>NC_080714.1:4239258-4614258 GCF_019097595.1 Hemibagrus wyckioides
ATTTTTATTTTAAATACTTATTTAGTTTACTAATTGTTCTTAACATTATTACTTTTTATAAATTGTATCACTTTATTTATTTATTATTATTATTATTATTATTATTATTGCTACTTTTTCGGATTTTTATTTTTCCTGTTTTTTGTGGGTTTTTTTTAAATTTTTTTATCAAGACTTTGCCTTGATATTTCCAGGTGTTCCCTCACTTTCCTTAGAAATCTAATCTTCATTAGCTCTTTATACCTGAGAGGATCTTCAACACCTTTATTAGGTAAGGTATTACCTCACCTTCCTTGGTCTTGAAAGACACTTCCTCAACTTTCCGAGGCTTATAAGGCTCCTTCTGAACTTCCTTAGTTTTGAGAGCCACTTCCTCAACTTTCTACTCTTGAGAGGTTCCTCCTCGACTTCCACAGACTTGAGAGACGCTTCTTCATCTTTGTTAGTCTTGAGAAGCTCTTCCTGAATTTCATTCATTTTGAGAACATCTGTCTCACCTCCCTAAGCTCTAAGAACATCTTCTTCTTCAGGCTTCTTCCTCACACTTCTCAGGATTAGGAAGCTCTTCCTCACACTCATCAGGATCACTCATCATCCATCCATCCATCTACCCACTTATCTAGCCACCCACTTTTCCATTCATCCATCCATCTATACATACATACATCCTACAGTCATTCATATTCACTTTTATTTGCCTAGGAGACTTTCTTTCTGTTTTTTTTATCTTGAAATGTTCTGAGATTTTCTCTTCCTCAATGTCCTTAGCATTAAGAAGCTCTTCCTAAAGTTCCTCAAGCATATTTCCACATCTTCCTTGACTTTGATTCTCCTCTATATAAGACATTTCCTCCTCAGGATGTGGACTTCAACATTTATTTCACATTTCATGAGATTGTGTGTGTGTTTATTCAGATATGCGACTGATTAAAGGAAATCCCAGTGGGTTGCTTTCACAGCTTTTTTGGCTCCACTGTAGCGGTTCTGGTGGCTTGTGGTGGCTTTTTAAAAGGTTTTGGATTTTTGTTTTTCCCTTTAATTTGTCCCCCGCCTGTATATATAGGTGCATGAACAACTCAGCATCTGTGGGTGTACATCTGTGTGTGGTTAAGTTCAGCGGCTTTGCAGTCATTACTGTGAGAACGCCACCGCCTGTGGTTTCAGTACAGAATCCCAGCGGAGAGCAACAGTTATACTGCTGACTCCCACTGAGTTACCTTCCTCCTACACATACACACACACACACACACACACACACACACACTCTCACACACTCACAAAACCAATTTTTTACACGGCTCAACGTGATAATTGCATTAACATATGCACACAGGCTGCAGGACAGAAATCCAATTTTAACGCCGCAAAACTGCGGCCCTGACTCGGTGTCCGCCTCGTACTAATTATATAAATCATGCAAAGGAAAGTATTTACAGACGCTGGAGCTGCTGAAGGAACAGACCACGGCACCACAGACACTCAGCGGTCAGGAGCTTTAAAGCCCATGTGATAGAATTTAACCTTGATTTGCTTGTTAATCATAACAGTCACGTGTTATGCAGTATATTGTGTTATGTAACACACACACACACAAGCACACACACGCACACATGTATATATGCACTATTGCTAGCACAGCCCTACCTAGGTCACAATACTGTGATAATATTTTATTATATAATGTCACATATACCTCATGATTTAACAGTATTATAATGTCATGTAAAAGTAAACAGTTGAGAGAGAACCCCCAACATTCATCCATCCATTTACCTATCCTTCCTTCTATCCATCCATCCTTCCATGCATCCATCCATCCATCCATTCATTCATCTGCCCATCCATCTGTCCATCAATGTATACATTAATCTATTCATCCACACACTCATCCTCCCACCCTTTCATCCACCCATCCATCCATTTACCCTTCTATTCGTCTATTGATCCAACCATCCATCCATCCATACATAGTCATCCACACATGCATCTATCTATCCTTTCATCCATTTATCCTTCCATATATGTATCCATCCATCCATCCGTCAGTCCATCCATACTTCCTTTCATTCATCCATCCATCCATTCAGTCATATTTCATTAGCATCCCTCTGACGTCTTTCCAGTTTAAACTAAGCTTTCAACCCCGAGTTAGCGAAACAGCTCAACAATTTTCCCTAGCTACAGAATGCCTACAATGCTAAACTCAACCTTTTCTTTTTCTGTATTATTCACTAATAACAAAGCTGAAGATTTTCCAATATCCCAAATGTTTTATTCCTCTTTTACTGCAGCAATCCGCAATGCCATTTTTGCATTATTAAAACGCATTTTTATGCATTTATAATTACATATAACACCGTGGAATGCTCATCTGTCCTAAAATATAAAAAATACATAAATATCTTCACTACTGACTGTTACAAAGCTCTGGCACTGGAGACTCCTTCCAAAACAGTGACTCTAGGCCTCTTCATGATTACTTTCCTTTAACAGCATGCAGCTAAGTGATTTATTCCTTACATAATCTATCCAGAAGGAGAAAATAAAGTGTGTGTGTGTGTGTGTGTGCTGATTCTTAGCTTAGTTTAGTCACTTGCAATGCTGAAATGTCTATGTAGATGATCTAAACACATTATATCAGATGGTCAGGTCAGAGTTCTATTACAAATTACAACAGAAAACTAAATTTTCCACCAGTCCCATGTGTATTATTTAACCGTATTACATATGGAGCATGCACAAGGGCATAAAATCCAAAACAACACACAATAAGGGCGTGGAATTTAGTTTATATAGAATATAGACACAGTGCAGTCCCCATCCATCAGCACCCCTCTGTCTCAAAGCTTTCCTTCACCAAATAAAGAGGTATTTAGCGAAGATGAGTCTCTCCACATACCTCCACCTCCCACCCTCTCATCTGCCTCCATATCCCTTCTGCCTCTCTCACACTGCTGCTCCTTTGCTTTGCCATGACAGCACACCCGCGAGGCAGAGAGCCATTTCTGGTGTGTAGGGAGGACGGAGACAAAAAGACAGAGAGAGAGCCCGAGGGAGCCAGAACTGTGTGTGTGTGTGAGGGAGAGAATGAGTATTTCAGTGTGTTTACGGAGAATATATTCAGGACTGGACTTAAAGCAGTGATAAGCAGTATTCCACTTCCTGCTATGCAGGGCGAGGACAGAGAGAGAAATTCCATCTGCCCCTTCGTCCATCTGTCCATCTACTTATCCACCCTTCCATCTGTTCATCTACCTATGTATATACCTATCTGTTCGCCAACTATCTGTCCATCCGTCTAGATATCCACTAATCCCTCCATTCATCTACCAGTATAAATCCCCATCCATCTATACAACTATCAACTGTTCATACAACTATCCATCTATTTATCCTTCTGTCTATTTATCCATCCACCTATCCATTCCATTCATTCATATAACTATTCACACAACTATCTACTCAACCATCCATCCATCCATTCTTCCAACCATTCAAGCATTGATATAACTATCCATTCATTCTTTTATCCATCTACCTATTCATCCATCTATTCCTATAAACATTCACATGTCTATCTATCCATCTATCCAATTCATCCATCCATCTGTCACTCGATCCATCCATCCACTGTACAACCAAAATCCACCCATCCATCCATCCATCCATCCATCCATCACCTATCTATCCATCCAACTCATCCATCCATCCATCCATCCCTTCAACCATTCAAACCACTGACATATCTATCCATTTTTTTATTCATTCATTTATCGATCTACCTATTCATCCATCCATTCCCACAACCATCCACGTGTCTATCTATCCATTCATTCAATTTATCCATCCATCTGTCACTTGAGCCATCCATCCACTGTACAACCAAAATCCACCCATCCATCCATTCATCCACCCATCTATCCATCCAGCTATCCCTTCAACCATTGACATATCTATCCATTCATTCATGTATCCATCTTCCTATTCAATCATCTATTCCTATAACCATTCACCTGTCTATCATTCCAATTAACCAATTCATCCATGTGTAACTTGATCCATCCATCCATCCATCATCCACTAAACCAAGCACTCACCCACCTATCCATTCATCATCCATCCATCCATCCATCCATCCACCCATCCATCCACCAATCTATTTATTCATTCATCCATCCACCCATCCATCCATACACCCATCCGTCCATCCATCCATCCATCCATCCATCCATCCATCCAGCCATCCATCTATTGATCCAGCCAGCCAGCCATCCATCCATCCACCCAGATCCACACACACCCATACAAAGCCACCCACCCATCCATTCACCCCCCCACCCATCCACCCATCCATCCATCCATCCAGTCATTCATCCACCCATGCCTTTGCAGATTTTCAGGTTTAAACAAAGTGTTAAACATCAAATTAGCATATTAACTCTCCAGATTCTGACAAGCAACAAAACCGGCTACAACATTACCAAGCTAACACTTTTCTTTTCCAGCAAACCTGATACTTTCAAAAAATGACTTCCAAAGACTTTCCACACACCGTCTACAACCCCTAAGCATACAGTAAGTACCTGTGCTAAAGGTAAAACGCTAAACGTATAAAGCATTCCACTTTAACTCATCATTAATTGATTACAGTCCTATAGCATGCAGACCACATGCAACCTATGATCAGAGAGGAGAGCGATGTTTATTTCCCCAGCGTGATGGCAGCAGAGGAGTAACGCTGACATGTCGCTTCAACATCCGAGAACTTTATCGACACCTCTGCAGGGAACGGTTCCCTGAAGAGCCCTGAATACGACGCTCCTGTCTGTAAGTGTGACTGGGAAGTGAAGAGATTTCATTTCACAAGCTCTTACCAAGGTTTGACATGACTGGCTCTTTTTCTTCACCCCCTCTTCGAGAACGCCGCGCTCCTTTCTCTTCTTGCTGATCTCCGTCTCCTGAGTGATCACACACACACAAACACACACACACACACACAGAGGAAAATAAGTTACAAAAAATTCTTCCATCCAGAGTAGAAACACTGCCAAATGGAGGACTAAGTTACGCAGCTTCTCAGATTTAACATCGTTATGAGATGGGAATTCACAAAAGCCTCGGCTGCAAATATTCGGTGAGTTTTTTAAACATTTTTTTTTATCATTTTAAGCTTACACCACCCATTTTTCATCTCCAATTATGCCAGCTTTTCTTTACAAAAAAACTATTTTTATATTCTTTCCTGAACTTTCCCAGTTTAGACTTTTCCTGCCCTTATTTAGGAGATTTTCTTTGGTTTTTGTTTCACCTTTAGCAGAGCTGAAGAGGTTCTCTTTGGGAGTGACACGGTTGGACAGGATTAGGAACGAGTACATCAGAGGGACAGCTCATGTTGGACGTTTGGGGGGACGAAGTTAGGGAGGACAGATTAAGATGGTTTGGACATGTTCAGAGGAGGGAGAGTGAGTATATTTGTAGGAGAATGTTGGACATGGAGCTGCCAAAGGGGAAGGCCAAAGAGGAGGTATATGGATGTAATAAATGAGGATATGAAGCTAGTGGGTATAAGTGTTGAGGATGCAGAAGATAGGGATAGGTGGAGGGAGATGATTCGCTGTGGCCACCCCTGAAGGGAAAAGCTGAAAGAAGATTTGTTTCACCTTTACAGACTGCCTCAACCTAGATTCCACTCCATGGTACACATCAGAAGGAACGCACTCCCAAAAAGGCTTAGAGGAAAATGTTTAATTCAGTTCACTTCAGTTTTATTTATGTAGCGCTTTTAACAATGGACATTGTTTTAACGCAGCTTTAACAAACATTTAGAACACTTTATCCAATTAATTATCGGTACAAGAGCGGCAGCAGAACATCACTGACCAAATGGTATATGTGACCATGATGATGACCGTTTGAAGACATGTGGCTGGACAATAGTATCACCTGACCTGATATTTAGTTCTTACACTCAATTTACATGTAAAGCATTTGAATTACAAACAGGAAAATGTTTACCAGGATTTGTCCTGAGTTCTTTTGACTCCGATGAACCCGAAATGCTTCATGTATTTTGTCACTGCTACACTGCAATAAACTTCTTCCTCATTAAGATCTCTGATGTCCTCATCGTTTTATTTTTCTTACACTTTCTATTTTTTTAGGTCTTTCAGAATACATTCATGGGGTTTTTGAACCTTTTTGGTTGTGTATCCTAAATTTGGTGGATTTTTTATTTTTATTTTTTCTTTTCCTTTACCTATTTTAAAACTAATTTACCTTTTTAAAAAATGTAACTGAACTGAATTTTATTTATTTATAATTTATTTACTTAAAAATAATATTTTATTTATTTATTATTTCAAAATGTATTTACCTGAATTGAATTTTTTTTATTTATTTTAATTATGCCATATTTATTTTATTTTCATCTTTTCCGACTCTTATTTTGGGAAACAGTCATGTTCTTGTTTCATATTTTTCATAATTTACTTATTTATATATTTAAAAGCAATATTTTATGTATTTATTATTTCACAACGTATTTATTTGAATTGAATTTTATTTCTTTATTATTTTTTAATTATTCCATATTTATTTTATTTTCGTCTTTTCCACCTCTTATTTTGGGAAACAGACACGTTCTTATCTTTGAAATGGTTTCGGGGTTTAAGGATTTTAAATCTCCTTCCTAAAAACACAAATTTTCCCCCTCAAATATTAGGGTATTTCCCTCTTTCTTTCTCTCCCTCAACACTTGTTCTCGACCACGTGGAGCTGAAATGATCCGTGTCGCGTCTGCATGTCAGCACCAGCTCTCTAAACCCTCACAAGACTGATGAGTCTCCAGCGCTAATGTCACTCTCTAATTACTAATGTCCTATTATGGGACACGCAAACACACACACACATAAATTTTCCAACCCTCTAACCACAACACCGTTCCACAGCTAACGGTTTACGCCGGAATCTCTGGAGAGCCAGGTAAAGCCTGTGTGTGTGTGTGTGTAGGAGTGTGTGTGGGAGGCTACAGATGGCGTTCTGTCCTTGTAATGGAAGATACAGTCCCGCAGACACAGACGCACTTGCACAGAATGCAACATAAACAGCACGCATACGGATCAGAGGACCGAGTCATCCTGTCGGCTGAAACGTGTGAAGGACTGTGCATTCCTCGAACCTCTCGAGTATTTACTCAAACACACACCCTGATGTTCTGCCAAATCGCACAGAATGAGAAACAAAATGCAATAAAAGACACAAAACTTCTTCAACAAAACAATCGTATACCGCCTCTTTAAAACCGGTCGTCAGAGTTAGGCCTCTAGCGCACGTGTGTATTGTTTTCCTCTGGATTTACAGTGTATATTATCGACTGCTGTAGAGCTGTGGTGTGTTTTAGCCACGGCATAGTGTTTATTTCCTCGCTGCCCGGTTGTGGATGCCGATGCCGGTGTTAAATGGCCGCCGTGGTGCAGTGGGTTGTTTGTGACATGCAGTTAATGCCGTGATGAATATTTAACTCTCGCATGCTCCGCTCCAGTCTCCCGGCGGCCGTTTGTCTTCCAGCAAAGCGATGCAGTTCGGTTAACGCCCCGATAGCCTCTGTGAGAGACAGACGAGGCTCGGCAGGTCACGGCGCGTCCATACATCACCGCCGGCTACCATCAACGTGCTGGAGACCAATCACAGCCTTAACCGGTCTCATCCAGACTGGAAACTTTTGCTCTTTTGGGATTGAGACAACGTTCTATTTCGATTCCATTCAAAAGCGTCTTCTCCTGCTGCGCTCATAAATCAGTGATGATCTATCGTTTCGTAATCAAATGCCGCGATGATATCGTACACCGCGATGATTAAGTGGCCGGCAGTTATTGCGTTATGAATGCTATCGTGGATATTTAATAGCGCTAATTTGATATGCCTGGCACACACTTGGTTTCTGATAGAATGAGCGTCCTAGCAACCGACGCTATGGTGATGACCCGGCCGAACCGGCTGTTTAGCGTGGACAACAGAGGTTTCGGGGGTAAAAGACGGGTCGCTGACACCGGGAACATCACACAAACCGACACAGGGCTCTCTCTTCCTGTCTGTACAACACACACACATACACAGTATATAAACTAGCACTCCTGTGTGTGTGTGTATGTGTGTGTGTGTGTGTGTGTGTGGAAATCACTTCAAAGAATAAATATGCTCAGTGAGCTGAGGGGAATTCACCAAGATATTAAAACAGGAAGAACCTTCGAATAAACCATTTAACTCAGCAATGATGCAGTGCCCTTGGAGCATGAGTGGTGGATTAGGGGCCTTGGTGAAGGGCCCAATGATGGCAGCTTGGTAGCACTGGGGCTTGAACGCTGATCTTTCAATCAACAACCCAAGAGCAGTAGAACGTCAGCTACTGTAGGAGCGGACTGGACAAACCGGACCGTTAAAGACTGGAAGAGTGTCACATGGTCATCTTTTTTTACATGCTTGTCCAATTTTAGGAGTCTGACCTCACTAACCTAATCCTATGGCCAATCCCTTAACCCAGCTTTAAACCTGATCTGATTCCTGTAGCCTGCGAATCAGCCGAGCTTTCACGCTGACACTCATGTAGTAAAAAGGCAAATTCCATCCCTGATACTGACTAATCCCATTCCATCAGAGATCAGTGGAAGAGGCTGGATTACATAACATTAGAGCTCTGAGTGTGTGTGTGTGTGTCCTTCTGCTTACACACATATGTGCGGTGCTGTGATGTTAAACCTCACACAACCCAAACAGCACAGTTGTTTTTTTTTAAAAAGCATTGTGTAATTCATTATACATGTGCAACGTCACACACACACACACACTCAGATTTTCCTCATGAGCCCTCATTGTCTAAAACACACGAGACATAAGAGAAGAATCTGACTCATCCCCGGCTTCGTGTGAACGCTTCATTTTCCAAAGTGTGCGCACGCACGCACACACACATACATGAGCACACACACACACTTGCATGCATACAAATACACATGTTCTCGCAAACACACACAAACATAGATGAGCACACAAACACACATATGTTGATGCAAACACACACACACAGGCAAGCACACAAACACACACACAAACATAGATGACCACACAAAAACACACACACACACACACACACACATAGACAAGCACACACACACATATACGAGCACACAAAAACACACACACACACGAGAACATACATGAGCACACAAAGACAAACACATTGTACATGCAAACACACACACATAGACGAGCACACAAACATACACACAAAGACACACACATATACACACAAACACTTGTACATGCAAACACACACACACACATAGATGAGCACACAGACATACACACAAAGACACACACATATACACACAAACACTTGTACATGAAAACACACACACAGAAAAGCACACACACACACACAGAAAAGCACACACACACACACACACATAGAAAAGCACACACACACACACACACACACACACACATAGAAAAGCACACACACACACACACACATAGAAAAGCACACACACACACACACATAGAAAAGCACACACACACACACACACACATAGAAAAGCACACACACACACACACACATAGAAAAGCACACACACACACACACACACATAGAAAAGCACACACACTCAACACTCAACACCAATCAGCCATAACATTATGACCACTGAATAAGACTGATGATCTTCTCATCATGGCACCTGTTAGTGGGTGGGATATATTAGGCAGCAAGTGAACAAGGTTGATGTGTTAGAAAAATGGACAAGCGTAAGGATTTGAGTGAGTTTGATGAAGGGCCAAATTGTGATGGCTAGACCACTGGATCAGAGCATCTCCAAAACTGCTGCTCTTGTGGGGTGTTCCTGGTCTGCAGTGGTCAGTATCTATCAAAAGTGGTCCAAGAAGGGAACAGTGGTGAACCGGCGACAGGGTCATGGGTGGCCAAGGCTCAATGTTGTGTATGGAGCTGCATAGCTGCAGACCAGTCAGGATGTCCAGGTGGTTATAATGTTATGTCTGTGTAATCACTCTGTACATCCGAGCTGAGCTGAAAAGCATCTCGTAATGAGCAGCATGTTAAATATTGACTGCATGCAAGCGAACATATGCTAACACTTCAATGCAGTAAGAGCTAACACAGAAATTAGCATAATTATAGAAAATTTATTTATAAATAAATTAAATTATAATTTAATTAAAATTCAATTCAATTTGAAATGAAATGAAATTTAATTTATAATTAAATTAAATTATAATTTATTTATAAAATGTATAATTTTATAATAAATTTATTTATTTATTTACTTATATAAATTAATTATAGTCTTGGGCAGCCAAGGCTCATTGATGGGACCAACTGAATATTAGGCAGGTGGTCATAATGTCATGTTATTTGGCCCCGCCCACTGTCTCTACTTCCTCTGGGACCAAATGAGGTCAAGATCGACTTTATACAGAGAGATGATACAGACGAAAAACACACTAGTGGTGGATTAATTGTTGTGGTGGAAAAAATTAGAACCAATATATCCTGCATTTTGTCAATATTCTGAGCTCTGCCCTCTGCCCCGCTCGGCATGTTCACACCCTGACAGCGGGGCAAACCGTCCACTGGGAGACGCTCCTATTTCTCCTGCCAAAACTCCGCACACATCCAGCCAAACAGCAACATAATCCGACCTCATCCGTGCCAGATAGCCCCAACTTTCAGTTCTCCCAGCATGTCGGGTTTCTCACTAAACGCTCTCTCCATCCTTTTCCGCTCCCAACATCAGCGGCACTCATGCGATCGTTTAAGCACACCGAGCGGAAAAAGAAAAAAAATGAAGTCGACAAAACCGCAGTAATTACAGACCAGCACTGACGTCCAGCTATCCGTATCTGAGAAGCGAGAGCTGCTGCGAAATGCTGCTGACGTTCGTTGGGCAGAAACGCACTCCGGCGTGGAACAGGGGGCAGGTGTGGGGTAAAAAAAAAAGTGCCGCTGCAGCACTGTTCCCGGGAAACCGGCGCTTGTTTTGCGAGTCTGCGTTCGCCCAAAGACGGGTCAATTAACTTAATGTAGTGGAACATACACACAGAGCATCGCAGCGGAAATCACAAAACACACACACACACACACATACACAAACAAACAGAAGAGTGAAAGTGCTGAGGCGGCATCCCTGCCGAGACCCGGCGGAAAACAAATTGCCTTATTTTCTCTGCAGGCCAGCTGTACTGTTAAAGCCTAATTTCTTCACACGGTCTGCTTTTAAACCCACACACACACACACACACACGTGCAATACATACGTGTGGAAATAAGCACACGCTATATTCACCTGCATGTATTTTAATTATTTATGTATTTTTTATTTATTTATATATTTATTTATTATTCTTTTTAAATTTATTTATTTTTCGGCTGAATTAGTCAGCGAGGCAGATTTAGATGTGAGTAATCCTGAATAATTTGGGTAGGTCAGAAAAACACTGCTGAATCTCCGCCAGGCTCTTTAGAACCGAATCAGACTGAAACCAATCAATCAGGACTGGCACCTAGCCGCGGGATTGTGTAAGGAGAACTGGCACGGGTTCACGGGCGTCCTGAAAGCTCTGGCTACAGAAACGATGATGAGGCGAAAAAGCCCAACTCGTGTAATCCATCAGGTTAATCTGCACTGAAAGCATTTCTGAAGAAATTTTATTTTTATTTGTCTGTCATTCGGAGCGACTCACTGAAAACATTCGCTTACGGGTTTTAAGGCGCGTTTTACTGCACGTGTACAGAAATGGGACGGTTTCACGCATACTGAGTGAGAGAGAGAGAGAGAGAGAGAGAGAGAGAGAGGAAAAGTCACAGAGGAAAAGTGAGAGTGAAAGAGAGAGAGAATGTGTGTGTGAAAGAGAGAGAGAGAGAGAGAGAGAGGAAACGTCACAGAGGAAAAGTGAGAGTGAAAGAGAGAGAGAGAGAATGTGTGTGTGAAAGAGAGAGAGAGAGAGAGAGAGAGAGAGTGAGTGAGGAAAAATAAGAGAGGAAAAGAGAGGGGGGGAAGAGAGAGCCTATTTTAGCAACACTATAAATACCACAGTCATGCTAATAAAGCTCAATGAATTGAAATTGAATTGAAAGAAAGAAAGAAAGAAAGAAAGAAAGAAAGAAAGAAAGAAAGAAAGAAAGAAAGCGAAAGATGAATGATGAGAGTGTGCATTAACCTTTCCCTGTTTAAAAACTCAATAGAGTCTAGACAATCACATCTGTCTTTAGCTACGTAAACACACACACACACACACACAGAGAGAGAGAGAGAGAGAGAGAGAGAGAGCGAGAGAGAGAACACACTCGGTTGTGACGTATGTTATCTTTTTGTCTGGTACACCACGAACAAGATTAAAATAGACAACACACACACACCACAAACACACACATTTGTGTTTTCTCTATTGTGTGTGTGTGTGTGTGTTTGCTCCACTTTGAATATCAGCAGCCCATGATGAGTCACTCACTACTGCTCATCTGACTCTGCTAAATATAGTGTCCGTCTGAAAGAGCAGCTTACACGTGTGTGTGTGTGTTAAGAGAGAAAGAGAAAAATAGATGCTATATTAATAAAAATTGGGTTAAGCTAATTTATTAATAAAACAGAACAAACCAATAGGCTTGTCAGTCTCTCTCCCTCTCTCTCTCTCTCTCTCTCTCTCTCTCGCTCTCCCTCTCTCTCTCTCTCTTTGTCTATCTGTTATAATTAAAGTTATTACCACTTACTTACTTACTTATTCACTTGTCATTCATTTTATTTACTATTATTGTTGTTTTTTATGTACTATTCTTATTTTTTTGCTGCCTTTTCAAAGTTTTGGCAATGCACATTGTGCTGTGTCACAATGAATTACATTAAATTAAATTGAAACAGAGAGAGAGAGAGAGAGAGAGAGAGAAAGAGAGAAACAGAGAATGGAACAGAGAGATACTGATGAACATAGAGGCCACGCCTCCTTTACAGAGACTGACAGACACAAAGGCCACGTCTCCTGCATTGGGACGAATAGACACAGAGGCTACACCTCCTTCATTGGGACCGACAGACACAGAGGCCACACCTCCTTCACTGGGACTGACAGACACAGAGGCCACACCTCCTTCATTGGGACTGACAGACACAGAGGTCACACCTCCTTCATTAGGACTGACAGACACAGAGGCCACACCTCCTTCACTGGGACTGACAGACACAGAGGCTACACCTCCTTCATTGGGACTGACAGACACAGAGGTCACACCTCCTTCATTGGGACTGACAGACACAGAGGTCACACCTCCTTCATTGGGACTGACAGACACAGAGGTCACACCTCCTTCACTGGGACTGACAGACACAGAGGTCACACCTCCTTCATTGGGACTGACAGACACAGAGGTCACACCTCCTTCATTGGGACTGACAGACACAGAGGTCACACCTCCTTCATTGGGACTGACAGACACAGAGGTCACACCTCCTTCATTGGGACTGACAGACACAGAGGCCACACCTCCTTCACTGGGACTGACAGACACAGAGGCCACACCTCCTTCATTGGGACTGACAGACACAGAGGCCACACCTCCTTCACTGGGACTGACAGACACAGAGGCCACACCTCCTTCATTGGAACTGACAGACACAGAGGTCACACCTCCTTCATTAGGACTGACAGACACAGAGGCCACACTTCCTTCACTGAGACTGACAGACACAGAGGCCACACCTCCTACATTGGGACTGACATACACAGAGGCCACGCCTCCTTCATTAGGAATGACAGGCACAGAGGCCACGCCTCCTTTACTGAGACTGACAGATTCAGAGGCCACACCTCCATTACTGAGACTGACAGAAAAAAACAGGCCACAGCTCCTTCAATGGGACTGACAGACACAAGAGGCCACGCCTCCTTCACTGAGATTGACAAACACAGAGGCCACACCTCCTGTACTGAGACTGACAGAAAAAAAACAGGCCACAGCTCCTTCAATGGGACTGACAGACACAGAGGCCATGCCTCCTTCACTGAGATTGACAAACACAGAGGCCACACCTCCATCTCTGACACTGACATACACAGAGGCCACACCTCCTTTACTGAGACTGACAGACACAGAGGCCACACCCCTTACATTGGGACTGACAAACACAGAGGCCACGCCTCCTTCACTGGGAATGACAGACACAGAGGCCACGTCACCTTCATTGGGACTGAAATTCACAGAGGCCACACCTCCTTCACTGAGACTTACAGACACAGATGCCACACCTCCTTCACTGAGACTGACAAACACAGAGGCCACGCCTCCTTCACTGGGAATGACAGACACAGAGGCCACGCCACCTTCATTGGGACTGAAATTCACAGAGGCCACACCTCCTTCACTGAGACTTACAGACACAGAGGCCACGCCTCCTTCACTGAGACTGACATACACAGAGGTCACGCCTCCTTCACTGAGACTGACATACACAGAGGCCACGCCTCCTTCACTGAGACTAACATACACAGAGGCCACACCTCCATCTCTGACACTGACATACACAGAGGCCACACCTCCTTTACTGAGACTGACAAACACAGAGGCCACACCTCCTTCATTGGGAATGACAGACACAGAGGCCACACCCCTTACATTGGGACTGACAAACACAGAGGCCACACCTCCTTCATTGGGAATGACAGACACAGAGGCCACGCCACCTTCATTGGGACTGAAATTCACAGAGGCCACACCTCCTTTACTGAGACTTACAGACACAGAGGCCACGCCTCCTTCACTGAGACTGACATACACAGAGGTCACGCCTCCTTCACTGAGACTGACATACACAGAGGCCACTCCTCCTTCACTGAGACTAACATACACAGAGGCCACACCTCCATCTCTGACACTGACATACACAGAGGCCACACCTCCTTTACTGAGACTGACAAACACAGAGGCCACGCCTCCTTCATTGGGAATGACAGACACAGAGGCCACACCCCTTACATTGGGACTGACAAACACAGAGGCCACACCTCCTTCATTGGGAATGACAGACACAGAGGCCACGCCACCTTCATTGGGACTGAAATTCACAGAGGCCACACCTCCTTTACTGAGACTTACAGACACAGAGGCCACGCCTCCTTCACTGAGACTGACATACACAGAGGTCACGCCTCCTTCACTGAGACTGACATACACAGAGGTCACGCCTCCTTTACTGAGACTGACAAACACAGAGGCCACGCCTCCTTCATTGGGAATGACAGACACAGAGGCCACACCCCTTACATTGGGACTGACAAACACAGAGGCCACACCTCCTTCATTGGGAATGACAGACACAGAGGCCACGCCACCTTCATTGGGACTGAAATTCACAAAGGCCACACCTCCTTCACTGAGACTTACAGACACAGAGGCCACGCCTCCTTCACTGAGACTGACATACACAGAGGTCACACCTCCTTCACTGAGACCAACAGAGGCCACACCTCCTTAAGCGAGCAGGTATCCGATCTGAAAGTGCTGTTCAGTCGGGTCATTATGTAAATCACAGCATGCTCAAACAGCGAGTTATAAATCAGCTTCAGTGTGAGTTCCTTGCCAACCATAGGCACAGTCACACACACACACACACACACACACCTACAACATGCTAGCTTTAATACCCCAGCCTTCAATTTTTTCAATAGTTAGACACACAAACACACACATACACACCATGTCAGCACACAATAGATAGCAAATACTGTATGCGATAATATATATCGAATATTAGAACATTCCTTGTCTCTCGCTCTCTTGCTCTCTCTCTCTCTCTCTCTCTCTCTCTCTCACACACACACACACACACACACACACAAACACAACCACTCTCCTTCTCAAATAACCCGAGGTAATTTGCATTAATGAAAAAGTTTGGTGTAAGCCTGGAAAAATGTGTGTTATGAAGAAAAGCAGAAAGCAAACACACACTATGATTTAGAACACTATGCACCGGGAAAACACACACACACACACACACTTACGTATGAACAAATGAAATCCACCATTTTTTCTCATTTATTTTAAGAGAGCACTGCCTGATATAACTGCAATCAATACCAGCAATCAGAGAGAGGGAGAGAGGGAGAGGGAGAGAGAGAGAGGGACAGAGAGAGAGGGACAGAGAGACAGAGAGAGAGACAGATAGAGAGAGAGAGAGAGAGATTATGACCACCTGAACACCCTGACTGGCCCCATACGCAACAAACTGTGATGCACCAGAACCAGCATTAACTTCTTCAGCAATTTGAGCAACAGTAGCTCGTCTGTTTGCTCCCCACATGCATCAATGAGCCTTGGACACCCATGACTACTGTTCCTTCTTTGAACCACTTTTGATAGATACTGACCACTGCAGACCGGGAACACCCCACAAGAGCTGCAGTTTTGGAGATGCCCTGATCCAGTGGTCTAGCCATCACAATTTGGCCCTTCATCAGACTCGCTCAAATCCTTACGCTTGTCCATTTTTCCTGCTTCTAACACATCAACTTTCAGGACAAAATGTTGACTTGCTGCCTAATATATCCCACCCACTAACAGGTGCCATGATGAGGAGGTCTTATTCACTTCAACTCTCAGTGGTCATAATGTTAAGCCTGATCAGTGTGTCTATGTATAAATTAAGCCCAGAGAATGAACAGAGCAAGCAAAAAGGGTGTCTTGGGTGTTAATTAACGAAATTAGCTGAGTGTTTGCTTAAAGAGGAAAAAGTGAGTGAGCAGCAGCTTTGGGGGAAAAAACAATGCTGTGTGAGTATCAGGTATAAAGCAAGAAGTCCATCACAGAGAAAAGAAAACATCTCACTGTACAGTATAAGAAGCAGGAAGTGAATAAAAACACAAACATGTATTAAGAGTATGGTCTTCGTAGCCTCCTCCTGTTACACCGCTGACCTGACGTGCGTCCTCACTGTAATACGAGTTACTGTCACAATGACATGAGACGCCGCTTTCATTAACTACTTATGAATTCTGTCTCACACACACACACACACTCTCTCTCTCTCTCACACACACACACACATATATTTTTCCATCATGATTTTAATTCAGATGTGTCTTCATAAGATACGCCATGAACAACTATTTAGATCAAGAATAAGGATGGGTTGTTACAAGAAAATTATCACTGACGCCAAGCGGACTCGCTTTTTTCCACCCAGAAGCTGTAATTTTGTAGATATTAATGAGCTTGAATGCTGTTGAATGAATGTAATTTTTATCCCTTTATAGTTACATTTTACGTTGTGGAACTTCACATAGGGAAAAGAGAGTTGTTTTCTTCAGCAGCATTCATCTTTTCTCACTTAATATTAAGAGAGAGAGAAAGAGAGAGTGGGGGGGAAGCAGAGAAAAATAGACAGACAGACAGAAAGACATATAGATAGATAGATAGATAGATAGATAGATAGATAGATAGATAGATAGATAGATAAATAGATAGATAGATAGATAGATAGATAGATAGATAGATAGATAGATAGATAGATAGATAGATAGATAGATAGATAGATAGATAGATAGATAGATAGATAAAATACAAAACCCAACACTGGTGATGCAGAATGCATATACAGTTCTCTCTCTCTCTCTCTCTCTCTCTCTCTCTCTCTCTTTCTCTCTCTCTCTCTCTCTCTCTCTCAATAAATCTATCTCTCTTTCTCTCTCTTACCTTCTCCCACAGACATATGGAGCAGTACTGGAGAGTCAGCTCTCTCATGGTCCTCTCTCTCTCCTCCTGACAACCAGTAATAAACGTCGTTTACCTCTTAAGCACACACACACATACACACACACACACACACACACTCTCTCTCTGTCAATATGGCTGAGATGACTCTCCGTCACTCACTCACTCACTCCCTCTCTCTCTCTCTCTCTCTTGTTCTATCTCTCTTTCTCACTCACTGACATACACTCACTGACACACACACGATCTGGGACAGAACCCTCGCGTGAAGAGTCCGGTTCAAATTAGAAAGAGCACAGAAGCTTCTGGAAGTGTCTGGACCCGGGCCATGGGCCGCAGTAACTGGATCTGAGAGAAGGTGATGGAGCTGCTGATCAAGTAACAGGAGATGTACACCAAAATGAGCACACAGAGCAAACACACACACACACACACACACAGGCAGACTCTAAACGCAGTAATCAAGATGGATAGAGTACGAGGAGAGGTGTTAAGAGTTGCTCCGCTTGTCCGCAGAGTCCCATAAACACATAAACATGCGCCTAATGTGCACACGCTGATGCAGAGTGCAGTGTGACACTACGCCATGTTGAGAGAGAGAGAGAGAGAGAGAGAGAGACAGGTGAAGAATGAGCAAGTAAAGGGGAGACAGAAAAGGAATAAACCAGCCGGTGAGAGTGGAAAAGAGTGAGCGTGTGAGAACAAGCGAATAAGTGAGAAAGAAGGAGAGAGAGGGAAAGAGAAAGAAAGTGTGATAGACCAACAGAGAAAAAGAAAGACAGAAAGCGGCAGCCAGAAAAAAGGAGATACAGACAAAGACAGGCAGACTGTAACAGAGATACAAAGAGTGAGAGATAGAGAGATTGAGACATAGAGAGAGGCAGACAGGCAGACAGAAAAAGAAAGAACAAGAAAAGAGCAACAGACAGACAGATAGAGAGAGATCAAGTGAGGCAGAAAGGCAGAAAGAGAGAGAGTGTTTGAAAGAAAAAGAGTGTAACAGAAAGAGAGATAGGAGGGAGAGACAGACAGGGAGAGACAGAAAAAAGAGAGAGAGACATAAATAGAGGGGCAGAAAGACAGACATAGAGTAAGTGATAGAAAAAAGGGAGACAGAGAGAGGCAGAAAGCTCAAGAAAAGAGCAATTGAGGGATAGACAGACAGAAAAAGAAAAAAGAGAAAGACAGAGAGACACAGACAGACAGACAAAAAGAAAAAGAAAGACAGAGTGAGTGAAAAAGAGAGCAATAGTGGGACAGATAGACAGAAAAAGTAAAAGAGAGAGAAAGAGAGAGAGAGAGAGAGAGAGAGAGAGAGAGACAGACAGACAGAGTTGCTTCAGGATCTCATATTTTCTCAGGGCTCAGTTGGTGCTGTCCATGGTGCTGAAATAAGTCAGTAGTCTGCAGTTTGCTACATATTCATTACATACATACTATATACTATGTAACCAAAAGTATGTGCACCCCTGACCATCACAGACATGCATGCTTCTTTCCCAAACAAGAAGTGGTGATATGGTGTGTTCAGGGTGATGCAGAAGATCTTGAGGGGAACTAAATTCTAAATCCTAAATATGGGTGTGGGGTGTGATAGACAACTGTTCACAAACCTGCGGTCATATAGAGATTTGTTTAAAAAAAACAAAAAAACAAACAAAAAGGAAGCTGTGTTGTAATGATAACATTTAAGGATAGAATTTCCTTTCTTTTCATTTTTATAAAGGAAAGTGGCACGTGTTTGCTTCAGGCTACAGTCTGTTGTCAGCTGTGATGGTTTAAACCTACACTGGACAAAAAACAATGACTCTACCCTCACAAAGCAAATGATTTGGGCAAAAGGAAATAAAATAAAGATACTTTTCCACTTAGGGATTAGTGAGTGTTTGGTAAACAGCTCCACAGTGCAGTGTTACAGTAATGTAGGCACAACGTGGACCTCATAGACCATAAACCACCAGGCTTTTCTCACAAACAACAGCATGGAAGTATTGAATCTGAAGCACTAGATCTACATCACTGTGATGAATAAATAAATTATAAAATCATTATTATCTAATAAAACTAATCAAGTCATTAACTAATCTATAAACCATAAACTAGATCTATCTATCTATCTATCTATCTATCTATCTATCTATCTATCTTAACTCTTGTATTTATTGGCAATTAATCAAAATTTATTTAAATAATTTTATTTAAAAACAATTTACTTTTTCAGTAAAAATTAATCCACAACAATGAATATCATTTAAAAAAATCTAAATTCAAATCAAATTCAAATTCAAATTCAAATTTTATTTGTCACATACATAATCGTACACAGTATGATATGCAGTGAAATACTTACACGACTATTTGCTTTGACCCTTGAAAAGGAAAAGGAATAAGGACAAAAAAGACAAGGATAAAATGTAAAATATAAAATACATAATATAAAATATAAAAAAAAACTACAGTTATAAAATATAAAAAAGCTACAATTCACAGTAGGTAAAATAAAAATAGAATATAATATAAATAAAATAAAAATATAAATATAAATAAAGTAAGGTAGGGTATATGTGTATATAGAAAGTTGTTTTGAAAGAGTCTACCCACGATACCAGCGCTGGCTTCAACAAGCCTTCAAAAGCTACAGTAAGTGATTTCTCGGGCGTTTTTTTGTTGACAGATTGGTGGTGTGGGCGGTCTGTTCTATTTTTAGCCCAATCTTGGTGGCACTATTTCCTGTGAGGACCCTTGACATGGAAGGCATGGCTTGGGTCAGTTCTTTGTAAGCAGCCATACAGTTTACATATGCTTTGTATTGGTCATATTGGTCATATTTTTGGACGTCTGGAACGGATTATCTGCATTTACATTGTTTCTGATGGGAAAATTCGATTCACAATATACATTTTCACCTTAAAAGGAGAAGTTCACTTTCAGAACAGAAATCTACAAATCATTTCCTCACCCCCTGGTCATCCAAGATGTTCATGTCCTTCTTTGTTCAGTCGTAAGAAATGATGTTTTTTGAGGAAAAATTTCAGGATGTTTCTCCATATAGTGGACTTCAGTGGTGTCCGGCGAGTTTGACCTTCCAAAATTCAGATTAAATGCAGCTTCAAAGAGTTCTAAACCTCGATCCCAGCCCAGGAAGAACGCTCTTATCTAGAAAAACCATCGGCCATTTTCTTACAAAAATAAAAAATTGTATGCTTTTTAACCACAAAATCTGGTCTAGCACTAGCTCTGGGATGCGCGTCCGTGATGCTACGTACTACTTAATCAAGTCGGAAGGTCAGGCTTGACGTAGGCGGAACTACAGACCCAGCGTTTACAAAGCGAATGTGCGAAGACCAAGGAAGTGCAAACGCTCTTTACTTTACTAACAAAAAAGGTAGAAGGAGAATGTCTGGGTGTGTTGATATCCAGGTGCAGAGCGAGTGACCACAGCTTCAGTCACTCAGGATTTTCCAGTACCAGAATCAATAAAATTTGTTTGCCGAGGTTCCAGTGTACTTTGTTAATATATTTTATAGCTTATTACACTGAGGTTTATGATTTACGGTCTGATATTATAAACTAATACAACAAAAACAGGTTTGTTAAGCGTTATCATATACACACACATAACAAAAACAGCTGGTCATAGTAACACATCAGTAACTGCATTGTTGATTATCGGTTACTATAGAAATAATAAAGTATCAAAACTAGTGTGTTAATACATAACACATAATACAACATAAAGTCTTCCAGCACTAGAAAAAAACATTTCAAATTCAATTCTATGATTCAATTTTAATCTATATCAGTTCTACACATCTACAGCCTATCAGCTAATTCCAGGAAAATAATCAACACCTTTCTGACCAATCAGAATCCAGAATTCAACATCACTGTAGTATAATGATCAATAACAAAAACAACATCTGCAGTGACTACTGAAGTCATAGGCTGTGTCTCGATCTGCACTATAGATCAGCAGTTAGGGAACTGATCAGGTAGTCAGCCATTTTAAGGGGTTTCTTTCACTCTCTCTCTCTCTCTCTCTCTCTCTTTCTGTCAATCACAAACCCATTCCGTTAAAAAAACCCCTAAAAAATCCCACATTAAACAGCAAAAACCAGGAAGCATCAATGCTCACTATCCTCCCTAACAGGGAATGATGTCATATTTTCTGAAGCATCTCGGCTTGGAAAAAAAAATTGCAGATGAACTCTCAGCAAACTTCCTCTATGACCGTAAGTAGCTTGTCATCATTCTCGGAGCTGATGGACTTGCATCTTCAGCTAGCAAGCTTCTTGTAAACAGGAAATGATGTCCAGTCCAAAAATGTAGAAGATATTGTATGTGAGATATTAGGAAGTTAGGGTTGGGTGATAAGATAATATAATATCAATATCATAATAAATTATGTTACACTACACCTTTCTGAGATACTGCGGATATTGCGAAATCTGTAATATTTTAAAATTTAAATATTTATTTATTTATTTATTTATTATTTTTTAGTTAAATATTTTTATTTAATTTATTTAAAAATAAAACTAATTTTATTATTATATTATATATTCATTAGGTATTCTCATTTTTAAATGCACACTAGAGTAATAAAGGCAGCTTGTAACCAAACACATAGACATACATGACCACTGCTACATTTTAAGACTGACACATGATCTGACGCATGATCATGAACTTTTTCTCAGCGTTATAATGATGACTCTCCACCAGGTCTCCTTCCTTCAGCACGTACAAACACATGGTACTTAATCAGCCTGACTCCCCTGGAGCTGTCAATCACGGAACAAGCAGCCAGACGTGAACGTCAGCACGTCTCCGAGTCACGGACGTGAGAAAAGGAAAAATGGATGATGGTGTGGACAGAAGACGAAGCGCTGGCTACAACGGTGAGTAACTCAGAGCGAGCTTCATCGATCCACTGATCCCGTTACGCCGCTGAATGTTTATTATTATTGATGGGCTAAAGCGCGGTTTCCATTTTTTATCACATAGAAGATTAGAGATATAATGTGCATAGAATCAGGTATATGATCTGATTATAATATACAACATGAATGATATATATATATATATATGTATACACACACACACACACACACACCTCTAGAGCTAGAGATCTAATTAAAGACTGTGAGATTGAACGTGTCCCTCCTTCTGATAGCGTAAAATTAGATGTTACAGATTTGGAATTGCATTCTCGCTGTGATGTCTCACACTCTCTACTGGTGGGAAGAAAGAGAGCATGTGTGTGTGTGTGTGAGAAGGAGCGAGAGTAAGCACGTGTGTGTACGTGTGTGTGTATCTGTGAGAGAGAGAGAGAGAGAGAGAGAGAGGGAGAGAGAGGGAGAGAGAGAGAGAGAGAGAGAGAGAGAGAGTGAGAGTGCTAGAAAAAGTGAAATATAGAAAGCAGAGAAGATTCATGCTGATCTGAAATGTCACATGTAAATATGGTGAGAAGCAAGAAGAAGAGATAAAAAGACCTAGCAAGTGCAAACACACACACACACACAGACACACACACACACACACACACACACACACACACACACACAGACACACACAGAGGAAGTCTTATTTATGCACTGGTTAGGATTCAGGTATCAGTGTAAGTGTGTGTACACAGTTCATGTGTTTATGATGCAGGTCTCACACAAACACACATACAGAGGGGGGCCAGAGAACACGCCTTTTATCATCAGGAGCCACACCTCCTTACCTGGAGCTGGCAGTCAGAGAGGTCACGCCTCCTTTACTGATACTGTGAAACACAGAGGCCACGCCTTCTTTTACTGATACTGTTCAACACAGAAGCCACGCCTCCTTTACTAATGCTGTTAAACACAGAAGCCACGCCTCCTTCACTGGTACTGTTAAACGCAGAAGTCATGCCTCCTTCACTGTTACTGTTAAATACAGAAGCCACGCCTCTTTCACTGATGGTGTTACACACAGAAGCCACGCCTCCTTCACTGATGATGTTAAACGCAGAAGTCATGCCACCTATACTGTTACTGTTAAATGCAGAAGCCACGCCTCCTTTACTGATGCTGTTAAACACAGAAGCCACGCCTCCTTCACTGGTACTGTTAAACGCAGAAGTCATGCCTCCTTCACTGTTACTGTTAAATACAGAAGCCACGCCTCTTTCACTGATGGTGTTACACACAGAAGCCACGCCTCCTTCACTGATGATGTTAAACGCAGAAGTCATGCCACCTATACTGTTACTGTTAAATGCAGAAGCCACGCCTCCTTCACTGATGCTGTTACACACAGAAGCCACGCCTCCTTCACTGATGCTGTTACACACAGAAGCCACGCCTCCTTCACTGATGCTGTTACACACAGAAGCCATGCCTCCTTCACTGATGCTGTTACACACAGAAGGCATGCCTCCTTCACTGTTACTGTTAAATACAGAAGTCACACCTCTTTACTGTTACTGTTACACACAGAAGCCACGCCTCCTTCACTGATGCTGTTTCAACCAGAAGCCATGCCTCCTTCACTGATGCTGTTAAATGCAGAAGCCACACCCCCTTTACTGATACTGTTAAACACAGAAGTTGCGCCTCCTTTACTGTTACTGTTAAACACAGAAGCCATGCCTCCTTTACTGATGCTGTTAAAAGCAGAAGTCACGCCTCCATACTGTTACTGTTAAATACAGAAGCCACACCTCCTTTACTGATACTGTTAAACACAGAAGCCACGCGTACTTCATTGGTACAGAAGCCATGTCTCCTTCACCCGTACTGGTAAACACAGAAGCCAGGCCTCCTTCACTGATACTGTTAAACACAGAAGCCACGCCTCCTTTACTGATGCTGTTTAACACAGAAGCCAGGCCTCCTTTACTGATGCTGTGTAACACAGAAGCCAGGCCTCCTTCACTGATACTGTTAAACACAGAAGCCACGCGTACTTCATTGGTACAGAAGCCATGTCTCCTTCACCTGTACTGGTAAACACAGAAGCCACGCCTCCTTTACTGATGCTGTTTAACACAGAAGCCAGGCCTCCTTCACTGATACTGTTAAACACAGAAGCCAGGCCTCCTTTACTGATGCTGTGTAACACAGAAGCCAGGCCTCCTTCACTGATACTGTTAAACACAGAAGCCACGCCTCCTTTACTGATGCTGTGTAACACAGAAGCCAGGCCTCCTTCACTGATACTGTTAAACACAGAAGCCAGGCCTCCTTTACTGATGCTGTGTAACACAGAAGCCAGGCCTCCTTCACTGATACTGTTAAACACAGAAGCCAGGCCTCCTTCACTGATACTGTTAAACACAGAAGCCACGCGTACTTCATTGGTACAGAAGCCATGTCTCCTTCACCTGTACTGTTAAACACAGAAGCCACGCCTCCTTTACTGATACTGTTAATCACAGAAGCCACACCTCCTCACTGATGCTGTTAAACACAGAGGCCACGCCTCCTTCACTGATACTGTTAAACACAGAGGCCACACCTCCTTCACTGGTACAGAAGCCTTGTCTGTTACTGGTACAGTTAAACACAGAAACCATGCCTCCTTTACTGATACTGTTAAACACAGAGGCCACGCCTCCTTCACTAGGACTGTTAAACACAGAAGCCACGCCTCCTTTACTGGTACTGTTAATCACAGAAGCACATGTGCAGTGTTCATTTTAGACTGTAAGAGGTTCAGAGCTGCACACAGCTGGGAGGGCGGAGTCACAGTGGACGCTACTCTTCCATCTGGAGTCCTTTCATTTCCCTCATCCTTCACTTCTAAACATCACTTTGTCATCCTCCTCCATTATGACAGCCGGGTTCCTTTGAGAAGCCTGTGTGTGTGTGTGTGTGTGTGTGCAGGGCAGAGAGAGTAAGTGTGAGACAGAAAGAAAGTGAGAGAGATAGGGAATGTGTGAGTGTGTGTGTGACTGTGTCAGTGTGCGTGTGTGTGAGTGTGTTAGTCGGAGGTTTTATGACCTTGTTAAAACTCGTTACATTATTCACAACTCAATTCATGCAAAGACAGAGAGAGAGCGAGAGAGATAAATGGCAAGAGGGGAGAGAAAAAGCGAGAGACCTCGCAAAAGGGAGAGAAAGAGAAATGGCACGGGGGAGAAAGAGTGTGAGAGAGAAATTGTGAGAAAGAGGGATGAAGGGAGAGAAGGATGCAGAGAGATTAAAGTGTCTCATGCTGAACAGTATTAACGTATGAAGTTCACCCAAAGAAAACTCCTCCCACTTTCAATGGGTACTGTAATACGATCAGAAACACACACACACACACACACACATGGGCTTAAGACAGTTATGGATTTAATTGTCCAGTGGAGAGATTTCCATGTTTTCCAGGTGTTCAAGAGACACATAGGAACCCTGTAGATCCTTCTACTGTCAAGTCGGTCACTGATTTGTTCAGAAGAAGAGAGAACTGTCCGGCTTCAGAATTCAATTTGAGCAGTAAGACAAAGACCGTGATAGCCACAATGCCTTAGAATAACATAATAATAACAATGTAACTCTCTTGGCACTTTTACACACACAAACACACACACACACACACACACAGTGTGGAGCAGACTGCGCTGGTTATCAGACTCCGCACTGCCAATTTTCCATTAACACTTCATTCTTTTCACACATGAGCAACAGCACGGGCCAGTGTTGCCAAAACAATTACATGAGAACCTGATGACTCGCTACATTGTGTACACACACACACACACTCACACACACACACACACACATATATATATATATATATATATATATATATATATATATACATATACACTCACACAAGAATGCACACACACACACATACATGAATGTGCACACACACACACACACAAATATGCACACACACACACACATATACATGCATACAAGAATGCACACACACATACACACACACACACAAACATATAGACACACACAAGAATGCACACACACACATGCATGCACACACACACACAAATGCGTGCACATACACACAGACACACAAGAATGCACACATACACACACACACACAAATGTGAGCACATACACACAGACACACAAGAATGCACACATACACACACACACACAAATGCGTGCACATACACACAGACACACAAGAATGCACACACACACACACACACACTCTCTTTTTCAGGTGACTGACGAATAAAGAAACGAAACAGAAAACTTAATTAAATAAAAGCTGGCCAGCGGAAGAAGTGCCGGTTACCTAGCAACTAAACAGGTAAGAACCGGTGTAACCGTCAACCTTCCAGACAGAGACACAGAGAGAGAAAATCCTCACTTCTGATTGGCTACTGTTCCTAGCTTCAAGGTAACCCCTAAATCATGCACTCATTGTGAATTACCTAACCATACACATGATACGCTCGGAGATACAGTCAGCGCTGAAGATAAACTAGGCAGTCGCTAAGGCTAGCTAGAATGTAGCTATTAAGACTTTAGAAAGCATGTAAGAGCACACACTAGCTAACAGCTAGTATTTTATTTTACTTACGTATTTTATACAGAAAACTGTTAGGATGAGCGGCTGCTGCTGTGGAAAATTATGAATAAAACACTCCACACTACTGTAAATACACTTAGCATTGATCGCTGACCAAACCTGTGTGTGTGTTTTCAGGTCAGAGACAGTAAGTGTGAGACAGAAAGAAAGTGAGAGAGATAGGGAATGTGTGTGTGTGTGTGTGTGAGTGTGTGTTAGCACTTGAGTGCGTGTTAGCACTGAGCGCTGAGCGAACCTCCACATGTCCAGAACCTGGAGCAATCAGAAGACCTTTCGAAATGTTTACCATAATGCTGACATTTGCACAGAATTACCCATAATTCTCATCTCATGTCATTCACCCTTCCCAATAAATTTTTATGCCATGGTAAACATCATAAAATAGCCATCTGTAGATTTCCCGCACTTAGAAGATGCACAAGACGGGCGTAGAGCGTGCAATTTGTGTGTGTGTGTGTGTGATCAATGTCCTTCATTTACATCAGCCTCAGCACGCCGAGGGGAAGCCTGCAGATTTACAAGCATGAGAGAGAGAGAGAGAGAGAGAGAGAGAGTGTGTGTGTGTGTGTGTGTGTGTGTATGATAAATCTATTTGACAACATACATGGAAACGAGCTGTGAGTGCTGACAGTTTTCAGCCATGTGTGTAACACACATCAGAACTCCGACTCAAATCTACTTGACGTGAACATCAGCCATTTTAAGGAAAGTTTCCGCTGAACACCTAAAACGTGTTTATATGGTGGAAATGTACGCATTACCCACAATGCACTGGGATTCCTTGTCAGATTTGAGTACATTAGCAGTAAAATACAGTTATATGAGCTCACACTGTATTCGTTTAAACACTGACCAGGTCAATACTTAAGGTTATTAAGGGTCTTTGTGTATTTTACACATTGTCTTTAGGGGTGTCAATACTTTTGTTACACCTACCATTTTTTGTGTGTGTGTGTGTGGGGGGGGAATAAACCGTTTTAATGTTTATTTCATACAAATGCTTTTTATATTGAAATTATTTCAATGAATTATGATTAGTATCATTAGAATAAATATAATATATTTAATATAAAGTATATAATGAATGAAATATTGGATATGTATAAATAAAATAATAAACCTAATAACAATAATAAAAATAATAACCTAATAATAAAATGGAGAGAGACACACACAAGCAGGTGGATGGATAGACAGATGGATAGGCAAACAGACAAACAGAAAGATAGGCAGCTGGATGGATTAACGGATAAATTAATACATGGGAAAATAAAACGTTTAATAAATGGATGGATGGATGGATGGATGGAAGGATGGATAGATTAATAAATTGATAAATGGATTGGAGGGATGAATAGATATGTGGGTGGGTGGTTGAATAAATGAATGGATGGCTGGATGGATGGCTAGGTGGATGGATGAATGAATAAATTGGGTAGGTGGTTGAATAAATAAATTGATGGTTGACTGGATGGCTGGATGGATAGATGGATGGATCGATGGATGGATGAATAAATTGATAAATGGATTAGAGGGATGAATAGATATATGGGTGGGTGGATGAATAAATGCATGGATGGCTGGCTGGGTGGATGGATGGATGGATGGATGAATAAACTAATGAATGGATTAGACGGATGAATAGATATGTGGGTGGGTGGTTGAATAAATTAATGGATGGCTGGATGGATGGATGAATGGATAAATTGGGTAGGTGGTTGAATAAATAAATGGATGGTTGACTGGATGGCTGGATGGATGGATGGATGGATGGATGAATAATTTGATAAATGGATTGGAGGGATGAATAGATATGTGGGTGGGTGGATGAATAAATGCATGGATGGCTGGATGGATGGCTGGATGGATGAATAAACTGATGAATGGATTAGAGGGATGAATAGATATGTGGAATGGATGGATGGATAGATGGATGACTGGATGGATGAATGGATGGATAAATGGATGGATGATTGGATGGATGGATGGATGGATGAATGAATGGATGAATGGATGGATGATTGGATGAATGGATGGATGAATAAATGATTGGATGATTGGATGAATGGATGGATGGATGGATGGAGATAATGAGCAGAATAAATAAACAGAGTCAGACCTGTAGGCTGTGCTGCTGTAGGTGAGGGACGTGTTGTCTTTCCTCTAGGAGATGATTTGCCTTTACGTGCTGAGGCTGAAAATCTGTTCTGTGCTGAAGGAGCACGTCATTCCTCAGCTTCTACAACACACACACACACACACACATGCACACACACACACACACACATAACTGAATCTGCACGAGATGCTATGCAACTTTTAATCGGTCTGAATTGGTGCAATATTTACAATCGAACAATACTTGCAACACACACACACACACACACACAGGGCAGTAATGACTCTGGAATGGCTGAAGATGTTATGAATGCGGGAGACGGTGCACACCAGATGCTCTCCGTGGCTGTGAAACTTAATGCTGTTCATGAATTTCAGCTCGCTGCCAAAAGCGTCTAAACCTTTAGCGTGTACACGCTGACACCAGAGCACAACACACACGCGTTTCAGTCGCGCTTCACACAAACACAACATCTCTATTAAACCTTAAGCCAAAGTTAGTGAATAATAAAATCGTCTTTATAATGATTGGAATCGGAGTGCAGCCCGACCCAGCTGATTTCATCTCTTTAACTCTATTACTAAAATAAACTCATTCAGTCACACCTACATGACTACACTCAATTACGGAGCGAGCGAGCGCCGTTAGGCATGTGCCAAATATCACATTTCTATATCGTGGTAATTGCCTAACCTTTTATTATGGTTTACAGCAAAGGAATCGACGCTGTGCCACTGGAAAAAAAAAATGAATTCTGAACACAGACGTTTCATAACGGTTTAAACGGCATGCAGCATTAGTGCTGATTTCTTTCATTTCAAGCACACACTTTCAGGCATGCTGTAATAGGAAAATAATCCAAATTGTGTACGTGATGCAGCTGGACATGAAGAGCATCCTGAAGTGGGTTATTCCTCTAATATCACATTACACTGAAACGCTGAAAAATACAATACTATTCATCCATTTAGAGTTACATTCAGTGACGTCTGGGAAAGAGTTATCGCTTACGTTATAGCAGTTGTTTTTTATTTCCTTAGCAGCTTCTCAGATAGATAGATAGATAGATAGATAGATAGATAGATAGATAGATAGATAGATAGATAGATAGATAGATAGATAGATAGATAGATAGATAGATAGATAGATAGATGTCTGGATGGATGGTTATGTGAATAAATGGATAGATGAAAAGCTAATGGATGGCAGGATGGATAGCTGGATGGATAGATGAATGATTGATGGATGGATGAATGATTGATGGATTAGATCAGTTTAATGGGTAGGTGAAATGATTATGATTATGGATGATTATGAGAATCAATGGTTGGCTGGCTGAATGAAAAGTTAAATGGATTTCGGATGGATGGATGGATGCATGGATGAAAAGCTAGATGGATAGATAGATAGATAGATAGATAGATAGATAGATAGATAGATAGATAGATAGATAGATAGATAGATAGATAGATAGATGAAATGCTAGATGGATGTCTGGATGGATGGATGGATGATTTTGAGAATAAATGGCTGGCTGGATGGATGAAAAGCTAAATGGATACCAGGATGGAAAGACGAATGGATTGTGTTGTGTTGAATGGATGGATGGATGGATGGATGGATGGATGGATAGATGTGTTGTGTCTTCTAATTCATAAGAACTGCTGTGTGGCAAGTTCCTCTTATTTGAGTGGGAATAATGAACAGCTTTTCCTGTTCTGCCATTTTTCTTTTCTTCAATAATAAAAGCAATGCCTATACATCTTAGATAATGTGCAGTGTCTCTGCGGATGAACTCTTATTATAAGAAATGATTCCATATTCCATTGAGCACATGAATAAACATAACCTCCTGATGTATGCGCTCAGCCGAGTCTGGAATTCACAGCGCTGATGAATAAAGGATTATAATAAAGGGCTGATTAATCACCAGGGTGCTACAGCTTCACGTGTAGGACGTTTTGGGGAGTCATGGAAAAGGGACATGGATGTCTTTCACAACATTTTGGGATATGTGAATGATTTCAGTATTCTAAAACACTATGTAGCAGGCTGATAAGAAACATGCCAGGTCAAACCCTGTGAAACCCTGTCCGCTCAGTTAGCCTTTTGGCTTGTTTTTTTGTTTTTTTTGCCTGAGCACAGGAAGCAGGAAGAGCAAAAGAAGCGCTTATTAATTCATAGCGCCGCTCATGTGGAACCGGGGAGCGGCTTTGTGTTGCCGATCGGCTTGCAGAGACACACACATCGCTTCAGCACGGCTAAAATTAGACTAGCGCATGTGAGGGGCGTGGATAATATATGCTTGTGCAAACATACATGTGGTTCATGTATGCCGCTCTGTGTGTGTGTGTGTGTGTGTGTGTGCACAGAACAGAGTGCATTACCACTGAGTCAACATATTTTTCTTCTATTTATTCATAGAAAACATTTCAGCATCTATATGTCTTGAATTTGGGATTGAATTAGGTGTGATCGTCTAAAATCTAAACAAATCACTTAGTAAGAACTGAGGGCATGAAGACTTTATTATCTTTATTACTTTATTATGGAATTCTTTTCTTCACAGCTGAGGATGTTGGGGTCAGAGGGCAGGGGCAGCTATGATATAGCCCCCCTGGAGCAGAGAGGATTAAGGGCCTTGCTCAGTTGCCCAACAGTGGAGCTTGGTGGTGCTGGAGCTTGAACCGCGATCCTCTGATCAACAATCCAGAGCCTTAACCACTTGAGCCACCACTGCCACTATATTTTAAAGTATAAGATAAAATCAGAGAAAAATCTGTAATGTTTCTATTTTTATATCTAACCCCAGATCCATCACTTGGGATTAGTGATGCACTAGCGATGATACCAATCTTGTTTCCGGATGAATAATTGCAAAAAAAACATCCGATAACATATGATAGTGAGTAACCTGAGTCTAGTGTATGTTACTGTGCTAATGCACAGGATGAATCCTTTGGAGATTCAACAAAATTTATCACACAAATCTCAAAAAATCTCCAATCTCAAAATTCCTTCAGGCGAGCACTGAGCAAGTCAGGCATCTCTATTAAAGACAGACTTTTTTTACGCATCCCAGGATGAACGTGTGCTTACTTTTCCACATATCGTCCCGTTTCATTCCGGAATCATCCGGATTTAATCGGTCACGTGATTGTAAATTGAATGAAAGTTTTTTTCATTATGAAAATACTAAGCTCTCATGCAGATTATTACTAAATGACTTGATTAAACAAATACAAATTTGATTAATAAAATAAATAAAATAAATGAATAATATATTATAATTTATAATTAAAATTATATAGAAAAATATAATAAATAAAGTAAATAATAAAGGTTTAATAATATATGAATAAAATGATATAGATTTTTATATATATATATATATATATATATATATATATATATATATATATATATATATATATATATATATATATATATAATATTTATATATATATAAATCTATATCATATATATATATAATAAATGATATAGAAAATATAATAAATAAAATAATTCATAGAGATTAGAATTTCAGAAAGGGTATTATATCAGTTTATAATTGAAAACAATATATATTTTTAAGGGCAGACTGAATAAAACCAGTTGGTAATCCAGTCAGACTTTTGAGCTCTTCTGTACATTGTGGTCAGTTTGAGTGTGTGTTTGTGTGTGTGTGTGTTTGTGTGTGTGTGTCATTTCTCATCAACTAAAACCCCATCTGTGTGTAAGGGCAGAGGGAAACCCTGCCCCCCTGCATGAAGCTTCCTCTCTAATGTCCAGAGGCTGTGAGTTTAGTAGATCAACAACAAAGCAGCAGCACACACACACTCAAACACACACACACACACAAATACGAGTCACAAACAAGGTCATTTACGTCCACTCGCTTCACCCTATCTGCTGATCTGACTTTTAGTGAGGGGCTTTTGGTGTCATTGAGTCATAGATGGAATAGTCAAAGACGGCTGTTTGCGTTTTGTAAACAATAACACACACACTACAGACGTGAGGCTGCACACTGTATGTGGATAAGGCAGTGTGTGAACTGGCAAAGAATTTTAAATATTTCCTGTATTTACACATCACCGACATGTACAGCAGATTTCTATACAAAAATAGAGTGCGAGATTCAAGATCGAGATTCAAGTCCCTCCAGAATTTAGCAATTTTGCAGTTAACACACAATCAAGCAAAATCTCAGAGAGATATATTCAGAAAAATGCAAATTTTTCTGCAGAACACACATTCAACCAAAGCCCCCGCGATTCACATGTGAGCACAGGTATCATAGAGAGTGCAGGTATCACAGAAAGCCATTACACACAGCAGGAGATTAAAAAGACGAAGTGCTTGTGATTTTGACAAATCAAGTAGCTTTCAGCAAAAAAAAAAAAAAAAAAAAAAAATTAATTAAAAAATATATTTTTTATTTAAATTATTTCACACTATAGTTAAAAAAATAATAATAATAAAATCAATTAAATAAAAATTAATAAATAAATAAATAAACTTTTATAATAAACTTATAAACTCTTCACTTAAAGCTCATTGCCACGTCCCAGTACTCTTCCCTCTCCCTGTTCCTCTTCCTCTTCTCTCTCTGCTACAGCGATCAGTTCCAAGCTTTATTTTAAATCATTAAAAAAAATTATGATTTTTATTTCTTTATTCAGCAACACTGTCTTCTCCTACGATCAGTGATGTAGGGAATAAAACACACCAGGATGTGCTGTTAAGGAAAACTAACTGATGACGATATGGTGTGACGCAGAAATATTTTTATATTTTACCACAGCAACTGACCGATTCTAGTTAGATAATGCAGTGGACACTCATGAGAAAAACATAGCTTATTAGCAAAAAAAAACACTAAGCGTCAGCTCCTCTACAGATGCGATTGTTACATCAGAGTGCATATCGTACATTTTAGTCCTGTATTATGAGCATGAATGATTGGTATCGTGTTTCTGGTTTGTTTAGCGGTCAGAAATATCTACGACAGCGAGATTTGCGGTAGTGATGCCGCATGGAAGTGGTGAGAGCGATAAAATGATCTGCTTCCTGTGACTAGAGGAACCTTTCTCGGTAGATATCCAATCCTGCTCTTCCTCCACCATCCAGCTGCTGCATGTGACCTTCGATGGATTGACCTCCACCTCTGTGTCCTTGTTACATCTCCTATGGATGATGTTTTTAGAGGAAGAGCAGCTTCTTCAGAAGCTCTAGGTCAGGGGTTTCCAAACTGCTCAACATTATAGATTAGAAGAACTCCAACCCCAGCGTTCTTCAGCATGTTTTGTTCCTAATGTATGTTCCAAATGACGATAACCTTGAGTGCTTTTGAATAAAGAAGCCTGGAGGATGTGTGTACGATGTGTTTGTGTTGAGAAGCCGCATGCTGGAGCTCTGTACTGGCCTCCAGAGAAACCCAGGCAGGATATTTATAGCTCGCTCCGCCCCTAGCTGCACATTTTCACACCCCCCCACCCTCCTGCCTCGGGGCAATTAGCACCAGCAAGCCCAGGAAGCCTGGTAAACATGCGAAAGTCCTCAAACGCCAACTGACGTCTGGATGTGGGCCATCGTGAATGATCAAAGAGGAAGAGAAATCAAGAGGGAGGAAGATGGAAAGAGATCCAGCATGAAAATTGGTGGTGAAGCCGCTCGCTCCTCGTCCACCTGATCCGAAAACGCATGAACATCAAGAAAGACACATTTTCATATTTCTCAGAAAATGTATCTGTAGATGTCGCAAGGACATTCTGGAGTTATGTAATGGAAGTTTGGGTCACCTAAAATCTTTTTTCGGGGGAAATCTCTGCCCCAAACCACGTTCAGCTCTTCAGGGACGTGTGGTTTAAGAGACAGTGTGACAATGTCATCTACACAATGTTACACTGAGACGTAAAGTGACTGGACAAACCGAAATCGGTCAACAACAGGAAGTCTAATCCACACCATAGCTGAGGGACATTTGCACCAGTTGACCCATGACCTTTTACACACTTTCTGCCATTTATATACACAAAACAAATTTCTATACACCACACAAAACATCCCAAGATATATATTTGAAGCACACTGCATCGCAGTGGGTTCCGGCATATTGGAATAATGGAGACTGCATGACAATCAAACATCAGTCCGACAAAAATGAGCAGAAATGAGAGCTCTGTAGAGTTAGCAGTGTTTAACAGGCCTTAGTGTGTGAAGTCAATCATTTCAAACTGCTCAATTTACACAGCATTACATGTGTTTTTACTAATCAGACTGCAGCAGGAGTCACACTCCGGTGCACAAACAGCACTAACTCACTTCCCACGTGATCGTTTGGGTATCAGGCCTAAGGACAATGAAGTAATTGAGTTATGTGATTAAAAGTGTGTGCTGGATGTTCTGTACTGTGTTTTTGGAGACTGCTGTTACATTGCATAACCCCGAAATCTACACAATAAACAGCGACAGAGAAAACAATCGAAATCAATACGGAATAAGAACAAAACGTGACAGAATAATAGTCAAAATCAAATCCGGAAATAAAGGTGATTCAGAACAGATTCAGAATCAAAATAGAATATGAATCAGAATCCAAACGGATTCGCAACAGAATCAGAATCAAAACAGAAGATGAATCAGAATCAAATCTGACTCAGAACAGAATCAGAACAGAATATGAATCTGGATTAAATAAAATAAGAACAGAATCGGAATCAAAACGGAATATGAATCAGAATCAAAAATGATTCAGAACAGAATCGAAACTGATTTGGAACAGAACCAGAATCAAAACAGAATAGAATCAGAATTGAAATTGATTCAGAACAGAATCAAAACTGATTCGTAACAGAATCAGAATCAAAACAGAATAAGAATAAGAATTGAAACTGATTCAGAACAGAATCCGAACCAAAACAGAATAAGAATCAGACTTGAAATGGATTTATAACAGAATCAGATTCAAAACAGAATATGAATCCGAATCGAAACTGATTCAGAACAGAGTCAGAATCAAAACAGAACCAGATCAGAATCTGAACTTAAAAAGAATAAGAACAAAGAATCAAAACAGAATCAGAAACACTTTATTGGTCAGGGACACTTGCATGTAGAAAATTGTCTCAGTGGAGCTGTCGTACAGCTGAAATAAATAAATAAATAAATAAATAAATAAATAAATAAATATACAACAAAGGCACAGTGCAAATGCAAATATTTTAAACAGTACAAATAATCCAGTACAACACAAACATAATAAGCAATCCAGATAACACAACAACAGAGAGACTTTATTTCTGGCCCTGCCTCCCTAAGTGGAATTATTCCCGAGAGGATGCACATCTGATGAAGACGTACATCTACTATCAAAATCACATTTGGAATTGATGTGATTATCTAGCTGATTTGAAGTATATAATGAAATGAAATGACTTTGTGGAAGATAGACTACCTGTTAGCTACATAAGCCTGGAAGCTCCAGAGACAAAATCCCCAAAACATATCCTGGCTGATTGAACACATTCTGTGTGAATTTGACATTTTGTCGATCCATTGATTTAACATATGTCAAACTTCTTCATCCAGAAACTGAGTAACGGAGTGTGAGCGCTCGTCTTTCCACCCTAATTGGTTTTAACATCAGGCTAGGGTTAATTAAATCTGGCCCATTATGACTACGCTATTCGATTAGCCTCTGCTACTCCGGGTGATCTGGAAGGAAGAGATGGAGATACGGAGAAAAATCACAGGGTATGATATAAAAAAAATCAGCCCTTTCCATTCCATATGGCATGATGAGAAGACACAATAAGGCATGTGGAAATGAAATAAAATGCGCAGGAAAGAAAACAAAGCTGACTCATTAACACTATTGTCCCTGTAGCAGGCGAGTGAAGCTGCAGGAGCTAACAGCAGAGGAGGCTGGGGTCAAAGACCAAAATCCAAAAAAAGAGAAAAAGCTTAAGTGAGAAAAGGAGTAACGCTTCTCCAAAGGCGCAGAGGGACACTATTTATTCTGACATAATGATGTGTGAAATGAGATTGATCAGAGCGGCCGTGAGAATCAATTAGGCCTGGGGATGAAATGGTGAGATTTTAATCATAAACTCGGGCCCTTAGTGCTTACTGACCAGACCGCAGCGCTAGCAGAGCTAAAACAGAAAGAAAAAAAAATGATGCAACGGAATGAAAACTTGTGTTTATCCTGCATAAAAGAAATACTCAAATGGTGTGCTAGATAACTCTTTGGACCAGACATGGGGGAGATGTGAAAGATTCCGGGGTTAATAATGGTACGGTCCAAAATCATACTTTTTAAAATAGCACAAATTCATAATTATATCTTATTCACTGTGATGGATAAATAAAGACGCCATGATTTTCCCTCAGGAATAAAATACACACTTCAACTATTGTGATGGACAGGCACACAAGCCACGCCCCTTCTCTAGAGAGAGGAACACAAGCCACGCCCCCTTAACTAGAGAGAACAACACATGCCACACCACTTTCACAATGGAGAAGAACACAAGCTACACCTTCTTCACTATAGAGAAGGGCGCAAGCCACTCCTCCTTCACAATGGAGAAGAACACAAGTCACACCTCCTTCACTAGAAAGAAGAACACAAGTCACACCTCCTTCACTAGAGAGAAGAACACAAGCCACACTTCCTTCACTAAAGAGAACACAAACCATGCCTGTTTCACTAGAGAAAAGAACATAAGCCACACCTCCTTTACTAAAGAGACCACACCTTCACTTTAGAGAACACAAACCACACCTCCTTCACTATAACAAAGAACACAAACCATGCCTCCTTCACTAAAGAGAACACAGGCCCTGCCCTCTTCAATATGAAAGGGTACACAAGCCACGCTTCCTTCACTATAAAGAAGAACACAAGCCACGCTTCCTTCACTATAGAGAAGAACACAGGCCACACCTCTTTTACTATAGAGAACACAAGCCACACCTCTTTTACTATAGAGAACACAACCCACGTCTTCTTCACTAACGAGACAAACACAAGCCACGCCTCCTTCACTATAGAGAAAAACACAAGAAACACCTCCTTCACTAAAGAGAACACGTCACACCCCCTTCACTATAGAGAACACAAGCCATACCTCCTGCACTATAGAGAAAAACACAAGAAACACCTCCTTCACTAGAAAGAAGAACACAAGCCACGCCTCCTTCACTACAGAGAAGAACATAAACCATGCCTCTTTCACTAAAGACAACACAGGCCCTGCCTTCTTCACTATAAAAAGGTATGCAAGCCACAGCTCCTTCACTACAGAGAAGAGCACAAGCCACGCCTCCTTAACAATGGAGAAGAACAAAAGCCACACCTCTTTTTCTAGAGAGAAGAACACAAGCCACACCTCCATCACTATAGAGAGGAACATAATTTATACCTCCATCACTATAACGAAGAACACAACCACCCTCCTTCACTACAGAGAAGCACACAAGCCACGCCTCCTTCACATACAGAACACATGCCATGCCCCCTTCCCTAGAGAGAAGAATACAAGCCACACCTCTTTTTTTTGGAATGCTGATGTGTTTAGCTAGCGTGCTAGCTGTGTGTGAAGGCAGAAAAACACAGGAGACTACTGTTTTATTACATTATTACAAGGATAACCGTACGGAGATATTACAAGGCCATTTTAATAACGTCTTTGGAATTAAAAATCATATTAATCTATTAATTTTTCGACACCGAATACTTCTACGTTCATCATGTTATCAGTCGCTGAACTGACTGGTGTGGTGAGCTCATTATAGCACGGTTCAGCTACCTTCTGCACATCTGTTCCTCATCTGTGTCTGATCGCTAGAGAAATCAGAAACACCCCGACTTCCGAAGTCTTCAAGCAACGCAACACTCTCTCAGACGGTGTCATTACGTTCAGACTGGCAGGAACCAGACGAGCCGGCAACAACATATGGTGTGTGTCAAAAAAAAAAAAAAAAAAAAAAAAAAAAAAAAAAAAAAAAATTAAACAAGCCGAGAGCTCATCATCAAATTCTCAGACATAAAAATAGGAAGGCGGGCTGTAAGAAAAAAAAAAACTTGACAAATGGACAAAAAATACTGCGATATAAACTAAAAATGAAGAAGGATGGCGTTCCAGAAACAGCTATTGTGGCACAAGCGTCAAAATGATTCACTCGCACGCTTTCTCGCTGGCCTTCTCAGGGGACGTGATGAGCACTTGAGAGGGCGCAGACTGTAGCCGAGAGTAGACTTCGGCACCAGGCAACAGACGTTCGGCTGAAAAACCCGAGGACTGATGAGCTTTTTTTTTTTTTCATCGCAATCCAAAGCTAAATCCGGGGCGTAATCACGGCGGTGCTGGAGAAAGGCCAGGACCTCGAGGCCCTGAGCAAAGTCACCAACCCACCCACCCAACACACACACACACACATTTCATGTTACACAAACACTGCAGATGAAACTCGGTCCACTCACAGTGTGTTTTTTTTCCCTTTTCAGCACTAAACATGTTGATCATCAGATATCACTGAATGCTAATAATAAAATATAATGTTATGCTATTAGAAAAAAAGAGAAAAACATCGATTTGGTGACATTCTGTATGGATACGGTTATAGAGTATAGAGCACATAGAACACTTAGAGGTCAAGCTAAATCTATATCATAAGCTATCACAGAAACTTACAGAAAACTGGACTTTTGATGCTTTTCTGTTCACCTTGGACATTTAGATTGGTTCTTTGAGTTGCCATAGCAACCAGCTGATTGATTAGATAAGGCTGTAACTTGTTTTCCCACCATAGAAATCTCGATGACAGGCTTAACAAAACTGGACACTAGAAAAAAAACCTAGTCTCGACTTTCTGCTCATCGAGGATGTAAAGAGTGGTTATATGAGTTGCCATAGCGACCGTCTCATCAGACAAACCTGTAACTTGTAGCACAGGAATCTCGATGACAGGCTCACCAAAACTGGACAGGTAAAGATCGGGAAAAAAACCCTTGGCTGGACTTGTGATGCTCTTCTGCTCCTCATGGACGTAAAGAGTGGTTCTTTGAGTTGCCATAGCGACCGGCTGATTGCATAAAGCTGTAACATCCACAATAGGATAAAGCATGTTGCGTGGGTTTTTTTTTTTTTGGTCTTATTAACTTCAAGAGAGAAGAAAAAGTGCATGAATTATGCATAACAGTTATAATATATGGGATAACAGGATGTTCCACAGCATGAAACGTAACGCTCAATGGATAAAAATTATAATGTTCTTCAATAAATGCTAAATAAAATAATGTAAGAGGAATAAAACCCTTCGGTACATACAGTAATTGAAACTTTAGGACACATCCCACCAGCTGATTATTTTCCCATCACTGAATCCCCCCAGGTCTTTTAATCTGTACTCGCTCGACGTTTCTGCATTACCTGTTACCGCTACAGCATATTATTACTGCTATCATAGCAGTATATCCTGCACACTCATATTCCACCCACGGAAACCCTCATAAATATTTCCCTATATTCAGCACACGTCTCGTCAGCAGCGCTAGACATCTAAACCGAGGCCAAAACAATAATAAAGAGCCCGAACCACCTGAGACACAAACTGCTTTCCCCCTCAGGGTCCAGAGAAATGCAGCGCAGATTTAGCCTCTGTCCTCCAGCAGCCATCATGCAGATGAACAGAGATCTGCTTTTCACTGGCAATATTTACACGAGCTAATATTAAGATGTTTTTTTCACACACCACGCTAACGTTCTGCTGTAAACATGTTTCTTATACTTAAGAGCCCATGCCATGAAAGCGTCCTGATTTATGAATCGGTCTGGGTTACATTAGGTCGCTTTCTCTATTGCTAGGCGAGAAGGGAACACGGGCGCAGATTAGCGAAAAGAGCCAGCTAAGGTTTAATTAGCTAGATATCACCTATAGTTATAACACAGCAATGAGATATGTTTTATATGCAGGAAGAAGACAGCAGAAATAAGATACGCTCAGATATGCTGGTAAACTACCCTAGGTTTTCTCTGCAATTATGCTTAGCATCAACAGCATTAGCGTGAGCAGCATTTAGCAGCAGAATGAGTATTGAGTATGCTCTGATTACAGAGGACAAGTGTATGGTGAGTATGAACAGGACGGACATGATAACTTGAATAATCACTCTTTATGATAAAAAAAAAAAAGACAAAAAGTTGACAGAACGGATAGAGTAACCACTCTGTACAAGCGTGTTGAGCTGAAAAGCATCTCAGAACACACAAGCCTGAGGCTATGACACCAGAAGTGCTCACGGAAGTGTTAACTGAACATGGACAGCTAAAAGATTTGTTCAGTTATTCGGTTAATAGTTGTTATTGGACTTTCCCTCCATCCATCCATTTTCTATACCGGCTTTATTCCTAATTAGGGTCACGGGGATCTGCTGGAGCCTATCCCAGCACACATTGGGTGAAAGGCAGGGGTACACCCTGGACAGGTCACCAGTCCATCACAGGGCCACACATATAGACAGACAACCACACACACTCACTCTCACTCCTATGGGCAATTTAGAATTACCAAATCAACCTAATGTACATGTTTTTGGACTGTGGGAGGAAACCGGAGTACCCGGAATAAACCCACGCAGGAACAGGGAGAACATGCAAATTCCACACAGAAAGCCCCCTGCCTCTCCAAACCCAGGATTCGAACCCAGGACCTTCTTGCGGTGAGGCAACAGTGCTAAGCCACCATGCTGCACTGGAGTTTCCATAGATCGGATAAATGAGCAGGTGTTCTTAATAAAATGGCCAGTCAGCGTATGTCTGTGTACACACACCATGACAAGGCGGCACTGTACATGTGCTACAGCTTTCATTTTCCAGTGTTTTTTCTTGTCCCAGTCTCATAAGGACGTGATTGTTTATATTTCGTCTCGCTTCATAATGAACCATAATGCTCCACGTGCACAGTTCTCTATTATCATATGGTCATGAAAACCGAACGTGTGAATACGTGAGACGGAAAAAAAAACGGCGTCTACGAATAAAGCCGTGTTCCCGAGCGGAAAGGGTGGTGTTAATGTTGCCGTCGGAGTGCGATGTCAATCCTGCGTGATTGGATCAACAAGCCTCCCACTCTCGCTATGCCCAGGTCATTAGCAATCCCACTGAGATCAAAATCCTGTCTGGCACGACGCTCGGAAAACCTGCTACAAGAACTGCAAGAGACACGCTGAACATACAGAAGAAAAGCGGAGAAAGAGCCAGAAAACATCGATATGTTTCTCCCACACATGCTTCACAACACCGGTCTTTTAGATGCGAATAGAAATGTTAGATTTACAGCCAGAGGAAAATAGCAACCTGTAAATATTTATCAGTTGATAAAGATAGAACAAGTTTGGATATTTTATTTTATTCCATAATATTTTTGCACTGGAAATCAAAATTATAAAAAATAAAAAAAATTTAAAACTTATTTTTATCTAATTTTTTTATTTAATTAATTTATTTATTTATGTATTTACTTTCAGAAACTGAGGGTTTAAAAGCCAGTAATTAGATCAATATTATTATTATTATTATTATTATTATTATTATTATTATTATTATTATTATTATTATTATTATTATTATTATTATTACTATTATAGTATTGTGATACAAATGGAGGGGTAAAATGGCAATACTTGATAAAAATTATTATTATTATTATTATTATTATTATAATACATTTTTTTACATTTACCTGCTTATTTAAATTTATTTTAATTGCAAACTCTAATTAGACAAGGTGATTTGGTGAATTTTATTATTATTTTTTATTTATTCATTCATTTTTTTTTAACACCCCAGCCCCACATACACACATACTTCTGCTTTAAATTGAATTTTGCTGGCTTCCAAAAATCTATTTTTCCAAAAGTCTATATACTTGAACTGTAGCATGACATAGACTCACCGGCCATTTTAATAGGAACACCGACATTTATGCAATTATCCACTCAGCCAATCACATGGCAGCAGAGTGATGCATAAAAACACACAGATACATGTATAAAAACTTTATAATCAAACATCAAAAAGTGCATGGATGCTGGTGCCGGATACACAATAATACAAAAATACAACTCTAGAGTTTCCACAGGAAAATAAAAACCAAAAAGTTGACAGGAAGGGTAGAGTAAGTCATGTAAGCACTCTGTACAAGCGTGTTGAGCAGAAAAAGCATCTCAGATCAGGTCAAAGTCTTGAGCCGCAAAGCCGAAGATCTCACAGGGTTCTGCTAAAGCCAGGCAAGAACAGGAACATCATGATACAGTGGGTACGACTTTACAGCTGGAGTCTGGAAGAAGATGTTTTTGATCATCTATTATGTTTACTTTCAACTCATTCACTAATATCTTCTAATTCTGGCAATATAAGACATGCTTCTTCGTCTAATTATCCACGACTCCTCACACTGCTTTCAGAAAGAAGGTGTCTGCTCGTCTTGCTTGTTATTTATCCACAAGTTGATTTTAACCTCCGGGTCACTTCGCCGCACGCCGATTTAAATGATCAATAAAAGCATCTGCTCGCTGAGAGAGAGTCAGGAGCTGCGTGTGTGTGTGTGTATGTGTGTGTGTGTATGTGTGTGGGCGCTCGGTTTGTTCCAATTACAGTCTGAAATGAAACAAACACACACACACACAGATATTCCTCACACCTGAGCGCAGTGTCTCTGGTGTTGTGTATTAAAAAAACACATCAGATGTATTTGACGTTGTCATGACGTACAGCAGAAAACAATAAACAGTAAATAGTCCAGATGTTGGGTGAAATCAGTGTCATGATACCATTTAAAAAAAAAAAAAAAAAATTTCAATTTGTTTAATTTAATTTCTGTTACAGACTGTCATTGGACTAAAAAAAATTAATTAATTAATTTATTATTATTTTTATTTTCCCCAATTTTCTTTTCAAAAATTACATTTAGTACACTTCAAATAAAAGCCTCATTTAGGCAAGAAGCAGCTAATATATGACATTTTACGAAATTTTGTGAAATAAATAAAAAAGAATAATAATTTTGTTTTTTCAGTGTTACATTTAAAAAAATAAATAAATAAATAAAACTAAAAACTATACCACATAGTTTTAGTGACACTACTGTATTGCTGGGAATTTTTTTTAAATATATTTTTTTATTTAATTTTTTTCCCCACTTTTCTTTACAAACATGTAATTTAGTACACATCAAATAAAAGTCTCATTTAAGCAAGAAACAGATAATATATGAAATTATGTAAAATAAATAATAATAATAATAATAATAATTTTGCCTTTTCAGTGTTAAATTAAAAATAAATTAATAAATTCATGAATTGAATTAAATAAAAAAAAATAAATAAATAATAATAAAAAAACTAAACCGGACAGTTTTAGCTACGCTACTGTATAACTGGTAATTTTTGCAAAACATTTAATAAAACATTTTATTTTCCCCACATCGCTTTTTAAAAATGTTATTTAGTAGACTTTAAGTAGACTTAGATGCAGCTAATATATGTAAATTTTGTACATTTTTTTTTAAAAATAATAATTTTGCTATTTCAGTGTTCATACATTTAAAATAAATAAATGAATAAATAAATAAATTAATTAATTAAATTAATTTAAAAGAAATATACCAGATAGTATTTGTGGCACTACTGTATTGCTGGGATTTTTAAAGAGTCTCCGCTCTAATTCATCCCAAAGGTGTTCTATCAGGTTGAGGTCAGTCAAGTTCCTCCACACCAAACTCACTCATCCATGTCTTTATGGACCTTGCTTTGGTCACTGGTGTGCAGTCATGTTGGAACAGGAAGCGGTCATCCCCAAACTGCTCCCACAAAGTTGGGAGCATGAAATTGTCCAAAATGTCTTGGTATGAAGCTGAAGCATTAAGAGTTCCTTTCACTGGAACTAAGGGGCCGAGCCCAACCCCTGAAAAACAGTACCTGAATTCAGTGATTTGGAGGGGTGTCCCAAAACTTTTGGCAATTTAGTGTAGCGCGATATAGACTCACCAGCCACCGCAAACTCCTCAGAATATTTGAGTTTATTTGATTTTGAGTTCATTTCTGCAAATCAGAAAATGCTGATTTTCCCCCCAGAGACGGAATAGCTATTCCCCCCTAGCTGCTATAACGTACGTGATAAAGCGATGACAGAAACAAACTTGCTAACTCTCATCATTCTCATAACCGGATTCTTTCTTTCTTTTTTTTTACAGCACATCCTGTAGTGATTTATTCCTCACCTACATGACGGGTGATTATGATTCTTCATCACGTTTATGGGGAATATCAGGAATAATATAAACACACACACACACACAGTAAGAAAGATCATCTGCCTCATCAGACACGGATTCAGTGCTAAGACGACGACGATGATGATGATGATAACGACAGAGTTGTGTTGTTCTCCCCGGCATTCAACACGCCTGTCTCTCCTGCACATCAGCAGTCTGTGTGTGAGAAGGCTGAAGGGAGGAAGAGAGAAAGGGTGGAGAGGAGGAGGAGGGGAGCGAGGGAGGTCCTGTTACATAATCCGGACGCTCGGCCGGCCCTCAGCTGTCAATGTTACTGTCGATGAAGCTGACGCCGATGCTGAAGCTGAGCAGTGATGGAGAGATGGAGTGATGGAAAGATGGAGAAAGAAAGAGAGAAACATGTGCCCTGTTCAGCCGGTCGGACACAACGCATCATCAGCGATGACTCCAGATGTTACTACAGTGCAGTCTCTCTCTCTCTCTGTGTCTCTTTCTCTCTCTCTCTCTCTCTCTCCCTCTCTCTCTCTCTCTCACACACACACACACATCTGTGCACTGCAGAGACCTGGCTTGAATACAGAGTGCTGGAGCACTGCGCTATTGAATTAATGCCATTTTGCCAAAGCAGGCATGCTGTCTTCACAGACACACACACACACAAATGAGTTTATTGGCCTGGAATGATGATGGTACAACCCTAAAATCAACACAATGACAATATCTGATTATAACCTCACACGTAACTACACACATTGTGTGTTTTTAATTCATTTCTGCTACTTTATCCTAGGTATAATTTTATAAAATTCTCTTACGAACTACTTTTCACCTCAAACACAGTCTATCAGCTGGGACGTGTTCAGTGTCTGGGGTTTCGCTTCGTTAGCTTTGCATTCGCAAGTAAAGGAAGATTACTCATCAGTCCAGGGTGGGCGTTCTGGCAAAAGAAAAAAGGCATACTTATAGGCATTTCTATAATATAAGGTTATGTAGGTATTTGTTAATAAACTATCTGCAAAATTTTATAATATATATGTCATTTATTTTTATTGAACAATACTCATTGATGTGAAGCAGAAACGGAGGAACAGTAACAACCAATCAGCTGTTTTCGATGCGAATTTTTACTAATAAAAATAAAATACATTTAAAAATAAATAAAATAAATGTATAAAAATACATTTATTTTGCATTAAAAAAATATTATAACCTGTGCTTTGGGAAAAAATGTATTGTATACACACAATTTATGACGATATTACATTACGGTATTTTCCAGAGCTTGTCAAAGAGTAAAATGTAACTATAAACAGATAAAAAATAAAAAATGTGTTTGTTAATAAAACACTGATAATTCGCAGTGGTGTAAAATGAAATAATAAAAAAACCAAACACTTTAGGACGTGATGTTAGAGGAAATGAATGGACGTCAGGATGATGACGGAATCTCCGCTCCATCACGCCGTCACATAAACTGCTTCTTCTTTACTAAAAAACTTCGCGAACTAAAATCTGATTCCGATCACGGAGCTCTGGGATTGCTGTTAATGTTGTTAGGAAGCAGGAATCGGTGGCTCAGGCTCCGGTCTTCTCACCTTGATGTACCTTATTTTGGACCCATTTGAAAAAGCATGTCTTTTCCAGGAAAGGAAATCCCATAATCCTGTTCACCGGACCATGACCAATTGAAAAATAAAGGAGGCGGAGAAGATGTGATGTGTGGAAGCGCAGCTTTATACCAAAAGTGAGCTATACAGTAATGTCTGAACTATACAGTCATTAATATATAGTATATGAAGCGTCGTCACGGCGATAGAAAGAGACCGAGAGATAAAGGAAAGAGGATTTGCGTGTCCTTCCTAGTGCTGGCTATTAGCATTTAGCCTCGCAGGATAAACTGTAAATAAAACTAATCCTACTTAAGCCAAAGAATCGACTAAACTAATATCCTAATATCCCACCACTGCATCACATCATCCTCATTATGGTTATTATTTCAATACAGCATCACACAATCCCACACACGGATAACACACCACACACTCCCAGGTCCTGGTGTTACAGGATATCTACAAATGTATGTAGTGAACCTCGAAAATATGCTCAGCTTCAGTTCTGATTGGTCTTGTAGGAGTCAACAGATGAGGTTTCTGCACTCGAGATGTGAGATACGAAGCTCGATCGCTAGGTCTGTGACGTGGAACCTCTTAAATATTGCTCAGTAACGGGGAATAAATTATCTTTCTGGGTAATGTATAAATGATTTGGTGCAGAGTTTTACATTTTTAATTGTGGCTTTCATGGAAACGAATGCTAAATGTTTTTTTTAATATGACAGAAAGACGAAACTAGTGTTTTTTTATGTTTTAGTTTTTTCTCCAAATACTAAATGCTTAAAACAAAAAAAATATAATGTACAGTACATGGTGTATATATATATATATATATATCTACACCATGTACTGTACATTATAACTATTTGATGAACTAAAAAAAATATTCTAAAAACATTATAAAATATTATTATTTAAAATTAATTAAATAACTTTAATATTTAAAAAATATATTAAAATATTCTTTTATATTTTAAACATGTTAAAATATTATTTTGTATTTTTTAAATTATATATATATATATATATATATATATATATATATATATATATATATATATATATATATATATATATATGAAAAATATTCCAAAAATATCATAAATATTATTTTAAAATATTTAAAATATTACTTTATATTAAAGAAGGAACTTAAATATTTTAAAAATATATTCAAATATTATTTTATATTTTAAACATTGTAAAAAATATTATATTATTATAATATTATTATATTTTTATTATTATATATTTTAATAACATATATATCTGTTATACAAGTGTAAACCTTTCAGCAGTAACCTAAGAGCGTCTAAAGTGTGTGACGCCTTTGTAGTCACAGTGATTTACCATTTACAGCATTTGGTAGACACCCTTATCCAGAGTCATTTTATACAATTAAGTGTTAAAGGCCTTGCTCAAGGGCCCAACAGTGGCAGCCTGGATGGACCTGGGATTCAAACTCAATCATCACAATCATCCAATCATTAGCCCAACACCTTAACCACTGAACTGATAATAAAACACTCAGCTCCCCTCACACACTCTCTCAAGCTTCCTGGTGTTTGCCTGATCTAGATCTACTTCCTGTAAGTGTCATGACTCCCGTAAAAAACAGCACTGTTCCTCCAAAAGCGGGTCAGGACCAGTTACTCATGTTGAAAGACAAATTTAGGTAACAGATGGAGAAGTGACGATTGGGCTAAAGGCAAGGAGTTAAGGGTAGGCGTCTGATTGGACAGCTGTGATGCTTCACGCTGTGGTTCGGTCGGTCAGACGTCATTTCTCAGAACACGAGCAGACGTGTTGTGAAAAGACGATACCCAATAAATAACTCATGAGGTGCGTGTATTTCAGAGGTGAGGGAATTATTCAATTTAACATATGAAGATGAAAAAACACTGAGTCTGAGTAAGACATTCATGGAATTATAGCTGAATAAAAAATCCAAAATTATGGACTGTCAATACAAAAGATATTATAACCACGATTCAGGTACATAAATTGTCAGGCGTGACAGAGACAAGGCAAGGTGCAGTTTAGTGACTTGAGTGTGAAGAGATTCAGTTAATATTGAACATCAGAGAACACCAGAAACAGTGAAAACAGAGACTAATAAAAAGACAACGTGAGAGGAGTTTAGGAGTTTGAGAATTATGACTCCACCCCCTGGTATTTCTCGTTCTGTGGTAAGGGGTACTCCACTTAGTGAGTTGAGTGGAGTGTCTGTGTGTGTTTGTGTGTGTGTGTGTGTGTGTGTGTGTGTGTGTTTGTGTGTGTTTGCTCACCATTAGGGATGAATGTGTCAATGACAATAAGAACACATACTGCACTGGACATGTGTTTACATAACCAGATGTGTGTGTGTGTGTGTGTGTGGGTGTGTGTGTGTGTGTGTATGTGGGTGTGTGTGTGTCTATCTGTGTCATGGATCTGATCCATTCACTTCCATGTAGAACACACGCTGAAAACTCGCCGCCTTGAGCAAAGATCGGAAAGCATCAGAATCCTCTCTCTCTCTCTCTCTCTCTCTCTCTCACACACACACACACACACACAGAAGGGCAGAGCTAAAAGCCTGTAATTTCTCAGAACTGTGTGACACAACGACACATCAAAAAAAGCTGCAGTGATTCCACATATCATATCCCACACACACACACACACTTATACACAGAGCAAAGATGGCTTTGGCTTTGACAAAATGGCCTAACTGTGTATAGCTATTAGAGCTCTCTCTCTTTCACACACACACACACATACACACACACACACATACACACACATACACACACACACATTCAGAGTGCAGACGGGGTTAAAAGGCTACACACCACATCAACCTCACCGCATGAAAACACACACGGAATATTAAACCACCCAATTAATAGAATTAGCGTCGTGCCCCAACGCCGTGACGTGTAAACAACGTTACCATGACAACGTAATAGCGGCACAAACATTAATTTTTTGTTGGTGTTGTTGTTGTTATGCTAACTTCGGCGACATTCACACAATAAACAACAACTGAGAAAAAGATGACAGATGACAAGGACCATGAAGCTTCTCCAAGCCAAGTTAATCAGCGGATGAACGGAAATAGCTGTCATCCGAATGACTAGTGCGCGTGCTAGGAGTACGCATAGTGTTGTGACACGCTAACTAGTACGGAAGTGTGCCGTTTTCCAGCCTAGCCATGTCAAGGGTAACACTGCTCTCCCGTACTGGTCAGGACGGTCGGTAGTATGCGGTTCGCCTCCAAGTAGCCTACCTGTCTGCTCGGTGGCTTCCTCCGCTGCGCTGCGTCCGTTAATAACGGCGGCCCCGACCCCCCCCTCCTCCTGCGCGTGAGCGCTGCTGTATCCTACTGCGCCGCTGGATCGTGAGGTTATCGCTCTCTCTCTCTCTCTCTCTCTCTCTCTCTCTCTCGTGCTGCTGCTGTTTGTTGTTTGTTTCTTGTTTTTTGTTGCAGAAGGTAAAAAGGGGCAAATATCCGCTGGTCGCTTTTGGGAGCAGCGCCTCAGAAACAGTGAGGAGCGCGAGACGCAGGAGATCCAATGAGAGAGAGCGCACGAGACACAGAGCGGACCTGAGAGGAGAGGAGATGAGAGAGAAGAACGCGCGCGCAAGAGAGAGAGAGAGAGAGAGAGAGAGAGAGCACAGCGTCTCGGTCACTCGCGCGCTTTGACACGCTGCTGCTGTTGCTGCTGCTGCTAGATTGCCCCCCCCTCTTTCTTTCTTTCTCTCTCTCTCTCTCTCTCTCTCTCTCTCTCTCTCTGTGATTAGAGTTGACAAGGTCGCCTGGGTTGTTTTGGGGTCTCTTTCTTCATACACACCTCACAACACATCCATCCATCCATCCATCCATCCCTGTGCCCATTCATCCATCCATCCATTAATCCATCCAGTATATTTATCCATCCCTTAGTAAATCATTCCAATCATCCATCAATTGTCCACTTTCCTGCCATCCATTTATCAATTATTTTTTCATCCATCCATCCATCCATCCATCCATCCATCCATCCATCCACACATCCATCCATCCATCCATCCATTCATCCATCCATCCAATATATTTATCCATCCCTTAGTAAACCTTTCCAATCATCCATCATTTACCCACCATCCCTCCATCCATTTATCAGTTCTACTTTCCATCCATCCAATATATTTATCCATCCCTCAGTACATCTTTCCATTCATCCATTATTTACCCACCATCCCTCCATCCATTTATCAATTCTTCTTTCCATCTATCCATCCATCTATCAATCCATCCAATATATTTATCCATCCCTCAGTACATCCTTCCACTCATCCATCATTTATCTACCATCCCTCCTTCCATCTTCTTTCCATCCACTTATCTATCTATCCATCCATCCATCCATCCATCTGAGTTTCTGACTGTTTGTCTATCCATCCATCTATACATAGTACCAACATCCACTTATTCATGTATCCATCCATCTATTCAACTCTCTTGCGTTTCTGTCCCTCTCTTCATCTATCTATTTCAGTTTTGATATGGTCACATATATAACCACATATAGAGAAAACAGAGAGAGAGAGAGAGAGAGAGAGAGAGAACCAGCACAGCAGTCCAATCAGAGTCCACTGATGCTGCGCTATATTAACAGGGTTATTTGTCAACTTCCGGGTTTCCCCACCAAACCAGCTAACCAAACCGTTACGCGACACACTGCTGCACCCTCATGGCTGTATTCGGTACTGCACATAAAGAATACATACAACTCTCGGCACTGAAAAATCCACTGCTCTTATGTTGTCTTACATTATTCCATTCATGAGAGCTTCTGTTTTCTAAAATCTACAAAATGTTTTATTAAAAATTCAGGTAATGTTATTGAGTTGCAGATGAACCCAATCAATCGAGAAGGGTTATAACTCTAATCATTACATAATAATCAGTGAAACATCAGTGAAATCATGGACCCCTCTCCCCAGACATCACATGGCTTTTAAAAAAGTGCATGAAAGTGTATTTCCTGCATTATGTATATATTAGTCGTGGCTGTGTGTCCACAGTCACCTTCACCTTCTCGTTCGTCCTCACCGGTCCATTGCTCCCATTAGCGATGAGTGACAGCTGCTTCTGGATCCAGCGTAGCTCCTTCTGCGACTGTTCGAGCATCAGCTCCACTTTAGACTGTCTGTCAGCCCCCATCATGTCCTGAAACATCAATACACATGTCGTTCAACCCAGAGCTGATGCATCATCTACCATGACCTTGTATAGTCTCATTTCAACTGCAGGCTAAACCTAGTTCTTGAGGTTCCTGGTGCTTTCCCTTTGGACTAGGAACGATTTAAACTAGGCTTAAGTTATATGTGCAGTTTATGTCCTATGTCTAGTCCCAGCCTTTCACTTTTCCACATTTTTCCATCAGTTTCCATCAGTCATAGTTGTTTCTTTCTGGTTTTAGAATGCAGTTGAAGCTCAAGATATACTGAATACTATAGCCAATTATTCACTGAGGCAATCTAGCATTTTATTTAATACAAGAATGAATAACTAGACAGCTAGTTATGCGTCTAGTCAATGAGACAAACCACCTACTTTATAGCTTTATCTTTAATCATAGCTCACAGTTAGCTCTTCCTCCATTTTGGATCTTTAATGCTATGTTAGTGAACAGTACATTGAATGTTGTAAGACAAAGATTATTAAAATGGTGCTTATGGATGTTATTTGGTCTAACGAATAGTTACTATGGTTACCAACTGATATATTGTTTAATAATATTTTGCCTCATACTTATCAGGGTCCATAAGACACACACACACACACACACACACATAAAAACCCTAACAAAAAATGTCTGAAAATTCAACACTGCAGTTTCTATTAAAAATGTCATTTAATATTAGAATACTCAGGAATAATTCAGGTTTCTATATTAAAAATGCACCTTTTTAAATCTTATATATTGTTTTAATGCAATATAAAGTGATTTTAGATGTATTATTTATTTACACTTGTTTATATATACATTTTGTTCTTTACAGATAAAAAAAAATGGCATTAATGTTGGATGAAAAAGCAGAGGTAGAGATTTCTGGTGCTTCTTGGTAGTACTCACACACACACACACACACACACACATTTTTTCATCATACGTCGCACAGCAAAGTCATACGTTCAGCCCTATCCACAGGCGTAATCCCGTAATCTACACACAATCTCAATCCGCACATATGAGTGCTGTGGCACTGAGTACATTAATCCATAACCTACAGATAATCTACACTTATTCTCCCACTGTGCTCCAGACAGATGATGCACAACCTGATGATGTTTCCCCACAACACACTGCCCCTGTAGCCCCTCTGCGAGATTAATAATCCCTGCACTTCCAAGCTCTTATGTAAGCATGGCAATGGGTTACGCTTGCTATCAAGGAAACAGATTAAGGCTGTTCCAATATTGTTTTACACACACACACACACACACACACACGCGCGCATTGACTTCCCCTTCCTCTTACCATTTCCTCATGGGAGAATCCTCGTGTGGTTTTAATGGCCAGGCCAAGATTTTATTAGGTCAAGTGTTATCTAAGTTTGTTAGATAAGCCCTTAGAGACCATACGGAGCAAATATACATTAGAATCATACACTATATTGAATGGGGACAATATAGTGTCCCCATACACGACAGAACACCTTTGAGATGAATTAGGGAGGAGACTGCGAGCCAGGCCTTCTCGTCCAACATCAGTGCCTGACCTCACAAATGCGCTTCTAGAGAGGAATGTATATATATATACACTATATCGCCAAAGGTTTTGGGACACCCCTCCAAATCATTGAGTTCAGGTGTTGTTTTTCAGGGGTTGGGCTCGGCCACTTAGTTCCAGTGAAAGGAACTCTTAATGCTTCAGCTTCATACCAAGACATTTTGGACAATTTCATGCTTTGTGGGAACAGTTTGGGGATGACCCCTTCCTGTTCCAACATGACTGCACACCAGTGACCAAAGCAAGGTCCATAAAGACATGGATGAGTGAGTTTGGTGAGAAGGATCTTCACAGAGTCCTGACCTCAAGTTGATAGAACACCTTTGGGATGAATTAGAGTGGAGACTGTGAGCCAGACCTTCTCGTCCATCATCAGTGTCTGACCTCACAAATGCTCTTCTAGAGGAATGGACAAAAATTCCCATAAACACACTCCTAAACCTTGTGGAAAGCCTGACCAGAAGAGTTGAAGCTGTTATAGCTGCAAAGGGCGGGACAACACCATATTACATTCATGTGCATGTAAAGGCAGATGTCCCAGTTTTGACCGTCTCCTCTCTAATTCATCCCAAAGGTGTTCTATCAGGTTGAGGTCAGGACTCTGTGAAGTTCCTCCACATGTCTTTATGGACCTTGCTTTGTGCACTGGTGTGCAGTCATGTTGGAACAGGAAGCGGTCCTCCCCAAACTGTTCCCACAAAGCTGGGAGCATGAAATTGTCCAAAATGTCTTGAAGCATTAAGAGTTCCTTTCACTGGAACTAAGGGGCCAAGCCCAACCCCTGAAAAACAACACTTGAATTTAATGATTTGGAGGGGTGTCCCAAAACTTTTGGCACTACAGTGTATCTAACATTGAATATTTTATTTCTTCAAAATTGGTTTCATTTAGCTGACTATTCCATGCCATATTTGCTAGCCTGTTATTAGCTAATAAGCATGCAAAGAACGAATAGTTAGCATGCTAGCAAACTAGTATGGCTCAGAATAGAGGAAAAAAATGTTTAGAGGATTAGAAAAGTCAGTCTTTGTGTTTGTTTTGTGCTTCAATAAAATAGTGACAGTTCTAAAATCCATTCAAGGTAGCCTGGTTTTACTAACAGTGGTTGAACAAGCTAGCTGGTTTGCTATCTGCTAGTAAACTAACCTGGGAAAATCACTTATAACCTCGCAATCTGCTGCATAAGTGGAGCTAAAAATGAAAAATGTCATGATCAATCAGACATCACTACCACTTACACAAACTCAATTGCTAATCTTTGGGGGTGTGTGTTATGCGGAAGAGAATTTATGATCAGTAATTAGCAAAGTATGTACAAAGTCTGTTTACAGTTCTTATATGATGCCTGAAAACATGTACAGCATCATCTACGATTTTATTTTAAGGAAACTGGATCAACCAACAATGACTTCTGGGTAAATTCTAGTCCTGCTGTTTAGATTTTTCTTCTTTTTTTAGATAGTCTTGATGCTGATCACTAAATCTGACGATCTTCTGAGCTATAAAATGGCAGCAAGGATTCTTATATGGTTCCTCCAATGGTGTTGGATGTTAACAGCGGGTGCTAATTAGGGATAATGAACCCATAATAAGTATTTTTCCCCATGAGGAGATGGTTCAATGTCAGAGATTCAGGGTCTAACTCAAAGATCAGACCATAATCAGAGGATAAAACCTTGTGCTGTCTTTTCTAGATATTCTAGACATCCTATAGATGGTAATAAATGCTAGCGAATCTTCTACATGTGTGTTCTCTATACTGCAATATATATATATATATCGTAATCTGCTAGTTCAGAATCAGATCGTAAAGTGGAATTCTGGGTAAATTCTTCTCTTGATGTCGTGCGTTACGTTGACTGTCTAAGAGCTGTAAAGTAATGAATCGACCTTTAAGATGGACGCAAGAGGAGACAATATTGAGACAGAGACCATGGTCCTTTCTGGAAATTATGGTCACAACCACAAGATGGCACACACACACACACACACACACACACACACACAGGGAAGGTTGGCGATTCTGGAAAACCTGCACTGATGTAAAATTGTGTGTGTGCACTTTTAAATTCTCATCATAATATGGGTTTCCTCTGGGTTCTCCAGTTTCCTCCCACTTCCCAAAAACACTCTATTAGGTGTACTGGATATTCTAAATTGCTCCTATGTGTGAGGGAGTGTGTGAATGTCTGTATTCCTTCTCCTTCCTCAGGTCCAGAGTTCCCGGGATCGTCTTCAGATCCTGACCAGGATAAAATGAATGAATGATTCTTCTACAGAAGGTCCTCACGTGAATCCTGAGAGAATTGCTATGCGAGACGTCCAAAGCTGGTACTCGACTCGCCTCGACTCTCATGTTCCTTCCTTTTAAGGAATCTTGCGTACAATCACAACCACCACATTTTATTCGTTCTAAAATTCATTCCCCCTTTTTCACACATACACACACACACACACAATCTGGATCATACACACATCACTCACTGTACACAGTTTATAAATTATAAATGAAATTACAGAAACAAGATTTGGAGGATTTAGTAATAGCAAAGGGACGAGAAGGAGAATATTTCACTCACGTATAAGCGCTCTGTCCTGATGGAACCGCGTCTCTCGTTTACGCCTCATCAGGTTCTAGCATCAGCTTTATGGGTCAGGAGGGCTGTGTGTGTTTATTATCTTGTGTGTGTGTGTTTGAGAGAGAAAGAGAAAGAGAGTTCCTCATGTGTTCCTGCACCTGCCTCCATTTTGTCACACTCACTGAGTTGCTCATCATGATAAGTGTGTAATATTTTCAAAGAATGTATGCATCCTATAATATATATATAAACATACACATTTAGTGGAGATTTTTGACACAAGAATTGAATACACATGTTGCACAATTTCATTTTAGTTCCAGAAATTATGGATTTTATTTTACATCCATGGTGATAGGAGCAATCAGTACATCCAACAAATTCTCACAAACATGTTCAAAGGTCTGATATCACCCTTCCAGTGTTGATAGTCTGTGACATTACTTTAAAAGAATGACCATCTTGGTCCATTTTCCAGCCTGGTCTGAGGTGTAAAGCAGATGAAAATCTCACACACGTGATACAACATGGCAGCATTTAAAGTGAGCTGTGAATCTGTGCACCATGATGTCATCATTAAAGGCATTTCAGTGCTAGCTTTTTTAACATTTGGCTGAATATTAAGTGCACTTGATGTGTGTGTTCTGAGTACAGTATTAAGCGCACTTAGTCGGGATCACATCAGGCGTCTGCGGCCTCCGGTCACACCTCACGAGGCAGCGACGTTACACATCATAGCGCTGCGGAGCGAGAACACTACTCAACTGTGCAACTCTCAGCAAGAAATTTCCTCCATTATTTCTGTTTTTGTAGGTAATGGAGTTAGCAAGGACAGAAATGGGTGGAGCTACCAGTTTTGCATAGAGTGCAACAGCAAGCCTAAATCAAGAAAAATTCAGGCAAATTACAAAAACAGGAACGTTACAGGCAAATGTCCACCACTAGCTGTGCACAATATGAAATCAGCATCAGTGTGACGAATTAAAGGAAAAAATGGTTGTCTCTGTTATTCAGTGGGGGTTTGGGGGGCATTTTTTACATTTTATTTTTGGCTACATTTGTCCACTTACAGGGAAGCAAATCAACTTTGGACTGATCGCATTTCTCTGGTGGGTGTGGTCTTTTACAGGATGACTCTGCCCACATCTACCAGGCATGATTACATTACAACGGACAGATTGACAAGGATGTAAATCATATGCTGTGGCCTTCAAACTCCAAAGGGGGGATTTTGAATCAGAAATCATCTTTATTTATGGAATGCAAGCCTAAATCAACAAAATTTCAGGCGAAGTTTCCAGAGAAATTGGAATTGTCCACCACCGGCCGTGCAAGATATTAAATCAGTTTAACCGTAAACAATATGTGTGACGAATTAAAGGAAAAAAATGTTTTTTCTGTTATTCATTGGGCGTTTGGGGGCATTTATTCATTTTAATTGCCATGGTTTGGCTACATTTGTCCACTTACAGGGAAGCAAATCAACTCTGCTGTTCTTTGGACTGATCGCATTTGTGGGTTACAGGATGACTCCACCCACATCCACCAGGCATGATTACTCACTGAACAGATTGACAAGGATGTAAATCATATGCTGGGGTCTTCAAACTCACCAGATCTTAACCCAAGGGGGGTTTTGGAATATAATTACACATTCAAATATTGACCTCACGTTGATGTTCATTTGAAATTGGTAGCTACAAGCTTCATAGTTCAGTCACCAAATACGTCTTGGCTGATCGATTACATTTTCGTGTTCATATTTTTGGCCAAAATGTTGTGTAATAGGCATCAAACTACAGGAGCAGAGTGTGTGAGGTGATGATGAGAAAACTTCATCTCTCCAAAAGAAAGATCATCTCATTACAAGAACAAGAAAAAAAAAAAAACTGGCCATGAATATCTATGGCAAAACATCACAGTAACAAAGTATTAAATCTCAGCTCCTGGAGAAATGTTGAAAATTTCTTCTTTGACATTTGAACGTCTATAAACGCGAGCTCATGAGATTAGAAAACGCAGCAGTAGCAAAAATGGCTAAATAGAAATCTTTTTAGCTTAGCTCAGAAGGTTCTGCACTTCTTTGGTTGGAGTCTTTGGCGGCTAACTAGCAAACACTCCGACGATCACGATGAGCAGAAGAAGGAGGCATGCCGATCCACAAATGGCAACATACACAATTTTCTAAAAAAATAAATAAATAAAGGAGAAAGAGAAAATATTGTAAATATTTCATCTGCAAATCAGACATTAGCATGAGCTTACATGAGGAAATACATACTGTGCTTGGTCAGTGTGTTAGTAAAGAAGGCATGCTTAAGCGGGATTGGTTGATGTGGTAATGGAGGAGGCAGAGGTTATGGTCGATTTAGACGACAGGCCCACAGAAAGGCCGATGATTAGTGCGAGGACACCGATTATCACCAGCAGGATCGCAGCCAGGATGATATATTTCTGTCCAGAACACAGAAAAACAAAGGTTTCCTCATAATGATTATTAAATAATATTCTGTTTAGGTGACCAGTGGGTGTGTCCTTCATGGGGATGAGTCCATATTTAAAACGAGTAACATTTTTCTTAACCTCCTAAGACCTGAGCTTGCATTTTAGATTTCTTCTACCTATTTGGGGTTAGGAGGAACCAATAAATATAATAACCAGATATTATCTTTGAACATGAAGCCACTTCTTTTGTGTACAGCAGGTTCCAGTTACAAAGAATTTAGTATTATGGTGCACACAACCAAAAATGTGATGTCCACGTATGTGGACGCCAGGTTTAGGAGGTTAATTTTAAATATTTCTTAATAACTCCAAAGCACACACAAGTAGCTTTATTTCTGTGTAAAAAAGGGGGAAAGGGTCTTTCACATATACTCTATACTTAGCTCAACTCATGTTGACTAGCTAACTAGCAGAAATCCTGTCAGGTTTTGTTATCCAGCTATCAGGCATTAGCAGAAAACTGAGCAAACGTTTATAAATATGATTATATTGTTATTAGTTATTTAAAAAATCCTGTCAGGCTAGCTCATGATAGCCAGCTACTGAGGATTATCAATAAAAACTTTAAAGTTTCTGTAAAATGAAGAAACATTTATAAATATAATATATTATTAGTTATTTTAGAAATCCTGTCAGGTTAGCTCATGATAGCCAGCTATCAAGAATTATCAATAAAAACTTAAAGGTTTCTGTCAGAAATCCTGTCAGGTTTTGTTATCCAGCTGTCAGGCATTAGCGGTAAAAATTAACAAACATTTATAAATATGATATATTATTATTCAGCTATCAGGCATTGACAGTAAAAATTAACAAACATTTATAAATATGATATATTATTAGTTATTTTAAAAATCCTGTCAGGTTAGCTCTTGATAGCCAGCTATCGAAGATTAACAATAAAAACTTTCAAATAAAAAACGTTTCTGTCAGAAAATCCTGTCAGGTTAGCTTAAGTTAGCAATCCAAGGATCCTCAAATGTGTGGATTATGACCAATTTAAAAAAATGACTTACTTTATTTATAAAATCCCAGTAAAGTTACATTTTAGTAGCTAGCTGGCATGCATTAGCAGTAAGAATTATGAGCATTTATGAATTTGAGCTGTTAGCCAGCTAGCTAGCCTTAACACAAATTGATATATATTTATCAATTATATTCAAAATGGTTCAGAAGTCCTGTCAGATGAAGCAGAGTTTTGACAGCTGGCATTAGCATTAGCAGTCAGGATTATGAATATTTAAGAATATGATTTAAGAAGTGTTATTGGTTTAAAAAAAAAAAACAAAACCTGTCAGGTTAGCTAGCAAGGAAACAGAGGCAGATAGGTGTGATTTACAGAACTTGTGTGACTTAAATATCTTTATTAACAAAATCCCAGCTAGCTGGTTAACATTAGGAGATAGGATTATTATTAACATTTATGATCTAAAATATCTTTAATTATTAAATCCTGTCAGGTTAGCTCATTATAGCTAGCTGGCAAATGCGCAGATAATTAGGAATGCCAGCGAGTTCCTTCTTTTTATTCAAAGCTTTCCATATATGGATCCAAAGACATACCCACATCCCACGCCAACTCACATTTCTGTATATGGACTTGTTTAAGAGGTGATGTGTTTGCATATATGGAAAAATTATGTGTGTATGTGTGTGTGTGCATGTCTGTGTGTGTCTCACCATACACTCTTCAACTGATTAACAGCACATGTCAAGTCACTGATTCGTTTTTGCTTCAAAACGAGTGAAAAATGTAAAAGTGGTTTAAGTGCAGGTTAAAACGATAATAAAACCACCCTGCAGGTATGTTCAGACATGTTTAAACCTGTGTGATTGAAATTTAGCAGAATGTGAAGTGAAAGTGGATGTGTGTGTGTGTGTGTGTGTGTGTGTGGGTGTTTTTTTTTTTTTCGTACCCGGCGGGCGCTCTTCTGGTACCTCACAGCTTTCTTCACCTCCTCATTAGCTTTGCCTACATACTCCACTGCGTTCCTCACGTTGTTCTCTATGTTGTCGATCATCTCACCCTGTCAAGACGGACATTATTAAATTATGAAAAATGAAAACAATCAGCAACAATTCACCTGTACAACTTTTAGCCGGTTTCAATGTAGGGAGCTTAACATATTTGATTCTCACATTTTATTGAAAATCTAGATCTAGTTAACTATAAACATTTTGCAAAGTATGTGTCTAAAACGTTTTATGTAGATTATGTGGATTTCAGATACCATAAGACATGATATTTTAAGCTAAATATAAAAATACAGTAATAAAATCTAATATTAAAGTAGCAATACTCAATATTTGTCATATTATATATATTAGAACTCTATAGTCTATTACTTTGCTAGAAAAAAATCTGGAAACCTGCTTTGCTTGCCCTCCTGTCAGTCATTTTATAGACACGCCCCCAAAGCCCATTCACATCTTCGTACAACATGAGGAGAAGATATAACTCAATCAATCAAATGTCTGAGTGCACTTGTAAGGACAATCCTTGCTAATGATAATTCTAGTTAGCATGCTAATGTGCCATAAGCTGTATTTTGAGGGCGAAGCTTTGTGTACATGGGTGGAAATAAGGGGCGGGCTCAATGACTAGAAAAATAACTCAATTCTTATTTTTCACCAATCCTACCTGATGCACCTTTAATGTATGTAATTCAATGTGTGCCATTAAAAGAACATACATAGCCTTTGATTCAAAAGTCAGGACCGATAAATATACATCAATACATTAATATACACTGACCAGGCATAACATTATGACTACCTGGGCACCCTGACTGATCTGCGGCTATGCAGCCAGATACGCAACAAACTGTGATGCACTGTGTATTCTGATACCTTTCTATCAGAACCAGCATTAACTTCTTCAGCAATTTGAGCAACAGTAGCTCGTCTGTTGGATCGGATCACACGGGCCAGCCTTCGCTCTCAACGTGCATCAGTGAGCCTTGGCCACCCATGACCCTGTCCCCGGTTCACCACTGTTCGTTCCTTGGACCACGTTTGATGGACACTGACCACTGCAGACCGGGAACACCCCCACAAGAGCTGCAGTTTTGGAGATGCTCTGATCCAGTCATCTAAACAATTTGGCCCTTTTTCTCAAACTCGCTCAAATCCTTACACTTGTCCATTTTTCCTGCTTCTAACACATCAACTTTGAGGACAAAATGTTGAATTGCTGCCTAATATATCCCACCCACTAACAGGTGCCATGATGAGGAGATCATCAGTCTTATTCACTTCCCCTGTCACTGGTCATAAAATTATGCCTGATCGGTGTACATCTTCACTGATTAATCAAGCGCTCCACCTGCGTCTCTACAAGCATAGCCATGTCCATAAACATGTCGTGGAGCTCTTTGATGCTGGACTCGAGACGTATGATGTCTTTGTGCCGTGACTCGATCTCGTTCAGCGCCTGCCGGGTGATCTGTGAGTCCAAGATTATCTGAGGAGAGAGAGAGAGAATCAGTGAATTGCTGTCTGCAGATGTGCTACAACATTGACTTCAACACTGAATTCAAGATTCCAGTTCATCAGACTCACATCCGAGGTAAAAATTGAGGGGTTCCCGCTCTCCAGCATGTCCTCCAGTTCCTCATTGGTGGTCCTCCTTCCAGCTGCAAGAACATACAACAACTCTGAATGATACTCATCTCTGATATTTATGCACACAGGGTGTTTATTTATATATATATATATATATATATATATATATATATATATATATATATATATATATATATATATATATATATATATATATATAAAAAAATGTGTGCGTGTGTGCATGTGTACGAGATGTACACTAAAATGTGACTGTACGTAATACTATTGTGTCCCTGATGTTTATATTCATTTTTGTATGAGTGTGTGTGTGTGTGTGTGTGTGAGAGATAGACTGAAACACAACCCTGTAGGACTTGTGTTTATTCAGCTGGGAGAAGCAGAAAATCAAGAGCTAGAACAATAGCATGACTGAAACCTATATGTCTATAATCATGTGTGTATGCACACACACAAACACACACACACACACGCAGGTATGCTGGGAAGAAATTCTCTTCATTTTGTCTTACCATCCCGTTCCACAGACTTGGGGAACGTGATACAACCTTAACCAGCATGATCTAAGCGATAAACACACAATATATTTGCTAAAGCTCCATGCTGCTCCCACCGGGAAGGCTTTCTGTTACACTCCGGGGATGGGAGAGAAACATGGGAGAGGGGATTGCAGGGAGAAACAGTGGGGACATGAGGGACAAGGATGCTCACAGCTCCTGTTTATCGACCTAACATACACCTGATTGTGTGATATCCAGCATATTTGAGTAATTCTTCTAAATTCAGTCATATAATAGACATATTGATCAGAGGCTACTAGTTGAATGTTATCCCATCGTGACACAGAAATTGTACTGTAGTGTGTGGAAGCCTGAGGTAACATAAATTTGAAAGAAAATCCCTATGACACACATCAGTTAGATGTTTGATCGATGCTGTATTTTAAGGAGCTGGGATTAATCACACCTTTAAGAACACCCCTGACCTAGAGCAGAAATACTGCCCGAGTCACATGACCCTTCTCTCGGCCCGCTGTGGCGAGGACTATCCGATTCTCCAGTCTTGCGTTACCCAGGAAACGCCCACAACACGGTCTCTGGTGACAGAGAGGCTAGTCTCATGTGTCACATGCCGAACGAGGACCTAATTAAGCAGCTCCTGCCGGGAAACACACACACACAACTAGTCCCTGTGTACACACATCTTCATATTTACTCAATTTACTCAATTTACCCGGACATCTATCAAGATCAGTGGAAGTGTTGATAGATCCTAGATGAATCCTCATCCACCAACTCTAAGATTCTTGAAATTACAGCAGCATTTATGTATTTTCTAATATGAAACCAATAAGATAAAATTTCATTAAGACAACGCAATGAGCTACCAAAATATGACAAACGTTACACAGATTTTGCAGAAGTGTGACTTTTTCTGCCACAAAGGAAGCACAAGCTAAGCATCATGGCCCGATCTGAGGCTCAAGCGTTACAGCTTGCCTTTAGTTTGTTTAAAATGATGTGACTCTGATCAATGCTTGTTTTTTCTGATTGGTAGAATGATTTTCGCCATTTTCTCCTAATTAGGTCATTTGACAGTTCCTACCCATTAGCTGGTTCTTCCCCATAACAGTGGCTTCCTCCGAGACACGTAAAGTTAACTACGGCATCGTTTCAAACTGCTGTTGGGCCAAACTGAAGAAAGTGCGTTCTGCCCTCTTCCTCATACATGAACCTGCTAGTGTCACTGTGATTGACAGGGGAGTGACAGCATGCCCCGCCCACACAGACAGTACTGCGTTTTCTGATTCCTGGCATCAGTGAGACAAACGTCTTTTGTCAATACCACCTTTAAGATACTCCATCCACTACAGTTATTAGCAGCTCATGCTAGTAGTCAGTGATGTGTGTGTGATATGTGAGATATATGACAATCACTTGAGAAGTATTTCAAGCACGTATATGTGCTGGAGGTTATAGTCAGAAAGTAATTTACAAAAAGAAAGGTTATTTGAGTGTATGTATATGCAAACACACACACACCACAAATCAGTGGCTACTACCATTAATTGTTGGTATGTCTGGTGAGAAGAAATGTTACAAGTACATGCATGTGAGCGAGATCACAATCTCTTCAGTGTGTGTGTGTGTGTGTGTGTGTGTGTGTGTGTGTGTCTGTCTCACTAATCTCCAGCTGTCTCTGGATCCTGCCCTTGCTGCGCTCTCTGAAGGAGACCTGTGTGTCGTTGTACTCGGTCATGACTTCCACAAACTTCCTAGACAAGACTGCGTACTAGACCGAGAGAGAGAGAGAGAGAGAGAGAGAGAGAAACAACACAGTCAGCTTCAAAGCAATAGAAACAATGAAACCAATAAAAACACTAAAAAGGAGATCACACTGCAAATCTCTTCCATTTTAACTCTGAGACATGGGAAATGTTATTGCTTTATACAGAAATGCTTTCATTTTAATATTCATTTATTCTCTCATCTACAACAATTGCGTTATCCTGGTCAGGGACATGCTGTGGACGTACAATTTCAGGATCTCTGGGTACCAGGTGGGAATACACCTTGGCTGGGATGCCAGTCTGTTGCAAGGTGGCATGCTCACACGTATTCACACATAGGAGCAATTTTAGCACCTTTTCGTTTAGTCATCCATACAAACCTGGTTCTTTTTGCTAATATAAAACTTTGCTTGATTTCCAGAAAAGCATCAGACATGAACCATATTTCTATCACATCAGTGTCGATATTTCTTACCTCTTAAAGTGTCTCAAATTAAATTTGGAGTCAGGTTAGGGAAGGGCAGGGCAGGGCAACAATGTTCAAATATAATAAATAATTCAAAGATTTGTTTCCAGGTCATAAGATCATTTTGAAAATGTAGTTTTTGATAAAAGTGAAAATAATAATAATAAAATAAATAAATCATTAAATATTATGAGAAAAAAATATCTGCAATATTTCAAGAATAAAATGACATTTTGTCAAAAATATTCACAACTCTATTAAAATATTGTGCTTTTTATCATGCAATATAATTTTTTTCTCAAAATTTGACAATTTTATTCCCAAACAATTACAAGTTTATTCTCAAAATCTCACATTTTTATTTTAGAAACTCAGTCCCTAAAAACCCACTGTAGCTTCTCATAAGCGTTAAAATACGACTCCCTGATTCTTCGCTGTTCTTTTCCACCTCGTTCTAGCGTTAATTAAAAACAAAGCAAGGACCTAAGCTGGGTCCCTGTTTCTGAGAAGATGAGGATCTCCACCTGTGTTCTCTGGATGCGCTCATCCACTGAGGAACGGTTGGCTTGGTCTTCTGGAGGCAAGCTCTGCTGCATAGCTGAGGACCAAGACAGGAGAAATAATTACATCACGCCTCAGACGGGCCTGGAGTTTATTCATGCAGAAAATGCGATTTTTATACAGGACAGTTGAACTGTTTGACTTCTACCAGTAGAGATATTTAATTTGTTATGGCATGCGGATCATACTACTATGTGTAGGAAACAATCATTAGAGGTGAGGAAGCTTTAATCCTGTAGCAGTGGACTGAAAGACTTCTTTAATGGATGCAGAATGATATTCATTATGAGGATTACACACACACACTCACTTTTGAGTTTGGTCCGTACCACATTGGCATTTTTCTTGATTTCGACCATCAGCTGCTCGAGCTCCTCTTTGGTTTCTAAATGATGAAAAATCTGATGTTAAATAGTACAAACATATGTGAGTGTAGATTAATAGTCAGTGCAGAATGCCTATGAAAGAAGTTTGTTCTTGTTTTCACTTGCATTGTAGCAGCTGTAAATCTGCAGTGACTACAAATGGGAGTCTAGACAACAACAGAGCCTATGTGATCTGTGGTAAAGAGCACACATTGCTTCTTCTCCATCTCATATGACATGATCACCTTGATGTATGTATACACTATATCACCAAAAGTTTTGGGACACCCCTCCAAATCATTGAACTCAGGTGTTGTTTTTCAGGGGTTGGGCTCGGCCCCTTAGTTCCAGTGAAAGGAACTCTTAATGCTTCAGCTTCATACCAAGACATTTTGGACAATTTCATGCTTTGTGGGAACAGTTTGGGGATGACACTATATTGAATGGGGACAATACAGTGTCCCCATACACGACAGAACACCTTTGAGATGAATTAGAGTGGAGATTGTGAGCCAGACCTTTTCGTCCAACATCAGTGCCTGACCTCACAAATGTGCTTCTAGAGGAATGGTCAAAAAAATCCCATAAACACACTCCTAAACCTTGTGGAAAGCCTTCCCAGAAGAGCTGTTATAGCTGCAAAGGGCAGGACAACTCCATATTACATTCATGTGCATGTAAAGGCAGACTTCACAGTTTTGGCCTGGCTCACAGTCTTCACTCGAATTTGTCCTAAAGGTGTTTTAGGTCAGGATACAGGTCAGTCAAGTTCCTTCACACCAAACTCACTCATCCATGTCTTTATGGACCTTGCTTTGTGCACTGGTGTGCAGTCATGTTGGAACAGGAAGGGGTCATTCCCAAACTGTTCCCACAAAGCATAAAATTGTCCACAATGTCTTAGTATGAAGCTGAAGCATTAAGAGTTCCTTTCACTGGAACTAAGGGGCCGAGCCCAACCCCTGAATTCAATGATTTGGAGGGGTGTCCCAAAACTTTTGGCAATATTATGTATATATACACACACATGTTGATGTTTATAAACACGCCAAATCTTCCTGCAGAATGTTTCATGTTAGTGGAAGGAAAATTGATTTGCGCCACCCACTGATAAAAACGTCATTACCATGGCAACCAGTAGTAGGAACACCTACTGGCAGGTTCATAGTACAGAGACAGATGACTTGCAGAGATAAAATCACTGTATGTGTGAATGTGCTCTGGGTGAGCTGAGGCGGTGTATATTAGTTGTGTTGTGTATATGCGAGAGAGAGAGAGAGAGAGAGAGAGAAATAGAAAGTGAGAGAGAGAGAGAAAGAGAGAGAGAGAGCGAGAGAGAGAGAGAGCGAGAGAGAGAGAGAGAGAAATAGAGAGAGAGAGAGAGAGAGAGAGAGAGAGAGAGAGAGAGAGAGGGGAAATTAACATTTAACAGGTGCTGTAAACAAGTATTTAAAGCAGATGAATGAATGTATTTGAAGTCGGGAAAGGTGAGGTTTCCTTTGTATGTTTTATGTTTCCTGGAGGATGCAGTTGAAGAGTGTGTGTGTGAGATTTCCTGCTTTTACTGCTCAGTACTCAAGCGCAGTATATTTAGCCTGAGCTCCACTAGTTTGTGTGTGTGTGTGCATTTCAAACAATGCCTTCAGCCAGCGCTGTGACGCAAACCGAGCATTGTACATTAGCCATCAGGACAAAAAGTGCTGCGTTCCCAAACAAGCAGATGTTCTGAGTATAATGGATCATTTTCAGAGATTGTGTGTCAATCAAATGCAATAATCAAGACATTTGTATTTCGTAGCAATGTTAAAACTTACACCCTCCTCTCTAGTATATTCTGTTCAAACTGATCTGGGACCAGGGACACATACATCAGATGGAGTTTCTTGTGCGTGTGTGCGTGTGTGTGTGTGTGGTGTATTATTGAGTGTGTGCCCACTTTCGTCAGGGTTGGGAGCCGAGAGGATCGTGCTGTGCTTCTTTTTCACTTCGTTCACCTGCGAGGAAATCTTATCAATGATACTCCGGACTTCCTCCACCTGAAACACAGAGCTTCTGTTCGTTCAGTGTTATCTATTTGATTTCATTTATTTACCCGCTGTTACTCGTGTTTTTATCAATGGTACTAGATTTCACGTTTCTTACACTGTGTCCTTTACCAGGTCAGTGAGTTTGATCGAAATTCTGCCTCATTCGTAAGTTACTTCAGTGATAAATGTAAACAGAAATGTTTGTTAAACACGAACCTTTCTGAAAAAGCCCTCCATAAAGCCTCCTCGATCCACAGGAACCACCACGCTGCCATCTTCCTCATCGCTGGGCCTCCCCTATATACAGGAAACACTACTTGTTTATTCAAATAGAAATAGAAAATCGGAAATTAGCCAGTCATTTTAACCAGCAAGACATGAGTAATGCCAGTATTTTTAATCAAGATTGCAACCATTTTAAGAGTGTCCACTGCTCTGGCCCTGACCATTGGTGCCTCTATTAGCGCTTTTTGCAATAATAAGTCTATGGAGCTAGATGGGGCAGGCTGCATGCTGCCCCATGATTATTCAATATCTAGAAAAGCAAACAAATCAGCTTTAATTCATAAGAGAGCAATCATTTTAAAATGTCTGGTCACTCAAAATATGTAAGTATTATTAGTACTCTCATTAAGGTTTAAAATGTATAGAGTTGAAGGTTAAAGGTTGAAGATTAAAGCTGGGAATAAGGTTGAATTTTGACTCGGGGTTATATAGAACATTTTAGAAGGCTTGAATTTCTCCAATCATGTTTTTTTTTAAGTCTATATACTGTACATGGTCAGACAGTCAGTTATTCAGACATTTAATCAGACAGTTAATTAAGCTCTTTGGGAGTGAGATGGTTGGACAGGATAAGGAACGAGCACATCAGAGGGACAGCTCACGTTGGACGTTCAGGGGGACGAAGTTAGGGAGGCCAGATTAAGATGGTTTGGACATGTTCAGAGGAGGGAGAGTGAATATATCGGTAGGAGAATGTTGGACATGGAGCTGCCAGGCAGGAGGCAAAGAGGAAGGACAAAGAGGAGGTATATGGATGGAATAAATGAGGATATGAGGCTAGTGGGTGTAAGTGTTGAGGATGCTGAAGATAGGGATAGGTGGAGGGAGATGATTCGCTGTGGCCACCCCTGAAGGGAAAAGCCCAAAGAAGAAGAAGAAGAATTAAGCTAATCGATTAATCAGCCAGACAGGCAGTCTGAGTAATAGAAAGCCAGAAAGTCAGTTGTCAGAAAGTCAGCCAGAAAACCAGACAGTCATTCAGTCAGCCAGACAGAAGGTCACAAAGTCTGACCGTCCGTCAGAAAGTCAGAGAGATGGTCAGAAATTCAGACAATCAGACGGAAAGTCTGACAGTCAAACACTTTGATTCAGTCATTTCGACTTTAGACTAGCATTTAAACCCAAATCCAAGTTATAACACTTTGTAGTGTCACAGAAAGACAAAAGACAAATATACAAAAACTAGAATGTACAATCAACATCCCACACTACAAAACTCTCGTCTTAGAGTGTACATGTAAAAATGTGGGTGTGTCACTTAACCCCTATAAACTTATATAGGTCGTGTAGAGTTCGCTGAGACCTGCGTAAAGCATGCGCTGCGCTGATCTGCGCAAAAGCTGCGCTACTCGAACACACCCTAGGCCAAATCCCAAACAACTCCCTGCTTCCTATATAACTGTAATTGACTACGCATCAAAGCAGTGCTCTGTGCACACTATTTAGTGCACTATATTTCCAAAATGGCCGCCGTTTGGGATACAGCCTGGATATAGCTGACCTGACGCTAGCATCTGAAAAAAAAAACAGTTTGAGCCCGGCTCTAAAAGCACAAAAAAACTGTTGCATTTATGATCAAAATTAGTTTACTTACCGATTTCAGCTCAGCCAGACGGTCCCTCATTTTTTAAAATAAAATAACCGAAAACAAATGAACAAAAGTTATCTTCCTACGAATGAGACGTGCCGGTCCGTTTCCCTAAAAACACCGAAGTCCATCCCAACTCCGCGTGACACATCAACAGGCGGATAGTAAATAAAAAACCAACAAACAAACAGTCACGTAAACGTTATATGAGGGCAGTTAATACGAAAAATTGGTCATTAAAATGTGTTGTGAAGTAACGGTGATGAGGGTAACGGCCTCAGTGATGCTTCCTGCCATCAGAGTGAGCGCGCGCCGCACATACACCTCTGCTCACGCGAGCAAGGAGGTATGAGCGCGCGCGCGCGCACGGGATGGGGGGGGGTGTTGTTTCAAACAAACAAACATTTTTATCTCAAATCTGTAGTCATATTATTAAATTAGATTAAAAAAAAATATTATAAGGGGAAAAAAGTAATGAACAATGCAACTGATTAATTTAAATCTCAGGATTACATTATTTTCCCCAGAATTCCACTTTGACGAAAAATAAACATTAAAATAAAAACATATTTTTAATTGTTACCCGATTGAACAATCGAGTGTAAGCTGATTTATTTTTCTTTTGTGTATTTAGTTTAACTCATTAATAATGAATTTATTTACTCAGATTTATTGCTAAATTATTTATCCGCCGGTTAAAGGAGAGAAATAAAGGAATGTCAGTAATTTAGTGTCACAAATTTTTGTGGCGTTATTTTTACTACAGCACAGACACTGAATATGTCTGGTTCTAGTACTGTTTTGTCACTTTACACTTTCTGGATACTTCAATAGACAAACCTGGCTTGTTAGACACAGGAGTTGTGTAGGAGTAGGGGTCATCTCTTTCATTCGGAGTCAGACTGTAGCCACAATAAAGTTTATTATAGCAGCTCCATCTAAAACTGATACGACTCTAAAAGCTGTGAAAGAGCACCACCAACTGGACATGCAAAAAACAACCACAAACAATACACTGATCAGGTAAAACGTTGGGAGCAGTGAAGTGAACAAGACTAATGATCTCATCATGGCACCTGTTAGTGGGTGGGAAAAATGGACAAGCGTAAGGATTTGAGTGAGTTTGATGAAGAGCCAAATTGTGATGGCTAGACCACTGGATCAGAGCATCTCCAAAACTGCAGCTCTTGTGGGGTGTTCTGCAGTGGTCTGCGGTCTGCAGTGGTCAGTATCTATCAAAAGTTGCTGAAGAAGTTAATGCTGATAGAAATGTGTCAGAATGCACAGTACATAACGGGCCGGGGGGGGCACATTATTATGCAGGCGGTCATAATGTTATGCCTGATCAGTGTATATGCTTTTTTTTTTCCCTCACTAAAATGTCAGATAAATAATTAAGAACCTTATAGGCAGAAGATATATAATTAAAACATTATAAACAATCAGTGATCAAAGACCAAGATGTAAATCTCAAGGACACTTTCACACTTTCAACATTATCCGTTTTCAAGCACATACAGCATTTTCCTACATGCCAATCCATCATGCTGCCAAATTAGGCAATTATCTAGGATTATTTTTAATTAATGTTGTGATTAGTTTACAGTACTATTGCCTAGTACATAAATACAAAACTAGCTCCAGTCAGACTTGCGCATACACAAAACAGAAGAGGGTTCTGGAGCAGTCTAAAACCCCCATCATTTATCACATACACTAGACATTTTTCTATTTGCACTGCTGTACAATGAAGTATAAGTAACAGCACCTCAAGGACCACGAAAACCGGCAAACTGCTTTTATTTGGTGACGCACAAGAAAAACCACATTAAAGAAAATGTCCAGATCAATTCCAAAGCTTCTTGTACTTAATCCCACTTTATGAACTTATGGGTGCAATTAGAAATGTAAAAAAGTTTCTTGATATGTAAACAAGATCTGGTGCTTTTTTTTTTTTTTTTTTACTTTTAACTGAACAAAAAGTCAGCAAATCATTGAACTCTTGACTTAATCACCAAGGAACAGAATCACCAAGGAACATAATCAAGTTAACAACAAAACCTAAATCGTAAATTGAAAAGCATGACAAATCACCTGCATTCAACAACAATTATGTTTTCTAATTTTCAATTATTTTAATACTTTTCTAAATGGAAAAAAAAAAAAAAAAAGTCATGCTCGCTAGAATGAAAATTTCCCACAACAGAAATATAAGAAGCACAAACAGCTGCTGGCTAATTAACAGACGTCACATATGTCCTTTACAGATAGTAGAGCAAGTCGTCCAGGTTGACGTTGGGCTCCCTGTGGATGCTCTGACCGACCAGGAAGGCCAGTTTGTGGGCGTACTGACACGGTGCAGGAACTCGCACAGTCCCCTTCATAGGAAAAAGAAACACAGATTATACAGCATGTGAGCTAGAATAATTCAGTAAAATATAGTTCCAAAACAAGTCTTACATTTAACTATACAGAAAGCTCACTGTGTGTAAAGATGAACAAGCAACACCATGGCAGCCAGTGGAAAACTCGTGTCAGAAATACTTACTAGCACGTAGTTACGGCTAATCTTTAACTTGTTCATTTACATGTAGGAAAAGAACACCCCAAAAAACCTTGGTCTTTCTGACTTACCAGATATCACCCGTTATGCATAAATATGTTCATAAGAGGATTTAGATTTTGTGATTAAAGCAGTTTATGATTACTTTTATCACTTTACAAATCTAGGCCTAAGTCTGTTACATGTCGAAAAATATCATATACTCTCAAGATTAGACGATGAGAATTCTCCAATGATAGAGAAAATGTCTACATCCTGCTTACTTCATCAACCAGCATACTCCAGGGTAGTGTAGAAAGCAGGCTTGTATGAACACAAACGTATGTGGGGCTTTTACCTGCCAGTTATAATACAGGTGACAAAGTTTGTAGGTGAGTCTCTGCATGTGGTCTGGTCTGAGGCCGCTGCTGTCGTACACCACGTTGTAGTGAGTAGGGGAGACGCTGCCCAAGCGCACGGCCTGGCTCACAATGAAGAAGTCGTACCTGACAAAATCAAGCCATCAGCATTTAAAAAAACAAACTGCAGCCTGAAAGTGGGATCAGAATGACCGCTGAGAGCCAGAGAAAGAAAAAGATCAATTAAGTATTGTTCTACTAAACGCACCACTCGGGTCGTGTGACTTCGGTGTCGATGACCGTGCCGGAAGGAGGGTTGGACATTCTGGCATCGAGGAGAGCGAAGAATCTGGAAGCAATGCGTTTCTTCACCACCACCACAGTCAGCTTGGGCCTGTACACAGAAACAGCAGCGGATGAAAGAAACCCCAGAAGTGCGTCACAGTCTGTGTTGACGAATTGTGTCGAGACTCACGCGTAATTTTCTCCCATGGCCTTGATAGACTGCATGATCTGAGGCACTTCGTAGTCGACTACACTCTGCAGCATGCCGTCGCCCACGCCATCTCGGTACACAATGATGCGAGACGGCAAACACTTGTTGTATCTGAAGTAGGTCTTCAGTGCGGCTGAGGAAAATTATATCAATGTGAGAAGTGGAAAAATAAATGTAGTTACTACAGAATCGAGTAAAGTCAATTTATAAGCAAACAATCTGCCTAATACTGACAGACACAAAGGAATATCTTAATAGCTTTCTCAATGAAAATTATTCAATTCTAAATTATTGACTTTTTCTACAATATTCAACTACACTGCACTCACAGCATTTATGCCATAGAAATCCAGAGTAGAAAGCCCTAAAACAAACAGATTACTGTGTAACAAGATAATTTATGAGAATGGTCTTCACAGAGCACATGACATACCCTGCAGAGCCACTTTGAGTCCATCGATGATCTCTTGACCACGGCTCTGGAGGACACACTTTGAAAACCACCTGAAAGACAGTACCTTTGCATCATTACAGAGCAGTGCCACATACTTACAGATTATTTCTATTTCTAAAATCAAGGCAACAGTGACAAGAAATTGGAAATACACAAGACAACAGCCTGTGAGATTTAATAGAGAATCAACTCAGGTCTGTCTGAAGTAACCTGAGATACAGGTAGTGGTGTCAAAAGTCTCTGTAATTCTCTACCACTGAACTTTAAAGTGTAAAACACTTGTTGGATTGAAAACCTCTATTGACCGTTTGTTATTGTAGCACAATATGCAGAGGTTTACATGATATACAAAGGATAAATAAAAACCTCAGGAGCATGTGTTACTGTACAGAAAAATAAACAACGACAGGTTGGTGCGATGTGACGTAAGCCACAGCTAAACAGTTTGTCCTGGAAATTTTTAATCCTTATACGACAGCAATTCAACATGTTGTTCATTCAACAAGGATGTTATACTTCTTATCTACTTGAAGTTATTCTTAATGCTGTGGACTGTCTGTTCTTAGTTATGTAACAGCACCAACCGTGCACCAAGTCTAAAAGCCTTGTTCAGTACAACCTTCCACACAAGTCATATAATTACCTGGACATGCCCTGGTTGAGGCTGGCCACCAGTGCACCGATGGATCTCTTTCCTGCAGCAGTGTCGTGGTAGCAGTCGATACCCACAATCATCAAGTGCTTCAACTGAAAGGGTAAGAGAAGGCAAAAATTTGTCTTCATAGAATATACTCAGGGTTCGGGATAGGAGACACCATTGGAAAACGGCCAGCGCTTGAAGAACTGAACAGTACCGGGATCTCAACGCTCCACAGCTCTCCTCCCATCTTGCAGTTCATCTGCAGAGCGATTTTCGTGGCTATGGTCATGAGGGCCTGAGGTCTGCTTAGGGTGCGTGCCACTACACACTGGCTTGGAGTGGGACAGTCCACACACAGGTACTTCTTCACAGAATCATATTTATCCTTACGGTTGGTGGGCAGGATGACAACCACCTTACACACATATACATGATTTATAAAGAGAGTCCTTGCAAACATCACTGGATACTTTCACAAATAATTAACAGCAACCTGTGGACTAAAGATATTATACTCTTTGTAATCATAGGTAGTTTTACACAATTTAGGGTCATGCTTAAATCTACCAAATGAAACCCACCATCTGAACTTGTTGCCCCACATTCTGCTGAAGAGCTCTCAGCAGAGCCTCCTGACGATCGTCGTACTCAATCCTGCTCAGAGAAAAGAATAAGGCAGAAAAAGTGTGAACGTTGCACTGCGCTGACTTTTAACATGTACAACATGATCCTTGCTCAGTGTTGCTTTTCTACACAACATCCACTGCCATATGCTGACTGAATGAAATACAATCTTTTAAGGAGCTCTCCATTCCAGTTCAAAAACATGTTTACTTGTTGCTATGATAATTGATCAGCTTGCAGATAAATACTGACAACATTAGAGCAAAGTTCTGCACTACCTAACTGAAGTGTTTTAACAATTTTAAGAGTGAATTTAAAGAGAGCCCATAAGACAGTAATGGCACGACATCCCAAAAATTCCTTTCCAAACAGTGGTTAAGTAAGTCGGCTCACATTCCTGCCCTCTGCATGCGGATGCCCATGGGCCCAGACACTTTGTTGAGCGTCTGCAGCAGGGAATGAGCGACTTCAGCGTTACGGCGCGTATAGAACATCAGCCAGTTTTCGAGAGGCATGCTGCTGATGAGAGGAAGTCCTCGCATCTCTTTAGACCAATCCGCGGCCCATGGGTTGTACTCATACTGCACACACAAATACACTCAACTTAGCAATAGGGAGACGCATGCATACTATTCTAATTTTTGTGTGTTCATTCCGTGGTTCCTCTTACTGCTCTCGCTCCCTGTAGAATCCTCTCAGCAGGAAGAACTCTTCCAGTCAGATTCAGCAGCTTGTTCTCAAAACTTAGACCCCATGTACTGAGCGAAGCCTGAGCGTTGGCATTCCTGGAAGAGATTTATTTCAAACACTTCAGCAAGACGTACATTGTAAACTGGGTTTAAGTCTTGGCACAACGGCATCACGTGACAACTTGGCTATTTTATTTGAACATTAACACAGTATAAGCCACATGCGTAGTAATAAGTTTGCTACAAACAAACCTTTTATTTTTCAAACTAATTTAATATATCTGGCATTCAAGTATTTAGATTGTATTGTCATAACATCACATTATTTGCTCGGGCTTGTGTTGCGTAACAGTCTCTGTAAATACACAACACTTATATAGACACTACAAACTTTTAGTGAATTTAAAATACAGGTCTATTTCAGTGTCCACACTCCTTCCTGTCTAACAACTCTGGTTCCTCTCCTCATATGGTTTCTTCCTCATGACACAACCTCAGACATTGATAGTTAAATGCATTTGTTTTTTTTACTACTATACAAATTAAATCGCAGTCACATTTATTACTTGCTCATGTTGTTGATGAATCTGCTGAGGCGGTTCTCCCTCTGTTCTGGGGTCAGTCTGGTGTGAGCGGAAAGATCCTTCATGATGTTGAAGTCGCTGCGCATCTTATCAGTCAGACCTGAGCAAGTTACAATTATTAGCACAATAAGAAAGTCGTCTACAATGTTTAAGTGTCTGTGTTTCTCCAAGCCCTCAGACGGACCTGTGAGATAGCAGAACTCTGGGATGAGTAAGGCAGGTCCTGGTGGAGGAGCTCCCGAAGGGCCCATTCTTTTAATGTGACTGACCAGCAGTACCTGGTTCCCGTCAGTGATCTGCAGACCGTATTGCTAAAAATCCACAAAGAAAACAGAAACAAAGTCAGTAGTGAAACAAGACTCACCTATAAAGGTGAAAACCTAGTCTACCCTAAAAGTCTACCCTACCTTCATAAAATACTCTTTGAAACTTATATCAGTGTCTCCTCTCTTAAAGGTGTTGTTAGGCGTGTGGTCCCAAGCGATGTCGTCGATCCTGTACGTCTTGTTGTTATACCTTTGAAATTTTTATCGTATTATTAACTGTTGTTAATAACTATGGCAACAATTTATAACACACTAGCTAACTATAGAATTGTGCACTCTTGATATAAATACTCTTGCATAATGAAACAGCATGAACTTTGAATGTTGGTGTGGGCTATTACTTGGTGAGAACAATGACTCCAACCAGCTCCTTGGTGCAGATGTCAACGAAGCGCTGGTCTCCGCACTGCTGTCTCAGATTGCGCATGAAGTCGAGAACAGTCTCGCTGCGCAAAACCTTATGGCTCACATCAAGACACAGCATGATGCTGGACTCGTACTGCAGGATGTTGGTCACAAAGCCAGGCCAGATGGTCAGCCTGCAATAAAGAAAAACAGAATACAGGTCAAAGGCTTCATAAGACAACGCACACATTTCTTTTAATGACTTTTACTCCAGTGCAAGTCAGTCACAACTACTTACTCCTATGTAATGGTACCCAGTCTACACTCCTGTTTGCCTACTGAAAGAGTGGAACTCTTGTTCTAACATACAAACTGCAAGTACCTGTGCTGAGGGATGTTCAGGGGGTCCTCAGGGTTATAGTAATGACGGCCAATTTGCTGCATGTTTAGAATCTTCAAAATCCTGAAAACAATAACTGAAATTGAAGCACTAAAAAAAGAAAAATCAACAAGACTTCCTGCTCAATGCAATCATCATCTCATACCTCCTGAAAATAATGTTATAGAACTGCAGGCATACAGGAGAGGATGGAGGCAGCTCATTGGTCAGCGTGATCGTGATCTGAATGTCCTCTTCAGTGTTGCTTTTAGTCCACAGCACTGTCTCCTAAACAAACACTATTACCATTAGCTCCCTTACATGGGATATGTCTAATTTAGCCAAAACACTTAGAGGTCTCAAAGGAATACAAAATCATTTTCTCTATAACTAACAGAGAAAATGCTTGGACAGCACTCCAAAATGTTTCCCTTCAGAACATCAGAAAAACATCAGAAAAATCTGTTTCTCATAGTAAAAACTGAATAATACATATAAGTAAATACTAGACTGTGGTATGAATCCTTGAAAAATATGCCCACTACTTTTACAGGTGAGTGGTTGTCTGTGGATTCTGAAGCTTATGGCTAGAAAAGTGTACAAGTCATCTAACAGTGTATGAGCCATTGGCAGAGCATCTAAAGCTGAGACTAGGTAGGTCCCTTAAAAAAAAATCTAAAACGTTGTTTGTGTCGCCATTTACGGTGTTATGAAGTCGGTGAGGCAGGAACAGGATGGCTCCATCAAAGGTCCTCGTTTTGCCTAGTAGCTCCTCGTGATTAAAGAGCAGTGCGAAGCGCATGCGCCGAGACTCCACGGGAGGTTTAAAGTCCACGTGGTACTGGAACAGAGCCCACTGGGGTCGAGACAGCAGGCGCATATAGTTCGCCCTGAGCTCAATGGGTGAGCCAGACAAACCTAAAAAAACAAACAAACAAAAAAACAAAACAAAAGAAGAATAAAAAAAAAAATGTTAGCATTGTTACCACAGTTCATAGATCAACATGAAAAAAGTTAAAAATCAAACACAGTTCTGTCATTTTATTACTGTACAAATAACAGTCTGAAGGTGTTTACACTTGTTTATAACTATCATCTACAAACAAAACAGCATTGAAATACATGTACCTTTTTACAAAACAACATCTACAAATATACTTAGTGTAAATATAATAGATTCAAATGAACAATATTTAACAAATTAAAAATAAAAAATTCACAAAAGCCAAATTAAGCTTTCTAACACCCTCTGAAATCAGCACTGACCTGTCTTGGACTCCTTGACATGTTCCATCATCTGCCGAGTGTTAACTCCTGAATCATGGAAGTCCCGCCTGCGTCCTCCTCTCTCTCCGAGCTTCACCTGCTGGAAGCCTGCGGAAATCTGGAACACAGCTGGAGAAACAATTGTAATACTGCTTGTCATGAAACATCAAATTCACCAACAATGACAAAAGGTATTGCAAAACAAGCGTTTTATTTTGAAATGAAATAAAAGAACTCTTGTTAAAAAATTATTTCACAGGGCAGAAGAGGAATATTAGTAACATGTTTCCATTAACGGGACAATAAAAGGTCAAAAATCAGAAATGGTATGTAGGTGTATACGCCAAAGTATCTGATAGCTGTGATCAGCTAAACGTCAGGATACGCTGGTAATGTAAAGCTACCTTCTGCTGACACCGGTGGCAGGGCCGATTTCTGTCTTCCCCTCCCTACGAGCTCTCCTTCGGACGGCGCCGGCTGCACGGGTCGAGCCGCCTCCTGAGGCGGAGGTGGTTGCTGGACAGGAACATTTTGTGTCAGAAGGTTTGTATTCAGCAATTAACCACTTACCCATACTCCACAACGTCCTCAGTAATCGTTATATCAGAGTGATCAATCTGTAATCAATAGACTCGTCACACTGAACATCTTTTATCATATACAAGCCCTGAAAAATCCTTTCCCTGTTTGTGTTTTTAAGAAGGCTGATTGATACTGTGATATCATACTATGCATTTCAACAAGTGTTAATTTACATCTTTTATAAACGATTTAAATCTTTTATTCTCTGAAAAATTAAAGTGTTGACGTCACAACTATTCAATCTTAATACAAACATAAAGCTCATGAATGACTAAAAAAAGAGGACAAAATTTCACATTTTAATTTAAAAGATTGTCTTTAAAACGTCTATAAAATGTGCACCCAGACACTGAAACTCGTGCTAACATTTAATATTAGATTTAAAAACATTAAAAAATGAAGCATCCTTACCGCCCCTGGAGCTGCAGTCTCTTGGCCACGAGCTCTGCTGCGGGATCTAGCTCTCGCGCGTCCGGTCATATTGTCTACTTACTTCAACCTTTGTCTAATTCCAACAAAACTGTAAATGAATATATAAACACATTGTAATAATAATAATATAAAAATATAACGTATGAAAAAAATCAATGAACACAACAATCCTTTGCTAATATGGGCAGGTCCAACATCTAAGCACGTGCTCGACACATGGCTGCCTCGTGCTCTTAGAGACTAGTTAGCGCCTTTCAAGCGTTGTTTTAAATGATCATTTATTTGTTTTTGGAGGGGTTTTCTCCCCCACAAACGCCGAAAAAAAAAATACCCAGATGAGACTGAAAACAAATAACATCCATCAGGATTTTTTTTTTCTTAAATACTCGATGAAACAAACTTTTTTTTATTGCATAAAGCAGTGTTAAACACGTCGTGGAAATACCTCAAGAGGATTTATTTCACATACTTATGTGCATATATACAACAATATGCACAACAAACTCTATTTAACCGGACCATTAATCTTTTAAAGACAGAGAGTTTATTATGCTAACCACGCTAATCACCGGAGGAGGGGGGGCGGCGGAAAGTCATACAACATTGTGTGTTAATGTAATTCATGGAAATGCCACATTTAACGCACTATTTCTTATGCTGTGCAACATTTGCTGAACCAAAGTTTTATTAAATTAAATCTGAAGTAGTGCGCGAGGGCTAATTATTTGACTGAGGGCTATCTGTCATTTGCTCGCTACTTTAATGTGCTACTTACGACAAACTATCTAATTAGCATTCATTTTAAATCCAGGTCGCCTGGTAATAAACAAATGTACATTTCTAAACATAAGTATTAAAGTAAAAGTCATATTTTAGTTACACATCCTCACCTTGATTGTCCACGACTAACAAGGAGCTCAATTAACCTTCGACCAACTGCCGTGCACTGTCCTCTTCACCACAATGTATCCATCCGAGCAACGGTTATCGCATTTATCTGAAAACTTATATATTTATCTTTTAAAAAATTAAACCATCTGTTTTATTGCCCCTAGTCTATATTTTATGGCTCGCTATTTTAAAAACAGTCACATTAAAAAAATAAATAAAATAAAATAAGACAGGGACTATTTTAATTGGAAGAATACTACAAGTAGTTAAATTTGGGTCGTGAGATGTACATCGGCGCTACTTTTTCTCGTTCACCTCCATTAGAAGATGGCACAGGTGGCACGAGCTTCAAATTCAAAATGGCGTCCGTCCACCAGATGACGCTCAAACACAGAGATACAACAGAAACCTACAGAACGTTTGGTGGAAGAGAGACGTTTAAAAGTTGCTATTACTAAAAAAATAAAAAGAACAGTCTTTCTTTTGGGTTATAAAGAATGTTTAAAGAAGTAATCATTCCGGCAGGATGTTCAGATTGTACTTTCTTTTCGAATGAACTAAATAAATTTTAAATTTCCCACTGGGAAATTCCTATTTGGGAAATTTCCCATTAGATTTCCCATTGGGATGAATAAAATGTCTACCTGTCTGTCTGTCTGTCTGTCTGTCTATCTATCTATCTATCTATCTATCTATCTGAATAGTTTTGTGAAAACATTTAGTAATATTTAGGTTAAATGTTCAGTACTATCAAACTGCTGACTGTAAGGAAGGAGTGACCCTGTTGGAACAAAAAGGAGTAAAAAAATGACAAAAATCTGATGGACTGTTATGGGAATCGGCTTAATGGCTTCCAGAGCATGGTACTTTCCATCAAATTCTTGAAGTTTGATCCTAAGTTTCTATTACTGTCTGTTTGGAGTTTCCCATATTTTCCCCCCGCAGCTACAGAAGAACTCTGCTAATACTCTAATACTTTGCCAACATGTTAAACACATTATTTATATCATACATTAACTGCAATGAACCACCAAAGCATTTCAAAAACAACATAATGACTCAGGAATCTTAAAATCCATGAAGCATTACCGTTAAAAGCAATAATAAATCCATACCAGAGGATTACCATTAAATAGCACCAAACCTCAACATCGCCCTTTTTATGGGTACCATTAGGTTCGACATATTCTACTAAAATAAAATAAATAAAAATCTGTTAGATAAAATAAAACTCTTTTTAGGAACCACTGGAAATCTTTAATGCTTTTTTTCCAGCATGGGTCTGATGAATTGCAGATGCTGTTTTAGTAACATCATTGTTCTTTAGATGTAATGTTCAGAACTATGCCATGAGTCAAATTAAATGTGATGCAAGTTCTTCTTGTGCAAATTAAACGGGCTGGTAAGAACAGAACCACAACTCAGTCCTGATGAGGCCGAATCTCTGACATGATATCCACCAGAACATAGTCACTTCTAGCCATATAGCATTAGAGATGGTTGGTTGCATTTTGCATTTGAGATATTTGTGGCTCAGATTTCAAAAAACTAAAACTGTTTAACACGGCTACTAAATCTATCACCCTGGTTATAGACGAGTCCTTTCACTGCACCCACATCTCAGGACTCAGAAAGGAAAACAACAGGGCTATAAGATACTTCTTGTAAAAATTACCATCATGACATGAATAGATAAGACTAAAGTTTATTTAAAGTTTAATTACAGTAAAGCATATAATTTATACACTTATACACACATTCTACACCAAAATCATTATTATAATTTTCATATAAAGCGTTTGGCAGACACCATTATCAGAGCAATGTACATATATAAAAAATATATAAAATAAATATAAAATTTTGAAAGCTTTATATTATATTATATTATATTATATATATATATATATATATATATATATATATATATATATATATATATATATATATATATATATAAAAAACATTACCAGATATTTAAGACTTATCCTGTCTCCGATTTGCTTAAGGGAACAAATCCTGCCCCCTCCACCCCATGTGCAGAACTGCTCCCTTTCTTCGGGCATCATTTGTTTTGAAGTAAGCATGATCAGTGAGAGGCGAGTCGGTAGGATGCAGGGAAATAGACTTTGACATGAATTCTGAATGAACGCTACTCATTTCTCATTTCTGTCGCCTGCTCAAAGTGCAGTCAGCATCCATCAGGAGAGAATTCTCTCATGTCCGGAAATGAGCTGGTGCATTTGTTGTGTGCGCTGAGCTCAGATTTAAGGCGAAGCCCTAATGAGCTCGGGAAGAGTTAGTCCCTGGTCAAAGGCAGACGCTTTTCCCCTTTTATGATTTCTTGGTCGCCCATAAATTTCTCCTGTCATGCTGTTTATTGCTTCTTAGTCAGTTTTTTTTAGTTTGTTTGCTTCCAAAACATGATGCATGTCGTCTATTCGCCGTAATCCATGCCTCCCTTTTGTGTTTCCAGTTACAAAAAACATGCTGCTAATACATTTCCATTATCACACTGCAGTTTTTTAGTCACTGCTTGATTTTTTTGATGCTCCATGCCATGTCGTTTGGACACAGGCTTGCCTATTGTTCTGTGTTTCATGTGAGAATTGGCATGGTTTAAACTTAAGGTGTCATTAATTCCAGGCTGGATAAAAAATATTATCTGTCTTTTCTACAGACTGCTACTGAGTAAGATCAGAGAAAAGATACTAAAACTGCCTATTTTTATTTCAAGCATGCTGGTTTAATAATTCCTCTGCTTCTCCTTCTGGCCTGATGAAAGGAGTAACCACGGCCTCATCGTTTCTGAAATCTCGACATCAAGCTGTTTTAAAAATGGTGGGTTTTGCAGGAACGCTCCATAGCCTGATTTCTCCCGTTCTTGTTTCCCACACACTTTGATGAAACATTAATGATTCAAATGTAAAAGATTCTGCTGGAAAGTCACCCCACACACACCACCACATGCCCCACCCACCCCAACATCCCAGTTGCCCCCATCATTTATCCACAGCCAGGGAAAGCTTTCAGAGCCAGCACTTGGCACCTCGGAGTGGCATTTGAGGGCAGACTTCAGGCTGGCTTTCATATCTGAGATCTGAGCCTGATTAGAGGCTTCGTCCTGAGGGAGAAATCTCCCAGCCGTCAATGTTTACCTGCTCGTGATCAAGATGGATGACTGTCGCTTTTTATCTTTGATGGAAATGCACACGGTGTCGCTCGTTTTATTTAGTACTCAACTTGCACAGTGATTCCTACTATAGTGCATGACTTTAACCAACTATACGTCATGTACACTCACTGTCCACTTTATGTACATCTTCATTTGGCCAATCATATGCCAGCAGAGCCCACTGTAGTGTCAGATTCCTGTTTTCATGCTGACACGATCGGACTCTGAGTGGTTCCTCTGCTTCTGTAGCTCATCTGCTTCAAGGTTCAAAGTGGCTTGAGTTGCTTTTCTGCTTACCATGGTTGTAAAGAGTGATTATTTAAGTCCAGTTTCTTTGCGCCATTCTGTGTAAACTGTAGAGACTATTGTGAGTAAAAGTTACAACAACAATAGAATCAATGCATGGTCATATTTTAAATATTTAAATAATGACTGCAGTAACAGAAGAAAAATTGCGTAGCATGATATTAAAAATGGTAATACAAATCAGATTAGCATCATAATCTGCTGTGTTAGCCTCCCTATTGTCGATCCATACAAAAGCTTATACTTACCACTTATTTTATATATAAGTGTCTCTGATAATTGGGCTTTTTTTTCTTGAAAACATAAATGCAAATTGGTATGCACGTGAATCTCTCGGAGCCTCTTCATTCATTTTCATCTCCATCATCATCGTCTCTCACATTTTACTTTCACCGTGTTTTATAATTTCCCTTTTTCCCGGGCCTTATGGGGCGGAGAACTAAAAAAAAAAGAATGAAAGAACAGAAACAGTCAAAGTTTCCCTGATAAACCAAACACTCTGTGCTTTAATCTGCAAAAATACAAAATGACGGCATTATCTTCACGCTAACCAGCTCTGACTAACATGAATGGACTTCTTTGAACTGGTAAGTGGAAACAAATGTCCTTTGAGATAAAGATCCTTCTAGAAAGCCGCGATTGCAAAAGACAGGCTGAATATGTTCGGCTAATTCAGCATGCAGTTGGTCTACTGGCGAAGAAAGAATTAGCAAAATGAAACATCTGACCACGTTTTCGTCCTTCTGTCCGAGCCCAAAAGCAATCCCTTCACTTCCCGTTAATTGTCGGAAGATATTTGAGACACGACAAACTGTACTTACCAAGAGTGCAATTCAATTAATTGAAGATGAAGGACAGCTTTGAAGTCTGCAGACCGAGTGGAGCAAATGGGGCTCACTTTCGTCCCTGTTCTGCTTCTGGCTTTGAAACACATGTTCTTCAGGGAGCAGTTAACATGGCTTCCAGAGATACACACCAAGGCACCGATGTACCATGACCTAGGTCATGGTCTAATGACTGCAGCTTAGAAGCTTTCACATCTTTTATTACGTGAATCCACAGAGTTGACAGATATCCTTAGAGTTAGCTCGGCACTTAGCAAAGCAAGCTGTCGAGATGAAGGGGAAACTGAACGTTCGTGACAACTCGGTAATCGTACCATGTTTGCCGTGTCACTTTGATTAGCCGCACTCGTCCCGATATAGAGATACGGAACTGGGCAGATGCAGGGTGCTAACTCTGGCACTAATTAGCATGCGTGTCTGCTAATCAAAGACGACGCAGTGACTTCTTATTCCACGCGTACGTGGGTTGCATATGTGGGATATATACGTTTAGACACGTTTAGTGTTAATCCTGACAGTGAAATTGATGCTTGTTCAACAAGGGTCTTTAAAAATCATACACAGGAACCAAATATCCATCCACCGACCAAACCAGAAACATTCTTCCTCTTCTTATTTTCTTTCCCGATTTAACCTTCCTAGTTTAAAGGTATACTATATAGTATAAGTGTACTCTGACTTGTGAATATCAAAATGGATTTCTAAACCTAAAGTGTTTTTTTTTTCAATATCGCATATTCAACAGGACACTTTCCTCACACATACACACACACACAAACAAAACGTGACCTTCAAAAAAATTCCCTGAGCGTACGCTTGAATTCCTGGGCCCTTTGGCACCATCAGCTTCCCCTACACATGATAACACATAATCGGAGCCAGTCGGTGCAGCGCCCTTGACCTGTTCCACATCTAGCAGAACTGCTGAAGGGAGGTAATGCGGGCAGGCAGTCATGAAGATTAAAAACAAAACACTCTGTGATACAGTGGAAGTTTCTGTTCAGGACCTTTGCCAATTATTATGATTGGAACGATCGAGGATGCTGGTCAGAAGCCGAAACAGTTGATACTGAACAGTGGTTTAGGGTTGAAGCTCGAGTTTCTATTACAATATATGTAGATTAGGAGGCAGGCGCAAAATGTAGTGGAGATTTTTCTACCACACATGATTGAGTGAACGTTGTACTGGAATGTGTTTTTAAATGAAATTGAAATAAAGTCCAGTATCATCTTATGAGCAATGCATGTCAGTCTACACTATAAATAACTTTATTAATGCCTGTTTTGTTACTCCACAGTTGTTTAATGACTCATATGAAAGTTGTCACTCAGGACTTTTGTGGTGTTTCATAAGTATTTCTGTTGTTCCCTAGCCTGCTAGGGACAATTCATAGAATTACTGTTGGTTTTTTTCCACACAAATGTTTCTACACTACATTGTGAAAAGTTTTGGGACGTCTGCCTTTACATGCACATGAATATAATATGGAGTTGCCCTGCCCTTTGCACCTAAAACAGCTTCAACTCTTCTGGGAAGGCTTTCCACAAGGTTTAGGAATGTATTTATTAGTAGACTATTTCTCTAGAAGCGCATTTGTGAGGTCAGGCATTGATGTTGGACGAGAAGGTCTGGCTCGCAGTCTCCGCTCTAATTCATCCCAAAGGTGTTCTGTGAGGTTGAGGTCAGGACTCTGTGCAGGCCAGTCAAGTCCCTCCACACCAAACTCACTCATCCATGTCTTTATGGACCTTGCTTTGTGCACTGGTGTACAGTCATATTGGAACAAGAAGGGGTCATCCCCAAACTGTTCCCACAAAGCATGAAATTGTCCAAAATGTCTTGGTATGAAGCTGAAGCATTAAGAGTTCCTTTCACTGGAACTAAGGGGTCAAGCCTAACCCCTGAAAAACAACACCTGAATTCAATGATTTGGAGGGGTGTCCCAAAACACCCATATTGGCAATATAGTGTATCTTCAATGTAAATGATGATATCAAACCCATTTCTGCTCTCTGAAAGGCTCCAAGTGCTTGTTCAGCTATAATCTCTTAATAAATTCGATGTAAGGTTATCCAACAGGGAAAAACTCATGTCTCACACTGAAAGCTTACAGTGAGACAAGCTTGCTTCTTTGCGTGATCGATGACTGTTTGATTCTTTGCACATTTGTGAAAAATCTGTGTTTTTCTGGAACTTTTCGGTGAAAATATCGCCCCTAGTAGGCTAGGGAACAACAGAAATACATATGAAACACTACAAATTCCTGAATGTCTACTTTCATATAAGCTTCATATTAAGCACCACTGTGGAGAGTGGAACATGACAAAGACATCAAATCAGCAAACATGGAAACAACAAAAACCGAACTCCTCCGGCTAGTTAACCACATTTTAAGTATATACTAATTCTGCACTATAAACTAACCTAATCTTGTTGCAGAGCCAGTCACCACGGTGTTGCCTGAGACGGTTTAACACACTATTAAATGTTTAAATGCGTGTTTTTATAGATTTAGTGTTGAAAAATGATCAAATGAAATGAATTTTTAAGAGTTACAAGGGCTAAAGAACCATATCTTATGCACAACACGAAGTTGGATAACACGTCCAAAACTGAAACACAGCACAAGAATTAAACATTATTTTTGGCCCAGCATCCAAAGACTCTTAAAAACCATAAAACCACATATCTGGCTCACAATACATTTGTCATTGCCATAACTGACCCTGATGTGCCAAAGACATATTTGGCTTGGAATAGTCTGGTAGTGGTTATGATGATATTATATGATATTTTATTATATTATTGTCAGTAGTATTTATCATACAGGCCAAACAACATAGGATTTGAACTGTACATCATGTAGGAACTGATTTAAACAAAAAAATAGTAAATTTAATTACATAATACCCCGCTGAATAAAACTTTACACCATTATGCCATGTTTTTTTTTCTTTCAAACAAGCAGCCCCGTTGCGATTTTTTGCCATATGGAATTTGAACAGGAAAGATTTCCTGTATTTTGGACGAAAAAGAAAACGCATGAAATCTGATATACTCTGAAAGGATTCGAACCACAATTGTATGTGGTTTCAAAAGCTATTAAAATCAAACATCTGGATCTGCAACTCAGTTTATTCAGTCTGTGGGGTTTTTTCCCTTGTCATTTGGTATGCAGTGACTTTTGACAGTAGAAACAGAAACACAGCAGTAAGAATTGGGCACTAATGCAGCTAGAGTCAAACAAACAAATCTACAAAACATGGTTTTATGACATAATCTCAGTGAGACCTGCTGTACATGCAGACCGTAACAGTATCGATACACTGGTTTATACTTAACGTTCTCTTGTGACTCAGAAGTGCATACGTCCCTCGTGTCAGGAGTGGCCACTTGCAGCTCTAAAGAATTGAGTGCATATTAGACACTTCCTTTACCGTTTTTTGAATGATCTACGGACTGATATTGGCATGTCAACTAGCCAGCATGCTAATTAGTTTACCTAGCTTGCTGTCAGTCAGACAGTCAGACACAGAGTCAATCAATCAATCAGTTAGTCGATCAGACAGTCAATCAGTCAGACATACAGTCAATAAGTCAGTCTATCAAACAGACAGTCAGTCTGTCAGACAGTTAGTTAGTCAGTCAGTCAGACAGTTAGTCAGACACACAGTCAGACACACTATCAGTCAGTCAGACAGATGCACAGTCAGACACACAGGCAGTTAGTCAATCATTCAGTTGGTCAATCAGTCAGTCTATCAAACAGACAGTCAGTCTGTCAGTCAGTCAGACGCACAGTCAGTCAGTCAGTCAGACGCTCAGTCCGACACACAGTCAGTTAGTCAATCAGTCAGTCTATCAAACAGACAGACACACACAGTCAGAACCACAGTCCGTCAGTCAGTCAAACCTACAGTCATTCAGTCAGTTGTTCAGACACACAGTCAGTCAGACATTTAGTTGGTTAATCAGTCAGTCAGTCAGACACACAGTCAGTTAGTCAGGCACACAGTCAGTTAGCCAGGCACACAGTCAGTCAGTAAGTCAGGCAGACATTTACTTTGTCATACAGACAGTCCGTCAGTCAGACATTCAGTTGGTCAAACAGACAGTCAGTCAGTCATACAGACACACAGTCAGTCAGTCTGTCAATCAGAGAGACAGACACAGTCAGTCAGTCAGAGAAATACACAGTCAGTCAGTCAGTCAGCAAGTCAGGCAGACATTTAGTTTGTCATACAGACGATCGGTCAGTCAGTCACTCAGTCAGACAGTCAAACATATAGTCATTCAGTCAGTTGTTCAGATACACAGTCAGTCAGATACACAGTCAGTCAGATACACAGTCAGTCAGTCAGTCACTCAGTCAGACAGTCAAACATACAGTCATTCAGTCAGTTGTTCAGATACACAGTCAGTCAGATACACAGTCAGTCAGATGCACAGTCAGTCAGTCAGTCACTCAGTCAGACAGTCAAACATACAGTCATTCAGTCAGTTGTTCAGATACACAGTCAGTCAGATACACAGTCAGTCAGATGCACAGTCAGTCAGTCAGCCAGCCAGTCAGTCAGTCAGTCAGTCAGAAATTTAGTTGTTTAATCAGTCAGTCAGTCAGACAGTCAGTCAGCCAGACACACAGTCAGTTAGTTAGACACACAGTCAGTCATTCAGTCAGTCAGTCAAACATACAGTCATTCAGTCAGTCGTTCAGACACACAGTCAGTCAGTCAGTCAGTCAGACAGTCAAACATTTAGTTGGTTAATCAATCAGTCAGTCAGTCAGACAAAGTCAGTCAGTCAGTCAGCCAGACACACAGTCAGTTAGTCAGACACACAGTCAGTCATTCAGTCAGTCAGTCTGTCAGTCAAACCTACAGTCATTCAGTCAGTCATTTTGACACACAGATGTTCAGACACACAGTCAGTCAGTCAGTCGGTCAGTCAAACAGTCAGTCAGTCATTCAAACAGTCAGTCAGTCAGTCAGTCTGTCTGTCAAACAGTCAGTCAGTCAGTCGGTCAGTCAAACAGTCAGTCAGTCATTCAAACAGTCAGTCAGTCAGTCAGTCTGTCTGTCAAACAGTCAGTCAGTCAGTCAGTCAGTCAAACAGTCAGTCATTCAGTCAGTCAAACAGTCAGTCAGTCAGTCAAACAGTCAGTCAGTCAAACAGTCAGTCAGTCAGTCAAACAGTCAGTCAGTCAGTCAGTCAGTCAGTGAGTCAGTGAGTCAGTGAGTCAGTCAGTCAGTCAGTCAGTGAGTCAGTCAGTCAGTCAAACAGTCAGTCAGTCAATCGGTCAGTCAAACAGTCAGTCAGTCAGTCAGTCAGTTAGTCAGTCAGTCAGTCAGTCAGTTAGTCAGTCAGTGAGTCAGTCAAATAGTCAGTAAGTGAGTCAGTCAGTCAGTCAGTCAGTCAGTGAGTCAGTCAGTCATTCAAACAGTCAGTCAGTCAGTCAGTCAGTCAGTCAGTGAGTCAGTCAGTCAGTCAAACAGTCAGTCAGTCAGTCGGTCAGTCAAACAGTCAGTCAGTCAGTCAGTCAGTCATTCAAACAGTCAGTCAGCCAGTCAGTCTGTCTGTCAAACAGTCAGTCAGTCAGTCAAACAGTCAGTCATTCAGTCAGTCAAACAGTCAGTGAAACAGTCAGTCAGTCAGTCAAACAGTCATTCAAACAGTCAGTCAGTCAGTCAGTCAGTGAGTCAGTGAGTCAGTCAGTGAGTCAGTCAGTCAGTGAGTCAGTCAGTCAGTCAAACAGTCAGTCATTCAAACAGTCAGTCAGTCAGTCAGTCAAACAGTCAGTCAGTCAAACAGTCAGTCAGTCAGTCGGTCTGTCAAACAGTCAGTCAGTCAGTCATTCAAACAGTCAGTCGGTCTGTCAAACAGTCAGTCAGTCAGTCAGTCATTCAAACAGTCAGTCGGTCTGTCAAACAGTCAGTCAGTCAGTCTGTCAAACAGTCAGTCAGTCAGTCATTCAAACAGTCAGTCAGTCAGTCATTCAAACAGTCAGTCAGTCAAACAGTCAGTCAGTCAGTCGGTCTGTCAAACAGTCAGTCAGTCAGTCATTCAAACAGTCAGTCAGTCAGTCAAACAGTCAGTCAGTCAGTCTGTCAAACAGTCAGTCAGTCAGTCATTCAAACAGTCAGTCAGTCAGTCATTCAAACAGTCAGTCAGTCAGTCAAACAGTCAGTCAGTCGGTCAGTCAAACAGTCAGTCAGTCAGTCAGTCAGTGAGTCAGTCAGTCAGTCAGTCAGTGAGTCAGTCAGTCAGTCAAACAGTCAGTCAAACAGTCAGTCAGTCAGTCGGTCAGTCAAACAGTCAGTCAGTCAGTCAGTCAGTCTGTCTGTCAAACAGTCAGTCAGTCAGTCAGTCATTCAGTCAGTCAGTCAAACAGTCAGTCAGTCATTCAAACAGTCAGTCAGTCAGTCACTCAGTCAGTCAGTGAGTCAGTCAGTCAGTGAGTCAGTCAGTCATTCAAACAGTCAGTCAGTCAGTCAGTCAAACAGTCAGTCAGTCAAACAGTCAGTCTGTCAAACAGTCAGTCAGTCAGTCATTCAAACAGTCAGTCAGTCAGTCTGTCAAACAGTCAGTCATTCAAACAGTCAGTCAGTCAGTCAAACAGTCAGTCAGTCAAACAGTCAGTCAGTCAGTCGGTCTGTCAAACAGTCAGTCAGTCAGTCAGTCATTCAAACAGTCAGTCAGTCAGTCAAACAGTCAGTCAGTCAGTCAAACAGTCAGTCAGTCAGTCGGTCTGTCAAACAATCAGTCAGTCAGTCAGTCAGTCAAACAGTCAGTCATTCAGTCAGTCAAACAGTCAGTCAGTCAAACAGTCAGTCAGTCATTCAAACAGTCAGTCAGTCAGTCAGTCAGTCACTCAGTCAGTCAGTGAGTCAGTCAGTCAGTCAGTCAGTCATTCAAACAGTCAGTCAGTCAGTCAGTCATTCAAACAGTCAGTCAGTCAGTCAGTCAAACAGTCAGTCAGTCAGTCAAACAGTCAGTCAGTCAGTCGTTTAGACACACAGTCAGTCAGTCACCATTACAGTCCATCGCGCACTTTCCTGCTGTCTCCATTTAATTCCTGTCCCTGTTACACAAAAGGCTTTTTCCTTTCCAGGAAACCAGAGCGATATAAAGGCAGTGATTACTTTACTGAAAGATCCAGATGCCGAGCTGAGAGTTCCACTTGCCCTTTGGCTCAGAGTAGCCATGGACACACAGACGCCTCATGTGTAAACATTAGCTCAGTTACTTTTCCTTCATCAAGATGGGGTAGGGGACATGGTTCTGTTTGTGTGTGTGTGTGTGTGGTTTTGACTGGAGAAAAACTCTGTGAATCCCCTCTCTCCCCTCTCTTGTCCCCCCCATGCTGAGCGGGGAAGATATGTGATCTTTTTTCAAAGTCAACAAAAGCATGGGGACACAGCTGGGCGGCTGAGGAAACAGAGAGTCCGGGGAAGGCAGCGGTGTCCCACTGGGGGCGCTGGGACGCAACGATACAGCGGATACACACCAATCAGACGCCTTTACTTCTCACTCTAATATTTACACACCGGACAAAAAGAAAACATGCGATTCAGCTCAGACAGTACATTAGATACAAAAACCACAAAATCGTTTATAATTTGAAGGCATTTTTTTACCCCAAACATACCTGATCAACCAAAATGTTGGTGTCTGATGCTTGCTCTTGTATTTTTTCTTCATCGGCTATGAGGATAATTTTACTAGCACTTAGAAACTCTCTCTAAATCTTCGAAATGTCTCATATTCAGTTCTTTAGCTTTAGCTTTAGCTTCAGACTAGCTGATAATCTAGTAGATTAAGTAGTGATGTTACGTTAAAAAAAAGAGATCATGACCTCTACATATGAACATCGTTTTAAAAGCCGAGTCTGGTGTGTATTTCTGATACACATTTAAGTGAGATAGACTTACTTCTTATCTAAATATATTAGCCTTCTGTCCTGGCAGCCATTTTGGCAAAGATTATTCTTGAAAGATTTCTCTGGAACAAGAGCTCTCCTCACACACACACACACACACACACACACACAGATGATTAACTTTCTACCCACAGTGTTGACAGGAACTTTTTTTAAAGGGCACCAAAGTTACTCTCCATGTCTCCTTTCTGAGTCTGGCACAAAACAATAGTGTAGGGAGGAGCGGGTGATCTAATAAGAAGAAAAAGAAAGGGGTGGAAGGAGAAGACAGAGACAGAGAGGAAGAGAGTGACAGTGGGTGGGTGTGTGTGTGTGAGAAAGAGAGAGAGAGAGAGAGAGAGAGAGAGAGGGGAAACGCCATGCTGAAGTGAGCATCAAAGGCGTTGGATCTCAGCATGCTCCTCTAGTGGTGTGTGAACTCCCACCCAAAGACACCCAGTTTCCCCTACACACACACACACACACACACACTAAGCACCCAACTCTACACCTCTAAACCAATCCTCAGCAGTAATTAAAACCATCTCCCCCACTGCTCTGAAATCTCATTAAACCCGTCCTCTCCTCTGCTTCCTCTCCTCCGTCCACTTGCTCCTTCGTCCTACAGATGAACTTCATCGCTCCGTCACGCCTTGGGGTGGGGGCCCAAATCCGAAACAACATCCTCACGCTAATCACGATGTTTAGCACTGAAACGAGAGCTGGGAAACAATTAGGCCATCTTCTGAAGCGGTCCTAATGAACCACCCTTCCTGTTGATTGGAGGATTTCTGGGACATGTAAAGATACGAAGTGTATTAACACACCGATCACGTTCGTGGAACTTGTAGCGAGTCGGTGAGGAAATATTAATTGAAAAGGCAATAGAATAGCAAAGCGTGGTGAATAAAATGAGTTTGGGGAGGAGGTTAAAATTGTACACAGCATTTACTTGTGTTTAAACTATATTATGCTTTTTATGACATTTAGGTGCAATTTAACATCATCAATCCATCAACATGCATGTTTTAGGAGGTGGAATGAAACTGGGAGCTGAAATATCATTATTTGATTTCATTTGTGTAGCATTTTAAACAATGGACATGATCACAAAGCAGCTTTAGAGATATATAGAAATTTCAACTGATCCCTAATAAACAAGCCGGAGGTGATGGGGGTGAGGAAAAACTCTCTAAGATGACAAGGGGAAGAAACCAGTCTCAAAAGGTAAATCATCCTTATCTGGTTTGGAGTTTGATTACGAATAATTTTCTTTTTATATGATCAAAAAATAAGCAGGAAATTCATTGTATTCATTTTAACATGACGTCTGTCTTGTTGAAGTGATCAACTGTTCACTGATGGAGGCTTGTATGTAAAAGAATCCGTGATGATTACAGTCCAAATCCACTATTTCTAAACCGTTATTTTTTGTAGATGCAGTTATACAGTCCTGAAAATAGGGGGTGCTGCAGCATCGTCTGCGTCCCTGCTTACCCTGACCCTGGGGAGTAAAATTGAGTCAATTAACTTGTAAAAAAAACTGGGACAGTTGTGTAGATATTTCTCAGTATTTTGGTATTTTAAATGTACTGTATAGGCAAACATGTAATTTATTTATTAGCTTCATTAATTTGTATTTTAAAGGTACTCTATAGCCCAAAGTGTATTTTATTTATTTATTTATTTATTTATTTATTAGCTTCATTAATTTGTATTTTAAAGGTACTCTATAGCCCAAAGTGTATTTTTTTTTATTTATTTATTTATTTATTTATTTATTTATTAGCTTCATTAATTTGTATTTTAAAGGTACTCCATAGCCCAAAGTGTATTTTATTTATTTATTTATTTATTTATTAGCTTCATTAATTTGTATTTTAAAGTTACTCTAAGGTACTCTAACGTGTTTCATTAATTAATTAATTTATTTATTAGCTTCATCAATTTCTTGGCTCCAGTACATTTTTAAAAAATGTCATGCAATAAATAATACCGTTTAAAGATAAGATTATATCTAATTAACCTTATATCTTTAATTTATGCAGCTTTTATTTAGTTATTTAATTTGTTGTGTAACAATTAACCACGTGGCATATTTATTTTTTAAATAAATATTTTTATAAAATATCAAATTTTATCATATATGATGATGAAAATGTAGTTTAGATAATGTAGTTTATAACATAAATAGATATTATATAATAATATAATAATATTATATAATAACTATATTATAAAAATTGTTATTCATACATGTAAGAGTGTCAATATTTAATTAAAGGTCACATACTGCACCTTAAAGGTGACTATTTTAAACGACTTTAATATTCATGTCATTTCAGAGATACCTGTGATATCACAATATTACCATGTGCTAGACCCAACTTGTGCTAATCATCTGTTTGCTTCTTTATTAAATCTACTGTTTACATTTTTCTGGCCCTGAAATGAGCTCAGCCTTCATCTAGGACAGAGTGAGACAAGCACAGGTTTTAACAGAGGGTTTAGAATCTGTTCTCGGGACAATTAAGACGTCTTGTGCACGATTTGTATTGTAATCACAACTCACTTCCCAGGAAGCAGACTGCAGCTATAATGCTCTGAGGTGTAAAGGAAAAGTTTCTTGGATGATTTAATGACAGAGGTTGAGAGAAAACTGTGGAGACTTCAAAGGGTACTTGAGGTAGAACACTTAAATAGAGAGGGGTTAAATAGAGAGCATAATGTAAAAGCGTTGTCATCCACACACGCACACACACACAGTACCTGCTTTTGGTCATGCTGGGTTGATGTTTTCCATCAGGTCGCCATGACGCTAAATAACCTACATCATGGCAGTGATTGCGCCTTATCAGCATCTCTCTCTCTGTCTCTCTCTCTCTCTCTCTCTCTCTCTCTGTACTTCCCTGCTTATCTGCATTTTACCTAATAACAGACATCCCTGGCTCAGCAGCTTAAATTAGCACAAAAGTCTGCTTTTAGTGACACAATATAATACTCTACATCAGGCAGCTAACTGAACACAACATTTCAAGCTTATTTCAAGCTGATAGTTAACAACAACAACAACAAGAAAAGCTAGCTAACATAAGGCTTAGCATTATATATTATTGTTTAATTTGAAACTAATAACCTGGTAGCATCATGGTATGATTTTAGCCAAGCTAGCAAACATAGGGCTACTTAAAACCAGTTATCTTGAAGGCTAGCTAGTATTAGGCTAACGATTCAAACCAGTATTTCTTTTTAGATTCTTTCCCCCTCCATTTCTTTCATTTCTTTCATTCATTCTAGAAAAACTGACTTCTGGATGTTATATTTCATGGTGTGTTAACCTCCAGAATTCCATCCATTCAACCCAAACTAGCTCTCTCTCTCTCTCTCTCTCTCTCTCTCCCTCGCTTTTGCGAGTTGTAATAAAAAACAGGCACAAACTGGTTCAATGCCAAACATTAAGTAGCAAGCAGATAACTAACTGATGCTCTCTCTCCCTCTCCCTCTCTCTCTCTCTCTCTCTCTCGCTGCTCTTTTTCCTTTGAGGAAGTCTTTGAAGTCAGCAGGGGACCCCGCTCTCTCGCACTGACGGTAACCAATGGTACTTTAAGCGATTCTTTTTTATCCGACGTGCTTAATGAAAGATTAATGGGTTTGATATTTTCCTTGTTTATGTTTTATTTAAAAAGTAAGCCGCGGTCCTTGGAACCCGTTCGAGGGATTCTTGGCACTGGCGGTGATGATTTCATGAAACAGTGGCACGCTTTGCCTTTTATTCGTCGTTGTATCTTGTATCTGCTGATTGGATTGCTTGTGTGTGTGTGTGTGTGTCACTTGTACATGACCTTGAACTCCATAAAGTCTTTCCATGCAGTGTCTTGTTTCAGAGCGAAACCCCACAGCACATGTGATTTATTCAACAGATTCAGCTCTGTAATCCGATCGCTCGTAAGTTCGACGCATTAAGCAGAACTGATAACCGTAGAGAACGCATTGTACACCGTGAAGTCCAAACACGACCACCAAACCCATAACAGGAAACAGGAACACAGGGCTACAAGGCACAAGGCTTTTTTCACTTAGTCTCTGTTCCAGTGCTGTTTTGAACACACCCTTGGTCACTGGGCCTGGGTATTTCCCATTGCTTAAAAGTCTCCAAATTAGGCTGTTTATTTACCTTATCAGATCATGTGAATACGCGTTGATACGTGACCTTTTAAAGGCCTGACAATGAAATCGATATGACCGTCGATGAAAATGTCCTAGTCTACAGAATGTGAATGCTCAAGAACTGAGGGGTTTCCCTTTCACAAAAAAACATTGTTTCCTAAACAATGCTACTCTTGACCAATCCGATCGTCTGTTTTTCTCACTAAACTACTTTACTCTTAAAACTTTATTGTGGAAGCTCCAGTATACAGTGGAACCTTGGCATATGAATGCCCTCCCTTTTTAAGGAAATCCAAACGAAGCCAACCAAAGTTTTTTCAGTCAGCGAAAGCTGTTTGGAAAGAATCAACAACAATACCAACGTTACCTTTGACATGCGTTCAAAAGCTAGTTGATTTCTCGGGCGTTTTTTTGTTGACGGATTGGTGGCACGGGTGGCCTGTTCTATTTTTAGCCCAAGCTTGGTGGCACGACTTCCTGTGAGGATCCTCTTGACATGGAATGCTTGGCTTGGGTCAGTTCTTTGTAAGCAGCCGTACAGTTTACGTACACTTCGTATCGGTCGTATTGGTCATATTTTTGGGTGGCTGGAACGGATTATCTGTATTTACATTATTTCTTATGGGAAAATTTGTTTCACAATACACATCCTTGCCTCCAGAATGAATTAAATTCCTATGCCGAGGTTCCTATGCTAAGTTTGTGCACCCCTGATCATCACACCCATACAGTATGTGCAGGTTGAACATTGTATTCCAGATTCCAGGCTATCCTTTAGATGTTGGAGAGTGGCTGCAAGGATTTCTGATCATTCAGCTTCAGGAGCATTAGTGAGATCAGACACTGATGTCTTCCAGTTAATTCCAAAGGTCTTGGGTGGGGTTGAGTCAGAGTCAAGGCTCTGCATTTTGTCAACACACCTCTGTTCAAGTTTCACATGTTTCCCTTGAACATCTGTTACACAAGTTACTATAAAAACAGTAATGTAACAATTTCGAATCCAGCTGTGATTTGCAGCTGCACTACAGTCAGAGCTCCTGTGCTAGAAAACCAACCAACACCTTCTGACCAATCAGAGTTGAGAATTGCATCATAACAAGTAATTGGGGGTCACCAAATTCCTGAAAGTATGCAATATCAGCGTGCAGTTTGGCATCTAAGGCTATGCAAGTTACTACAGAAACGGTATCGTGTTTCGAATCCAGCCGTGATTTGCAGCTGGACTACAGTCAGAGCTCCTGTTCTATAAAATACCTTCTGACCAATCACAGTGGAGAATAGCGGGATAACAAGTAATTGGGGGTCAGTAACTTTCTGAAAGTATACAATATCAGTGTGGAGTTTGTCATCTACAGCTGAAATATGCGTGTCTGCGGTTTAATCCTTGAATAAATGAATAAACAGGGAAATGGAAGACCGCTACGCCGCACCTCGTAGATCCTTCTTACAACTCTGTCAGATTTGACACGACAGAACAGCTGAACCTACAGAGCGAGAACGGTTTCACGGCCTCAACCACCCCCCCACCCCCCCGAGCTTTTATGGTGCCTGTCAAAAAATGGGATGAGATTTAAAAAGAAAAATAAATAAAAAGAGTTATGTCTAGTGCAACGGATGGGTGTGGGATAATTATTTCATCTGTACAGATTGTAACTGATCTGTCACTTAAAACTGCCGCTCTCTAGACCTCTTTTCATGTGAAGAGTAATTAAACTGTCAGGGGTTATTCAGTTGAAATTTTTCAGTGTGTGTGTGTGTGTGTGTGTGTGTGTGTTTGCAGTGGGGGAAATTAATCACTTGAAATATGTGAAAGATGGAATCTGGTCACAGATGCTTCAGAAGCAGCTGTCACCTTTTTTTCTTAACTCTGGCCAACGCTGTCAGTGAACAAATGGAGGTGTGTGTGTGTGTGTGTGTTGCGTACAGTTTGTTCGGACTATAGTACTTGTGGTTATATATGCTTGTGGCCCATTGATCTTCTGTACACCTGTGTGTGTGTGTGTGTGTGGTTCAGGGCCTGAGGGTGATGCCTCACTTTCACTCAGCCACTTGCTTTATCTTCCCTTTTATCCTCCACCTCTCTCTCTCTCTCTCTCTCTCTCAGGTTCAGGCAGGGTGAAGCATGTTGGATCAACAGCTGGTGCTCCGTCTCTCCCACCTATTAAAGAGAGAGAGAGAGAGAGCGAGAGAGAGAGAGAGGAACACAAGGGGCAGTGAAAAAGATATAAAGAAAAGGCACTAATAAGATAAAACACTCTCCTCCCTTCTCTTTTGTTCCACATCATGTGTTGGCTTGAGAAAAGAGACACCGGAGAGAACAGAGAGTTTCCATTCGTATTGAAAGCAAGTTAATCTGTGTGTGCATGTGTGTGTGTGTGTGTGTGTTACAGTTATCATCCAGTTAATCCAGACACCTCTGGTTATCTTTTGGTTGTGTCTTTGGTTAATACACTTGGGCTATGAGACCAATCTAGCCAACAATCTTAAATTCTATCTGAAAACATGAAGAAAACTTCACTATGTAAGGTCCAGCCTTATGGACTCAAGCATTCTGGACAAATTTTCCATTATGAAGACCCTGAATTTCTAAATTTAAAGGTGGAAACTGACCAGAATGCTCCAAAACTTCACCTTGTAAAATCTGCATTTCTGGCAGAAGATTCACACACATTTTGATTACAAACCCACCTCATTAGACTTATCTGTAATGTAAATTACAAAAATAAAAATAGTATAGTAACTTAAAGAAATTCCGAGTTTCAAGAAGACTTGATTTCGTATAAAAGGTGAGATCTGTGTGTCAGATTCTTGACTGAACAGCTTCTTTAAATCGTGAAGGCTGTCTGATTTATTTAAACCCGAATCAGATCATCGCTGGGATTAATTACTCATCACCACTGGCTCTTTACATGACTGACAAATGCTGATACACTGATAAGCGAGCCACACACACACTCTCACACACACACACACACACACACACACACACACATGGCTGCTTTGTGTATACAGTATGAAGCACAGGTGTCAAATAAAGCCAAGGCTCAAAGGAATATATGTCATGGCTATAAACATGTGTTAATAACAGAGTAAGTGGTGTGATTGTAGCGTGTGTGTGTGTGTGTGGGTGTGTGTGTGTGTGTGTGAGAGAGAGAGAGAGATTGTACTTTTGGAAGGAAACACATCCTGCATAAAAAAAGGGCTTCATTACACAAACCAAAACACAGTGAGAAGTTTGTCGCTTCGGCAGCTTTGACCTTGTGCTTTTGGCAAACACACACACACACACACAAACACACACACACACACAAACACACACACAAGAGAGAGAGAGAACAAAAGAGAACATTCGGATTTACTATTAAGACAATAACAGTGTTAGGAAGTTAACACTGCCTTTTCTTTTTTTAGGGGTTTGTGTTTCATCAGACGTTTCACAAGTGGTCAATTTATTAGGTACACCTACAAACAACATGGTTCACTTTAAAGGTCTCACTTACTCACTGTCACCCAGCTGTTTTCCTGAATGATACAGCAGAGAAAAAGGACACATGAAATCATGAAAGTGTGTGTTACATGAATATAAAAGGTCCAGTAGCTAAAATTCTGGGGTGCTATGATCAGAAACTAATGTAAAAGTTCTTGTCTGTAGTAATCACACATGTACTACACGAGCAGAGGATAGAGGTCCAGGTTGAAAATCACCGGGGACTTTCATAAACCTGTGCACTTTGAACACTAGTTTTGGTCTTGATGGAATATTGAGCACTTAAGCTGCAGCTGCAGCGGTACATGGGGTTTAATGTAAAAAAAAAAAAAAAAAGCTAAGCCATAATACTTTTAATACCGCAATACTTCATCGTAATCCATCTTTACATGAGTATAATGCTGCTTGATATTAGGTGCGCTGAAAACACTTTCCCCTGCTCTGACAGTTGTTGTTGAGGCTCAAGCCCAATGTGTCTACTCAGGCTTATCTGAGACATTACTGTAGCTAACGTTAGCTCAGCGCTAATTCATCATCCTCTGTTTATCATCTCAGCCTCCACATGAATGGCGCTTTTTTTTTTTTTTTTAAAACAGCAAACGGTGCCTTAAATTAACCAAACAAACTCACGAAGCGGCCTCCTGTACACTGTGAATGGGGCCTGCGTTTTGACGGTGCGTAGGCATGCCGCGGCTCGTCCTGACCGTCATGTTAAAAGATCTTTTCTGCTCTGGAGATGATGCTTTGTTTTTGGAGTAAAAAGGGGAAGCAGGTGTTCTTTTTTGTGAAAAGCCAGAGCTCCCGCTTTTCAGAAGAGATCCGCTCCCGTTTCGCGGTCGATCTCGTATCCGGATGAGTTCTCGTCGATTCTCGAACACACAAAGGCGAGAAAATGGGCTAGAGTTCGGTTTGCTTTCTCTTGTGATTTCATTCAAGGAAAAATAACAAAAAACAGGAGGTACGAGCTGAGCGGATGCTGACCTGGGGAAGACAGGAGGAGGCAAACCAGACGCTGATTATGAGCCAGACAATCCAGTCATATTTGTCTCATTTGTGAAGCAAGGATACAGTGAATATATAAGCACATGTACTGTATTTAAGTAAAGAATAAAACACAAGGGGTGTGCGGTTATAGGTAAATAATCATCTTTTGGGTGGTATTTACTAATTCAGGATGCAACAAGGGGTTTTATTCCTCTCACAACTCAAAACTTTTACCAAAAAGTTTAATTTTAATTCACCAAAAAGTTAAAAAATTTGTTTAAATGTTCGAGACACGAGTTAGTTCCTGTTCTCACTTATGTTTACTTAATAAACAGTCTTTTAATCACTTTTCCACTTTCTCTTTTTTGTTTTATTTGATTGCTCTCTCTCTCTCTCTCTCTCTCTCTCTCTCTCTCTCTCTCGTGCCGTCACAAATCTCTTACACCCAAGACTTAAAAATTATTTATTTTTTATTAATTTTAGATTATATGGTGCGTCCCCATAACAAATCTCAGATAGATAGATAGATAGATAGATAGATAGATAGATAGATAGATAGATAGATAGATAGATAGATAGATAGATAAAAAATAATCAAATGTAAGACACCAAACTGCATGTCTTGGCTGATCGGGTTAATTTGGTGTAAATTGGAAATTGGGTTAATTTCACTTTTGCTATAACTGTGCCTTTTATTTCTCTCTCTCTCTCTCTCTCTCTCTCTCTTTTTCTTTCTCTCTCGCTCTCACAACCTCCTAGTGAGTCTGAATCCTCCAAACTACAACAGGCAAATGAGACTACACACTCAGATTTGCATGCATGCAGTCACACGAGCACCTGCTAACGTTTCTACAGTATCGCTCGGTTCGTGCCGGCTCTGGAAAGGAAGTACGCACAGACAAACAAATCACTCCGTACTGTATGTATAAATATTCGCTTTAGAATGGTCGACATATAACGCAGTTAGCTGTTAGCAAATATACATCACTCATCACAGTCCGCTGGCTAACTGGTTGTGAACAAAAGACGAGCATGGACGCGTCCATGGCCTTTCCTGACTTTTTAGCTCGAAAATAATGCAATCCTATATTTCTGACTTGGTACGTTAGGTAGGTTTGTGTTAGCCAGTTGCGAAAGCGCGGCTCAACCTAGGTATAAACATCATCAGTCTGCGGAGCTGCAACTCACTTCCCTCTTTGTTTCTCTCTCTCTCTCTCTCTCTCTCTCTCTCTCTCTCTCTGATCCTGTGGCTTTACCAACCTCCTGGTGAGCATGAATTCCCTAAACTGCAGTAGTGAGAAAGGAAATACACACTCAAAGAGATTTGCATGCATGCAGTCGCACACTGAAGCATAACACTGCGCAACATCGCGACAGCACGAGGAAACAAAACAAAACAAAGAGAATCAAACGCACTCGTCTGCTAATGTTAATGACTCTTTCATTCAAATTCATGCATTTGAGGAAAGATCAGAGGGGTTAAAGAAGGAAAGAAAATACTTTAGTACAACACCTATACCCCTCCCCACCCCCCCTGCCCCCTGCTTTGGCTCAGTGTCTTTAAATCAATACTCTCAATTTCATTTCATTCTTCATTTCCATCCATCACGAGTTCGACACCAATTTGTCACGCCTGTACCTCGCTGAGTTCCTCGTGTTCTCTGTCTTGCTATCTGTCTCCCCTACTTTGTCTATCTCCGTCTCTTTTTTTTTCCATCGAACTCTCTCTCTCTGTGTGTGTCTCTGTGTGAGCGTGAGGGGAAATCGTCTCAACGACACGTACTCTTTGAAGTCTCTATCAACACTACATGACCTAGAACATTCCTCTGAGAGGCTGAAGTGATCAAGGTGGATTTTTTTTTCTTTCTTTTTTGGTAATGTGTGTAGAAATGTGTGGTGTAGTATGTGGTGTTGTGCGGTATATTGTGTGTGTGTGTGTGTTTGTGTAGCTGTGGCATCCCTGCCGCAGGGCGACAATAGCTTCCTCAGCTCTGGAATTCTTGATGGCTTTTCATTATCTCAGCACTTTGCAGTGAGGATTAAGGAGAAGGCCAGATTAGTGTGTCTGTGTGTGCATGTGTGTGTGTGTGTGTGTGTTGCCAGGATTTGAGAGCGCTTCAGATTAGACCTATACAATCCCACAATCCTGCTAAATCACCATGGAAGACATTGCACTTTCATGCGAGAACACACACACACACACACATACACACACACACACACAAATATTGCTAAAATAGTGCCTTGAATAGTTAATTTATCAAACGGGGATATTGGGACTATAAAACAAGTGTGTATCAAAGCTCTTACACACACACACACACCAAAATATTGCTAAAATATAGTTAATTTATCAAATCGGGATATCGAGACTATAAAACATTGAGTATGTATCAGAGCTCCCACACACACACACACACACACACACACACGCACCAAAATATTGCTAAAATATTGCCTTGAATAGTTAATTTATCAAACTAGGGTATCGGGACTATAAAACAATAAGTGTGTATCAGAGCTCCTAGACCTACACACACACACACACTCCAAAAGTTCATGCTCACTATAATCATAATAATCATATATTAATATCCTAATCTAATATTAGGAAATAGTCTGACTATAAGATACAAAAAAAAGATGAGAAAAGATTAGAAAAAAAATTCCAGACATTTTTTGCAGCACATCCCACTATTAAGCACATTAAACAAAAAAAGAAAGAAAGAAAGAAAGAAAGAAAGAAAGAAACGAAAGGGAAACCCCCCCGCCAACATCACTGATCTGGATGGCAAATCACTAAGTAGCACCTGTAAAGGATGGACTTTATCCCAGCGCCCCATGTGGAACTAATCCCATCCAAATAGAGCTTTGGATTCCTATGACTTAACCCCAACAAAAGATCTCAGATCAGTTTGGCGTGGAACTTTAACATCTACGGCCAGCGCTTGCAGATGAAATGACTGAAGGGATTCCGGATAAGATTTGAGCGAGGTTGGAGCATGGTGAGGTTCACCACACACAAACGCACAGGAAAAGCTTTCATTTCGGTTCTGCCTTTGAAAACGAGGTAGAAAATAACAGCTTCCACTTTAACAGGGTGTCAAGTGTTGCTTTGAGTCCCCCAGGCACATCTTTTGGCCTGGAGCTTCAAATACGACGGGAAATACCGGCATGCCTAGTGAAGTGCCAAAAGATTGATGGATGTGAATACCAAGAAAATCAGGGCGGCGCTTCGCATCGATCAGCTGACTTTATGTATATTTACACCACGGCGCTGTTTTATGATTTCACCATATTCACCATATTTATAGCATCAATCTTCGTATTGTATCCATATGCTGTATTATTATTATATTTTCTATATATTTTTCAATTTTATGTCTATTTATTTTTCTGTTTTGTACAACTAACTGCATTTGTTTTATTTATTGATTGATTTATTTTTTTTTAATTTATTTTTTTTATGTTATTTTATTTAAAAAAGCATTTTTTTCTTTTAATTTTTCAATTTGAATTCTTAAATCTGATTGGTCAGAATGTCCGATCAGACACTTCACATGATCGAAGCTTAGCAATGAACAGGATATATGGAAATGTTTAAGGAACGTTTATGAAAGGAGTTTCCAGTTTCAGTAAATTTTTATCCGGAGGTGTTGAGGAGCCAGAAGACTTCCAGTTTCTCATAAGTTGTATTCTTGGACTTCAAAAGAAAGAAGTAAAAAGAGAAGCCGGTGAGAGAACGAGTGTTTACAGCTGTTACAGCGTGAGTGATGAAAGGAAGTGACATGTTTAATGGACGAGCCACAACATGACGTGTAACTATAATCAGATATATATCATGCGCCATTTGTTAATAAATAAATAATTGATTGTTCACAATGGGCCACAGAGTTAACCTCCAGGGTTGGGGGTTTGATTCCCAGGTGTGTTTGTGGAGTTTGCATGTTCTCCCTGTGCTTTGGGGTTTCCTCCAGGTTCTCCGGTTTCCTCCCCCAGTCCAAAGCCACGCATTTCATAGGCTGATCAGCATCACAAAATCTATAGTGTGTGATTGTGCCTTGTGATGACTTCACACACTGTCCAGGGTGTCCTTCATCTTGTGTCCCGAGTCCCCTAGGAAAATTTGTCCCTAATTTGTTGGCAAATTACTGTTGAATACGAAGAATTAAACACTTGAGCTAAATGATGCAGTGGAATCATTATGTCAGGAATAAAACTCTGTTTTATCCTGTAATTAATTAATTACTAATTTATTTAGAAAGTAATGTGCAAAAGAGATGAAAGGAAACTAAAGACTAAATAAAAAAATTGACATTAATCTAATACTGTTTATGCAAAAAAAGAAGAAAAAATACAGTTTAAATGCTAAATAATAAATCTGACATTAAGCTTATACTGTTTATCCCCCCAAAAAATAAAAAATAAAAGGTTTACAGTTTAAATACTAAATAATAAATCTGACATTAAGCTAATACTGTTTACCCAAAAATAAATAAATAAATAAAAAGTTTACAGTTTAAATACTAAATAAAAAATCTGACATTAAGCTAATCCTGTTTATCCAAAAATAAATAAATAAATAAAAAGTTTACAGTTTAAATACTAAGTAAAACAATCTGACATTAAGCTTATACTGTTTATCAAAAAAATAAAAAATAAAAATAAAAAGTTTACAGTTTTAATACTAAATAAAAAAATCTGACATTAACCTAATACTGTTTATCAAAAAAAATAAATAAATAAACAGTTTACAGTTTAAATACTAAATAAAAAAATCTGACATTAAGCTAATACTGTTTATCCAATAAATAAATAAATAAATAAATAAAAATAGTTTACAGTTTAAATCCTAAATAAAAAATCTGACATTAAGCTAATACTGTTGATCCAAAAAAATATTATTAAAAAATATTATTAAAAATAACAAACAAAAAAAACCTTTTTTATCCTCAAATAGCAGGATCAGGACAAAAAAAAAAAAAACGCATTAAAATGTGTATCAAAATGTTATACGTGAGTTGAACCAAAAATACACCCGCTCCCCATGGCTTGTATTGCCACACCTATAGATCAGGTTTGCGTTGTTTGTAGTGTCTTCGCCTTCTTGATTGTCAATCACCAGGTGACGCACTATGATCTATTCCAGTCTTGCTGTCTGGAATATTCCCATAAACAAACAAGCCTTGCGACACAAGGAGAACAAATATAAAATGGAAATAAACCTTGTTTTGTCTGAGCGGAGAGCATACACGTCTGAGCGTGTGTGTACTCAGGTTTGAACATTAGCCGCGTGTTTACAAACGCCTCGTTCCGCGCGTTTACTTTCTCTCAAGAGCTCCTTGGCAAGGTGCAGACATCAAAGACGACTTCACACGCTTTCACGCACCTCGCACCAATCCGAGGATCAGGTGTATGTAAATCACTCTGACACTCCTTCATCTCACTGTCGCACCCTTCTCAGCAATCTTCTCTCTTCTTTCTGTTCCTTCTCTCTCTTCTTTCCCTTCCGTCGATCTCCGGCTGTTTGTGTTTCCTTGTTTCTTTTTTTCTTCATCTCGTCCGTCACAAAGACCCGTTCTTTCAACTCCTTTTTTTCCCTTCATGGTTCAGAATAAACATCATTCTTATCTGTCTGTTGTTTTGTTTGCTCAACAAACCTGTCTCTTGTGTCACTCTACATGTGTGTGTGTGTAGAAAAGTGGCCCTGCCCAAGGGTTTAATGGGAACACTGCAATGATTCCAGATTCTTCTGTAATGACTCTCCTGTGTCTCGCCTCTGATAATTGAGAGCGGCTACTTTTTACCTCGACAAAGACACACACACACACACAATCAGCCTCAACACGATTGTGTGCTTATTTTTCCACAGGTTTGCTTCGCCTCAGATCTGAATCTCATCCGAGTTCAGAATCAATTGAGTTACAAATCAATCAAGTCGATCGGATTGAGTTCCTGCTCGGACCTCACTCTTTGCACGCTTTCTCACAGTCTATTAGTTCTAGATATTATTTTCAGCCACCCGAAGCCGCAGGGTGAGAATGCGGCAATTCTGGTCCGATAACAAGACTAGGCCTAATTTTAAAGTTTCAAGACATCAAACAACCCGAACTTTTAACCCATGCCTGATTCTTGGTATGATGTCGGATAGTCTGAAACAAAGATAAAGGTAAAGACAGAGAGAGAAGTCGAAACTTGTGGGAAGGTTTTGGTAAGCAAATAGAGTCTTACTAATGGGATTTGGGCTAATCGCTAATTCATGTGCGGTAAATAAACGGTAGCAGTTTCGTCTGTCACCGAACGGTGGATCTGTAGAATTATAGCTTTCCATGACGGAGATTGAAACGGCGATTAGAATGTTTCTTTAGATAATCTCTATCCCCCGGCCTCTTTAGAGATTCCGCGCTACAGAAACAGTCTGTAATGGGACTCGGAGAGGCCACAGGTGTGTGTTAATGTGAATGCATGTGGGTGGATCTGAGAAATGACTTGCATCTAGTTAGGGGTGTGTGTGTGTGTGTGTGTCGGTGGAATAGGAATGTGTAAATGATTAGTATAAATGTAATACATATTTAATGACATTGTACAAAAATATATCACAGAAACCTCCTTTTTTTAAAGCAAAGAAAATCACACACAGAAAAAGATTATATTTTTTTATCCTGAATAAATATTAATACATATGTAATATTTCATATTTGGCTTATTTTGCTTTATATTTTTTAAATATTATTACATCAAATCGATTGTGCTATCTTTAATCATCTTGATGTGGGTTCATATATTAGGGTATTTTTATTTTTATTTACATCCTTCCTCCACAGTTAGGGCAAATCCCAAATGTCAAAGAAAGATATAAATAAGTGACATAAATGAGTTTATTTAGAATCTTTTTTCTCCCTCTGGCATCAAATAAATAAAATGACAGTCAATTAAGCATACAAAAAGTTTCGTACATGAGTTTTTCATTAAAATTAGATATTAAATAATAATAAATACTAATAAAATTGTGTCCTAACAGGAAATTCTGTTTTATATAATATATTCAGATTATTCAGAAATGGTACCTGAACCCTGGATCTTGGGAAAGACTTTCTCTATATGTGTGTGTGTGTGTGTGTGTGTGTGTCCCACACTGCCCTCATGTTTCCTGCCACACACCCAAGATGAACATTATCCATTTCTATAAACATGCAGACAGAAACTCTACCTCTCCCGCAGCATCTGTAGGAACACGGCTGTGAGTCAGTGCACTGCTATAACACACCACTGTGTCACTCACACTGTCCCGCTACACACACACACACACCTACACACACACACACACACAGGTGTTGAACAATAGAAAGGAGATGAAAGATGCCTTTGTTCAAAACGGAGATGTTTACTGGAAGAGAAGATAAGCAGGTAGAAGGGAACGAAATGAAGTGCACACTCTGTGCTGAGGGTCGCATCGGGTTTCAGGTAACCGGACGTCTTCCCGTCCACCAAAGTACAAACAAGACGATCCGTTTGGGAAAGACCAAGCGGGTTTGCGAGACTTGTTTTCATCTAGTCCATCAGGGATGATCGAGAGTTCGAATTCCAGCACTGTCAAGATTTTCTACACAACTGTTCTGTCTGTTTGGATTGAACAAGCGGTCACACAGCAGTCAGGAGATGACCGTTTTGAATCCCGATGATGTCACGGCCATCCGTAGCCAGGAGCTAGGGAGCTAAACTGGGTGTGATCTCTAAGGGGGCGGGGCATACTGTTTCTAAACTGTCAATCACAGGGACAGTAACAGTTCACAGGCATCTGTGAGCTCAGGTATGCAGAAGAGGGCAGAGAGAGGTTTCGTTATGGTCAGAAAAAGATACATTTCTATTGGTCTTAGGAGACATGGCTATTGGGAAGCTGGGAAGTGACCAAACAGGAGAAAATGAGATTTGTAAAAAAAAATCTGTATTCAGAATCAGTTCTCAGCTCCATTCCAAACGCCACTGATCTGGTCCCGAGAATTGGGTGAGGTTTGGGAGTGGCATCATTTCATTTTCATCTCTGGGCTGTGCAGAAGTGTTGAAGCTTTTGCTCTCAAAACCAGTGCGTGTGTGTGTGTGTCTGTGTGTGTGTGTGTGTGTGGCAGAAAGTGATGTAAAGCATGTAGGACCATAAGCATGTGACACTGAAGGCTGAGGTGATGTAAGGACTGTCACTCTCATATGTCGTACACAAACACACACACACATTAACAACTAGGCACAAAGTGAACACCAGTAATGTGTGTGTGTGTGTGTGTGTGTGTTTGAATAGACACCTTAAAGGTCACTGTAACCCATCTTAGATCAAAGTTCACTTCAAAAAAACGCTTTGCATCTTCAGCGGATCACCTGATACAGCCCTTTCTCTCTCTCTCTCTCTCACGCACACACACACACACACACAGCTCAGTCAAGTGACTGCAGAGAAAAAGAGGTGGCAATGAAAAGAGGAGTGCTCGCTGTCAGTGATACGTACAGTCACACACATGCATACACAAACACACATGCTTAAAGAGGAGGCGAGGCATAACCATCCTGTGTGTGTGTGTGTGTGTGTGTGTGTGAGGGAGTGAGTGAGTGAGTGAGAGAAACCAGGCTGCATGATCTGAGCGCTTAAGCTGAAATGCTGTAACATTGCAGAGACTTGAAATCTCCTCGGGCGAAGAGCTAAACACATAATTCATTCTGTAGCACTGGTGTGATCAGACCTGTCTTAGTCACAGACACACACAAACACACACACACACACACCTAACCTAAAGTGACACCTAAAGTAAGCTCCCAAACTTCAAAACAACCCATAATCTCTTAATGACCTGGGTGGAATTCGTTTAAATATTTAACATTGTCTATTAGTTCATAGTAAAACTCTGCACCTGTCTGATACTGAACACTGTGATGGGATGGACTGACACACACACTGAAACACACACTGACACACACACTGACACACACTGAAACACACTGACACACACACACTGACACACACACACTGACACACACTAAAACACACTAAAACACAATGAAACACTGACACACACACACTGACACACACTGACACACACACACTGAAACACACTGAAACACAAGAAGCACACTGACACACACTGAAACACACTGACACACACACTGACAATAGAGTTCTATTACAGTACCATTAGAATTCCATTAAGTATTCCATTAGAGTACCATTAGCGTTTCATTAGAGTCCCATTACAGTACCATTAGAGTTCCATTAGAGTACCATTAGAATTCCATTAAAGTTCCATTAGAGTACCATTAGTGTTTCATTAGAGTTCCATTACAGTATCATTAGAGTTCCATTACAGTTCCATTACAGTACCATTAGAGTTCCATTACAGTTCCATTAGAGTACCATTAGTGTTTCATTAGAGTACCATTAGAATTCCATTAAAGTTCCATTAGAGTACCATTAGAGTTCCATTAGAGTACCATTAGAATTCCATTAAAGTTCCATTAGAGTACCATTAGAGTTCCATTAGAGTACCATTAGAATTCCATTAAAGTTCCATTAGAGTACCATTAGTGTTTCATTACAGTACCATTAGAATTCCATTAAAGTTCCATTAGAGTACCATTAGAGTTCCATTAGAGTACCATTAGAATTCCATTAAAGTTCCATTAGAGTACCATTAGAGTTCCATTAGAGTACCATTAGAATTCCATTAAAGTTCCATTAGAGTACCATTAGTTTTTCATTACAGTACCATTAAAGTTCCATTAGAGTACCATTAGAGTTCCATTAGAGTACCATTAGAATTCCATTAAAGTTCCATTAGAGTACCATTAGTGTTTCATTACAGTACCATTAGAGTTCCATTACAGTTCCATCAGAGTACCATTAGAGTACCTTACAAATGCCATTACAGATCCATTAGAGTTCTATTAGCGATCCATTAGAGTTCTATTAGATTACCATAAGAGTTCCATTAGAGTTTCATCAGAGTACCTTACAAGTATCATTAGAGACCTATTAGTGTTCTATTAGTGTACCATTAGAATTCCATTAAAGTTCCATTAGAGTACTATTAGAGTTCCATTAGAGTACAATTAGAGTTCCATTAGAAATCCATCAGAGTTTAAACTTCGATATTTCTATTGTATGAAGAATAAATAAAGATGGGATTGGTGTATATCTAAGTTAAGGTTAAGCAAATGAATGTTTAGCGTACATTAAAGGGCCTGGTGAATACAGTCATGATGACTCTGAGTGGATGGAAAGATCTTCCTTTTATCATCTTCAAAGCTCGTATTCTTTACATGAGCTTTCATAAATTGTGGGGGTCTGGGGTTATGTTTATATTTTTTCTTGCATAATTGATGAGCTATAGAAGAGATTAAAGTAAACGAGTAAACCGAACACACATCACATCTGCCATCAAAAGATGCTTCATATATATGTGTGTGTATGTGTCCATGGACATTAAGGAAGATGAAAAGCTTCTCCAACTGTTGTTAGCTCGTCGGCTTTGAGTGCTGTACAGTATATTGCAGCCTCTGTATGGTCTGTGTGAGCTCAGTGAAGCGCCGACACACACACACACGGGCAAGCCCACACACACAAATACACTCTCACAACCAGTCATTAAGAGACCATGTTTTTTAAAAAGGAGTTTCTGTATACTGTATTACTTTGAATGTACACTTACACACACAAGCAAACATTGCGTGTTAGATGGACCGAGCTTTTTGTCTTCTGCGGAGCCCAGGGGGCCTGGCTCACCTGTGTCTACACGCACAGTGCTCATGAATTGAGATGAATTGAGTCTAATCACACACACACATACACACACTGTGTGTACTGTGTACTAGTGCAGCTAAATTAAACTACAAAAGCTATGCCTAAACTCATCCTCAGTCATCCTCTTCTTAATCTCAATAACCCAAACTTTAACGTTAGTTGGATCTTAACCTCATTAACTCTCACCTTAACCTCTGCAAACTTAACTTCAGTAACACTAACCCTAACTCAGTAACATTTACCTGTTTTTCAGTAACCCTCTCCTTAACCTCAGTAATCCTAATCTTAACTTCAGTAATATTTTAACCTTAGTAACGCTTACCTTAACCTCAGTAACACATACCTTAACTTAATTAACCCTCACCTCACCAGATGGTGGTGGTAGCTCAAGTGGTTAAGGCTCTGGGCCGTTGACTAGAAGATTGGGGTTCAAGCCCCAACAGTGCCAAGCTGCCAGCAGGGGTCCCTTGAGCAAGGCCCTTAACCCCACCTGCTCCAGGGGCACTGTATCATGGCTGACCCTGCACTCTGACCCCAACCTCTAAGGATGGGATCTGTGGAGAAAGAATTTCACTCTGCAGTAATGTATATGTGACATATAAAGACAACTTAATTTAGCTTAACCTACACCTCAATAATCCTGATCTAATCTTCAGTAACCCTCACCTTAACCTTAATAATCCTAATCTCAACCACAGTAACCCTCACCTTTGCAAACGTAACAACAGTAACACTAACCTTACCTAAGTAACCCTCACCTTAACCTCAGTAACACTTACCTTTTTTGAGTAACCCTCACCTTCATCTCAGCAACCCTCACTTTAACCTCAACAGCCCTCACCTTAACATCAGTAACACTTACCTTATCTTTCGAAACCCTCACCTTAACCTCAATAATCCTAACCTTACCTTCAGTAACAGCTTAACTTCCACATTAAACTCTTGAACCTTAACTTCAGTAACACTAACGTTAACCTTTAATCTTCGTAACCTAATTCCATGTACCGTAACTTTAACCTCAGTCAACTTACCCTTACTTTATCCATATCCTAAAATCAGATGCCCCAGCTATAATTTCAGTACATCTACTCCCAACCATCACCTTAAACACAGTGTATAACTCACATCACTTTAACTTTATTTACTTTACTAACTTGTCCTTTATTCTAATTTATCATAAACTTTGCATTAGAGGAACTCTAACTTAACCTGAGAGTGAAGTGGTTTTGAACATCCCTGAGTACCCAGAGGCCCTAAAGGGAGGAAGAACAGTCCAGTGGAATGAACATTATCTGGGGCAGGGAGACCTAGTGCATTAACCTCTGAAAATCCCCTGTCAATTTACGTCTAACGTTCAGTAAACGTCTTACTTCTTACATACCACTTGCTACTTCTCAATCCTGCTTGGGTTGCAGTGTGACACGTGTTTATCTGACTAGAAGAGGAACACACGTGTTCAGTCATCCATGAAACGGTGCTTATCTCCTTGTTTGGCTGACAGTCAGAACCTGAGATCAACTTCAGAAGAATTTCCCCAGCTAATGGGCCGAACGGAGTGAAAAAATCCCACAGTTGTTTCAATACAGCTGGGGGAAAGTTACGATTAAGGAGGAGATGTGATTTATCTTTCTCGGACATTTTCCAACATATGCAACAGTCTTGGTTACGTCCCACTTCCTGTTGTGTAGATTCACACAATTTATAACACACATTGTTTGCATGCATTGTGTTTTTTTGTTTTGTTTTGTGTAGTCATGTCTAGCCATACATGATAACAGGTCATGTGACCTAAAAATTAACTTTGGACATGCCATATATTCTTCTTGGGAGCAGGCTGCCTAGGTAGCTGGCATTTTAGTAGGCTAAGCCAGTCAAAAAAAGATAGAGCTTCCACACAGACATATATATTTTAACCCAATACTGTACGATATCGTGTACGGTTAAATCATTTTGATATATACATAGTATCATCTGTATAAATGGACTGTTTGCTGTATCTTGTTTGTTGGAAGTTCTTGGGCTGATTGACCAAATTTATCCACATTCTGTCCATTTCCTATGAAAAGAACCCTCATTTTAATTTAAAGACTTACAAGCCTTAGACCTTCTCTGGCCAAGTGAGACGGCGACGACATGTACAACGGCATCAGAATCGCCTTTTATGGTCATATCAGACCCAACACAGTGAAGATGCTAGAAGGCCTAGAAAAACTGACGTGCTCCGAATATCACGCTCTGCCGCAACACAGCTTAGCGCAATGGCCCTTTTGAAGTTATGCCATTTTTTTCTCTTGACTTAGATGAACTTACATAATCCTGGCTGAGCTCTTGCATGAGAAGGCTAAAAATGCCACTCTGTAAACTTTTCAAATCCTTAAAGCTCAACTTGAAAGCATAACTGGAACGCACGCCATTGCTGCAGCCATTCAGGATCCCAGTTACACCACCTGAATATGACAATCACACACTTTTCAGCTCTCTGACGTGCATCCATAACGAGAAAAAACCCCGGCATCATTTAAATAAGAAGCTACGCCACAAACATGACCTGATTTAATGGATCGATAAAAAAACCAAAACAACAACAACAAAAAAAGCTTTAAAGCCTTGGCTTCTGTATTGTTTTTTTGAACAGAACATAGAAGTGAATAGATTAATAGGGGAGAAATATGAAAGCCAGGCATTTCAAAAGTGGTTGGTTTTGAAATAAGGCTAAAAATCAAGCTTTGTTCATAATCTCTTTGATGCCGTCAAACTTTTTTATTTTTATACCCCCCATCCCTTTCGAGTCTGTACTAAACAAGGATTCTTGTGAGCAGAAAGAGGCGTCATTAGACACCAATATTCAAAAAAATAAAGTTCTTGGCTAAATGGTAGTGCCACACTTTTTAAAAGATAATATTTATTTAATATTATTCCTATTTAATATTATTTATTTAATAATATTACTTATAAAAATTTTTTTTTTAACATGCTAATACCAGCTGTGGCCTATTTTATTGTTATATATAATATATACACTGATGGATAATGATATCATAACATCACATTTCCTAGCACTAATCCATACCAGGTTTTTTAAAAAATAATATTTATTTAATATTATTACTATTTAATAATATTACTTAACAAACTTATTTTTAAGATGCTGATACCAGCTGTGGCCTATTTTACTGTTAAATATAATATATATATACAGTATATATATATTTACACTGATAGATAATGATATCATCACATCACATTTCCTAGCACTAATCCAGAAACTCAGTGCAGCCCATTAATCCATTATGTCAGTTTTAGTTCTTGCATCTTTGCCAGATTTATCTTATATATTTATATATTTAATTTATACATGTGTATATTTTACAATTCAATTCTGTGACCTGAATCTAAAAGAACACAAAGAATAAACCAACACCGAGGTTCGAGACTCTAGTTTCTGAACATCATAAACTAGAAAGTCTTTATTAATTCTTACAAAATATGAACTTTTTTATTTTTTTTTAGAAATATATACAAAGGATTTGTTGTGCTACAAAAGAAAAAAAAGAGCTCAGTGTGAGCAAAAACAAACAAACAAACAAACCAAAGGGCTAAGAACCTGCTGTACAAAACACCCCATCAAAAAGGCCTCTGTCTTTTACGACAACATTTAGTGCTTGTAGATTTGCTTTATGCCATGGAGGGCCTTCACAATGGCCAGTTCATTCTCTGCAGCCAACAGCTGCTCTCCAATGTCAATGTGGCAGTGTGTGACACGGCCTCCATTTCCATAGAAAAGCCACAGGAACATGCAGCCAAGTATGCGGAATCCTTTTAGTGTCTTTAATGGGCCACTACAGTATTAAGAGTCTTGTTCTCTCTGTCACTGAGAGAAACATCTATTGCACATGATACAGCCGTTCGCAGTGAAATAACCACAAAGAGGACTCCATCCCTTTTGAAAACAAACAGTTCCTTAAGTGGATAAGTAGTACAGAGCATCTGACTGAAAGGCTGGTGGTTTATTTTCATTATTCGAATCTGTCCTTAGAACACTGCATTTTTTTTTGTTTTAATTTTAACAACTAAGGTTTGCATAAAATATACATGAACTTGTTCACCCATAGACTCGAACATATAAACCGACTGAAAAACAAACTGTGTCCCGCATAAGTCTGTTTGTTGTGCGTGTTAAGATTTTGTGCTCATACACATGTAGCAGGAGCTCCAGTGTGTTCATACTTCGTTTTGTGTCCTTTAAGTGCGGGGTGAGGTTTCAGGTAAGGTCGACTGCCCGTGAAAACGCACGCTGCCTTCCTCCTCGCCCTCTTCCTCAGTTTGCGGCTGAAGACGTTCTGCCAGGACTGCAAAGTTTTGGAAGTCCAGATCCACATGCCGCTGGTGATGCCCACCACCAGAAGCATAAATATCTTCACCATGAATATCTCAACAGCCGGGATGGAGCTCTTCATGGTGCACTCCTCTCCGCTCCCGTTGACGCCTTCCATGCAGCGCTGCTCTCCTGCCAGAACTTTCCAATAGTCCATGTTGAGACGCTCGTAGAAGTAGCAAGCAATGACACATGTGGCAGGAACGGTGTAGAGGACGGAGAACACCCCGATACGCACCATCAGCTTCTCCAGTTTATCAGTGTTCTCTCCTTCTGTTTTCATAACCTTGCGAATGTGAAAGAGAGCGACGAAACCAGAGAGCAAAAACGAGGTGCCTATGATCAGGTAGCATGACAGAGGGATTAGGACAAAACCAGTCATAGCCTTGACATCCATGCTGCCTACATAACAAATGCCTGTCAGTTCATCACCTGCCACTTTTCTCATGACCAGAATCAGGATAGTCTTTATGGCTGGGATAGCCCATGCAGCCAGGTGGAAGTAGCTGCTGTTGGCTTCAATAGCCTCGTGTCCCCATTTCTTTCCAGCTGCCAGGAACCAGGTGAGAGTCAGAATCACCCACCAGAGGGAGCTAGCCATGCCGAAGTAGTAGAGAATGAGGAAGACTATAGTGCAACCTGTGCTCTCCAGGCCTTCTTGGATGATGTACTGGACACCGCTGTCACGGTCACAGGCCACATTTTCAGCCCCAACAAACAGACGAATGAGGTAGCCTACGGAATAGACGCAGTAGGACATGGAGAGGAAGATAATAGGGCGTTCGGGGTACTTGAACCGCTGTGGGTCAATGAGAAAGGTTAGGACGGTGAAGGCGCTGGAGACAAAGCAAAGGATGGACCAGATGGCTATCCAGACCATGGAGAAGCGCTTGTCTTCCTGGCTCCAGTATACGTCCACTTTAGGGTAACACTTTGGGGCGCACGACTCGCTCTTCTGCACGTAGTGAAACTTCCCAGGGTTCCCGCAAGTGTCCTTCCCCATCCGTTCCTTAATGGGTAGATCCTGGTTGTTCCCATGTCGAGGAGGGCGTGAGTCCGGAGGCTGGGTGTGAGATCCTTTTAAAGACGTATCGTCGCTGCCGTTGTTGGGGGCCTCCATGCAGAGGTAGTTAGGGTCGTTCTTATTAGGCAGCCTGGAGCAGTCCAGGGAGTCTGGCCAGTGAAAATTAAACTGCTCCATAATGGGAGAACACTTCTGCCTTGCTTGTTCGCACATCACTCGGCAGGCTGGGATCGGGGTGGAGACCTGCTCCGTGCACATGGGGGCATAGAGTGAGCACAGGAAAAACTTGAGGTGGCTGTGGCATCCGAACTCGATCAGCGGCACGAACTCGTGAAGCTTTATGGAAGCCTCTAACTGATCCTCGTGCCCCATCAAGTTAGGCATAACTGTCAAGTTGTACCCAATGTCCTTGCAGAGAGGGATGGAGATCTCCTGGCATCTGCCTTCTCCTGGTCGATCCGGGTCTATGGAGCTGATCGCCGAGCACAAAGCGGCTCCGAAAAGCAGCAGCGAGCTGCGAAGGCTCCATTCAAATGTGGAGTGAAACATTTCGGGTTTTCCCACACCGGGTTATCTCATGTAGCACATGTAGTAATGACAGCGATGTTTGCCTTTCAAAACAGCGCGTATTGAGCGAATGAGCTGCAGGACAGGTTCATTGAGTTGCAAATTCGACTCACTAAAAATAGGCAGCCGGACAACTTCTGGACAACTAGGTACGGCGTACGGTAAATCCTGGAGAAGTTAAGACGGAGGCGATTTTCCGCGTTTCATAACATCTTTGATAGAAAAACTCACTTCCACGAAGAGGAGCATGAGGACAGAAGGAAAATCCGTCCATTCCCGTCGAAATACAGACGCAACTGTCTTTCTGATTTCGATTAAATCCAGAGAATTTTTCACTGCTTCGCCAATGTGCTTTAGTCCTGTGAGGCAATGAAGAGACTCTGTCCTTCACTTGAAAAGTTCTGATACTTTTCCTCACTACAAGAAAAAAATAAATAGCGTCAGGATGGGATGCCTCTTCTTTCTTTCTTTCTTTCTTTTTTTTTTTAAAGAAAGCAGTCTGTCATCATTAGTCCTTGGTGAAATCCTTAGTTAAGTCCCTTGAAGACGAATGGTAAGTGAAGTGAGAGAAAGTGAGACTGTGATACTCCGGACACTCCGCAGCTCCGTCTGAGAGTGTGAGCCGGAGTGTGTGAGTCTAACCTGCTAAAAGATCCGCCTTCAAACACAGCCTCTTTGCATAAGAAAGCCTAAACTGACACGGCGATTATATCCCCCTCCTAAAACCCCCACGGAACAGCCTGTAGGAGGTTTTAAAGTCTAACCAACATTTTTTCCCCCCCATTTCTTTTACACCCGGACATCATAGCGAAGTTCTCACACACCATTTGTTGTTGTTTTGGTCCGTGATTAAACTCTCAGCCTCAGCGCGAGGCGGTGACAAAACGCCACGACTTTTATTTTATTCTTTTAATTTTTTTATTTTATTTAATCTTTTTTTTTGGCGCGAGTTTCCGTCCCCTCAGACATCCGAGTGCCTTTTTTTTCTCTCTTTCTTTTTCCCCAATCGAGATGTGTCCCTTTCTTTACAACTGGCGATTTTCACGGTTTTGGACTATTGTGTGAGAGAAGGAGAAGAAAAGGAGGAGAGTGTTTTATGCCCTCGGATTCGCCTCACATTTTATTGTCTGACGGAACCAAGCTGGTTTTTGGGGTGGTGGAGGTGGTGGGGTGTCCAGTTTTCTAGTTTTACTAGCACAATAACAGAAGTGCTTCATAGGAATTCATACGAAATGAGAGAGAGAGAGAGAGAGAGAGAGGGGAGGAGAAGAAGAATGACTTGCGAAAACGATTGCAGTTGTATTAAATGACAGGTATATGAGATGTAGGAAGGTTAATTTACTTACAGCTAATGTACTGATTAAATACATGACACACACACACACACACAGAGAGAGAGAGAGAGAGAGAGAGAGAGAGAGAGAGAGGAGAAGAAGAATGAAGGTAACAACGATTGCAATTGTATCAAATGAGATGTAAGAAGGCTAATTTACTTACAACTAATATAATGATTAATAACATGACATCCACACACATGCATACACAGAGAGAGAGAGAGAGAGAGAGAGAAAGAAGTAAACATTAAAACAATGCATCAATGCATTAAAGAGCAGGTGTATGTGATGTAGGTAGGCTAAAGTATTTCCTAAAACTAATATACTGATTAATAACTTGAGAGAGAGAGAGAGAGAGAGAGAGAGAGAGAGAGAGAGAGGAGGAATGAAACTAAAAATGTATACAATTGCATTCAATGACAAGTATATAAGGCTATTTTACTTACAACTAATTAATAAAATGACAGAGAGAGAAAGAGAGAGAGAGAGAGAGAATGAAAGTAAATATTAAAACAACGCATTAATGGTATAGGTAATGGCATAAAGGTAGGTATATGAGATGTACGTAGGCTAATGTTTCCTAAACTTAATATACTGATTAATAATTTGAGAGAGAGAGAGAGAGAGAGAGAGAGATAGACCATAAAGAAGTAGAATGAAAGTAAAAATGAAAACAATGCATTAAATGGCAGGTATAAAAGATGCAGGTATTGCAAGTATGCTAATTTACAACTAATATACTGATTAATAATGAGAAAGAGAAAGAGAGAGAAAGAAGGGAAGAGCATGAAGAAGAAGTAGAATGAAAGTAAAAATGAAAACAATGTATGAAATGATTGGTATATAAGATGCAGGTATTGCAGGTATGCTAATTTACAACTAATATACTGATTATTAACGAGAGAGAGAGAGAGAGAGAGAGAGAGAGAATGAAAGGGAAAAAATGAAAGTGTAAATGAAAACCAGTAGGTTTAATGCTGACAGATGACAGAGAGAGAGAGAGAGAAATAATGCATTAAATGACAGGTATATGAGATGTAGGAAGTCTAATTTACTTACAGTTAATATACTGAATAATAACATGAGGGACTGAGAGAGAGAGAGAGAGAGAGATAGATAGATAGATAGATAGATAGATAGATAGATAGATAGATAGATAGATAGATAGATAGATAGATAGATAGATAGATAGATAGATAGATAGATAGATAGATAGATAGATAGATAGGGGAGAAAACGAGGTAGGTCTAAAACCAAAAGTGGATTTTGTATATTCTACCTAATATATAATAATCATGATATATTTCATCTTATAAGGAATAAATACTCAAGAGACTAGAAAAATGAGAAAAAGAGGAAAAAAGATGGAGCAGGAAGGGGGAGAGAGAAAGAAAAAGACAGGAAAGTAGTGATATATTTGACAGAATTTAGGCTAAGAAAAGTCAGGACTAGAATTGAAGATGAAATAAACTATGGGCTGTAGATATTTACGAGAAAAATCACTCTGTCCTCGGCAAAAACGATCTTCACGTGACTTTGTTCTCAGCATGTAGCATTGCTGTCTCACTGCACCGGTGTCTCTGGTTCGATCCTGAGCTCGGGTTACTGTCTGTGTATGGTCTATGTATGTAAGACTCCTCAGGGTTCTCTGGTTTCCTCCCATGCCATTTGGTGTTTCTCAGTTGTCCTGTGTGTGTGTGAAGGAGTGTGTAATGCATGGGCATCACATCTGGGGTGAATTCTCTCTCCTTACACCCATCTTTGGCTCAAAAACACTGATTAATAAGCTAATAAGGTTTGATTAAATGAAGCATGATAACATTTACAATACTTTAAAAAAAAAAAAACCAAAACCAGTTAATCCTATGTTTTTATGTTTCTGGAAACTCAATGTTATAAGTACTATGTTTGTTGTTCTTCTCTTTGCCGTAATGCTTTGGCATTGCTGTACATGTGTATGGTCTTCCAAATAAAGCTTGTTGATGTACAATATTTTTGCGCACAATTCCATCGTAACCCTTTTACTCTCTTAAAAGAATAATTAGAAAAAAATGCGCATGTGAATTTCTCTTCTCTCGAACAGCATCTGCTAACAGTAGACGTTTGTTCCGTATTGAATCACCGTCTTTGAGCAGTGAAACAAACGAATTAGTAAAATCATGCCCTTTTCAGTCATACGCCGCACGGGTGGTTGATGAGGCGCGGGCGTGTTGTTGCATAGGAGACATTCTTAACCTATGGCGGTTTGCCTCCGTCATCGTAAATTCTCACAGGAGGAAAACGCCTGCAGGACGAGCTCTTAGACAAAGCCCTTTCAGTCTAGGTTGAGTTGATTCATCCAGGGCATCTGCATCTGCATGCCAGGGCTGGATCTTTGCTCAGGGGGCATTAACCCTGGCGTGGGTGCGATGCCAGCTCTGCTAACCCTCAATCAGAGTGAACCTGTTGAAGGATATGCTCTCTAATGATTCCTGCTGCAGTGTACGGCATGTGAAACGTGGGTGTGTTCGCAAGGTGTGATATAACCAGTTTGCCTGTAATTATACACAACCTGAACCTTCTAGGCGACTACCGTAAACTTCTACGGTATGTCATGCTTCATAAGTGACATAATCGTGAATGAGGGTGTGCAAGAATGCCAAAAGTCCCAGAGGAAGTGAATAACAATAATAAAAAAAAACACATTTGTCCAGTGATGATGGAGACGTTTCGCAACGACGTGAGTGCGCTGTGCATCTATGGGAAATTAATTTCTCAAGGTGGTTGCTGATCTGTTACACATCACTCATTTCCCATGAGTCACGGAAGTCGTGTTACATCATTAGGAATCGGATGACAGAAAAGTAGAAACGTCCCATTTGAAATCTAAAGGAAAATATAGCAGAGCAGAGTTTTTTTTAGGATTTCCATTCTGCAAATCTGGACACACTGACCAAGAAAAAGCCTCCTCAATGTTAAACAAAGCCTCGTATGGAATTTCACACGTGAGGTCTGTGGAGTGTTGTTTGATACGAGGAGGCACACTGTTTACATGAGGAACTCACTAGGCAAACTTTCAGCCTTTGTCCAGCAGGTTTATTAGGCCTTGGATTTTTATTGTGCTAGAGATTGGTGCGTCTTCGCTCTAAATGCGCCCCGCTTTTGTTTTATTGGTGTCATTTTTAGTTTTGGAGATCAAACAGTGCTTGGTTCTGCTCCTACAGCCAATTTCAAAAATATCTGCACCTCTGTTAAAGCTGAAATAAATGGTCTTTCTTGTTCTTTCGGCTTTCCCTTCAGGGGTGGCCACAGCGAATCATCTCTCTCCACCTATCCCTATCTTCTGCATCCTCAACACTTGCACCCACTAGCTTCATATCCTCATTTATTACATCCATATACCTCCTCTTTGGCCTTCCCCTTTGGCAGCTCCATGTCCAACATTCTCCTACAAATATACTCACTCTCCGTCGAACATGTCCAAACCATCTTAATCTGGCCTCCCTAACATCGTCCCCCAAACGTCCAACATGAGCTGTCCCTCTGATGTACTCGTTCCTAATCCTGTCCAACCGTGTCACTCCCAAAGAGAACTTCAACATCTTCAGCTCTGCTACCTCCAGCTCTGACTCCTGTCTCTTCCTCAGTGACACTGCCTCTAAACCATACAGCATGGCCGGTCTCACCACTGTGTTGTACACCTGCCCCTTGATTCTCGCCGATATTTTTCCATCACACAGAACTCCCGACAGCTTTCTCCACCCATTCCAACCTGCCTGCAGTCGCTTCTTTACCTGACTTAAATGGTCTTTATTAGCTTTAAACTAAAAAAATGACAGAATTTTAACTTTTAATTGAAGTTCATTTATGTGTCCCAGTTACTTGCATCATTTGACATTCTTATGAACGAAATGTGAAGCACTGAATATCTTTTATTTTTTTAAAGATCGAGCAAACGAGCTTTTAAGAGCTCTATCGTTACTTCCTGTTTCTCTGAGGTGAGACAGAAGCATTTATGGCAAGTTTTGATGAGAGAAAAACATTTTTTCCTTGTCTTTCATGTGATTGTTTACTAATTAACGTGCAGAATATTACCTGGAACGTGAACTGACACATTTTAAGCATTTACTGAACGTTTCCAGAAGCAGTGAGATGAGGTTTTTTTCCCCCCTCATGTCCTCATTGGTTTGAAATGAAACGAAATGTCTCTTCATGAGAATGAAGAAAAAATGATTGAGTTAAATGGACTTGACTTCATGCTAATATTTTGTTTTTAAAGCATATGTGGCTAAATTATTAGTAATCTTTAAGAATAAGGACTAACTGTTCTCCTTGAATTAAGCGTCAGATCTATTTTCTTGTCCGATAGCAAAAAGTTTGTCCTCCTGTAATTATCAGTTGCAGGGGTGCCAATACTTTTCAGCTGGGGGCAAAAGTCATAAGGCCTCCTGTTTGCTAGCATTCTCCAGTAAAAAACAGTGATTTATCCCATACAGGTTGCTTTGCTGGTGGAATAAAAGAGGAATAAAAACGCGTCCAATCACGATTGTCCGATCTGCAGTATCAATAATTATCAAATCCTGCCTTTCTCTTTTATGTTGTTATTTCTGCATCTTCTGTTCTTCTTGCCTCATTCTGTTTCCCTCTCTCTCTCTCAGACTCAGACACACACACACACACACACACAGTACCTTTGCCTCATCTCAGCTCGCGGTGGCTAGCCGGGTTCCGTCTTGAATCAAATCAGAAAGTGTGGGATAATTCTGTAACTAATAAAGAAGAAGGGATTGAGGGGGAGCGCTTTGATGGATCAGGCTGAAAAGATATTTCATGTTTTTTGTGAGCGATGTGTGATTCTATGGAGGCCGAGCGATCCCCTGCTGCTCCTCTCGGCCCGCAGGCGGCCCCCCTCTGGCTAACGTTACGGAGAAAGGAAAGCATTTTATAGCGACCTCTCTCTCTCTCTCTCTAACTTTCTCTCTCTCTCTCTCTCTTGTCCCCCTCCGTCAGACCCCTTTCTTCTTTTGTTCCCCTTTGAAGAATGACTTTAGACATTGTATTTACATATTTAACCATGGATGAAAGAAAGGAGGGGTGAGGAGGAGAAGAAGGCTTTCTCCGGCCCTTTTGGGAATATAGATAAGTTGAAATGAATAGAAATCTTATTAGTTATTTTTTTCCCCTAAGCATATGTCCTCCCCCTCCTCTCATTTCATGTGAAGTCTAAAACGATATGATGGAGATGATAAGAAAGAGATCAGAGATCACCTGGACAGAGACTCGGCTTTCTATCTTCTGAACGCTTCCCGCGTGGTTAGAGGAAGGGTTCTGACCAAAGGAAAAGGGGGGGGATCAAATCAAATCGGACCGTAAAAATTTATATATATACTTAAATGTGATCATTCGGGATTGTTCTATTTCTGTTTCGCCGCCATCTTTTAATCCTTTGGTAGTTTCTGTATTTAAAAAAAAATCTATTACTGGTTGTAGTGGATATTTTTTTGCTTCTCAAACACACACACACACACTACAGACAACAGCTCAACAAGTCAGAGGATCTTTTGCGGCAGACTTTCTAGACTATTGACTTTGCATACATGGGTTTTGAATGTGTGTGTGTGTGTATGTGTGTGTGTGTGTGTGTAAAGGGGGCTGGTAGCAATGGTGGATTTTGGCCATGTTTCGTATTGTGCTCTCAGACTGAAAGGGCATGTTGATTAAACGTATGGGAGGGGCAGGAGCTTAATCTGCTTACCACGGGCCTCTTCTCTTCTCTTCTCTTCTCTTCTCTTCTCTTCTCTTCTCTTCTCTTCTCTTCTCTTCTCCTCTCCTCTCCTCTCCTCTCCTCTAAAGGAATCTGTCGGACGCATTTTTAGCATTTTAACTATTTTAGACGAGCAATGGAAAACCGGTCAGTCAAGTGAAGGAAACTCTCATGAGCTCCCCGATTAATCATTTAAGCCCTTGGCTGCTTCAAACGCGTGCTTCGTTCAACGAGGACACGCGCTTTTAACGGTTCAATAACAGATCATTTATTAATGACTTCTAATTGTTCCTTTGTGTATCAGCTCAAACTTTATCAACCATCTCTCTCTCTCTCTCTCTCTCTCTCTCTCTCTCTCTCGCTGTCTCTCTCTTTCACTGTCTCTCTCTTTAATGCTTTAATGTACATCTTTTTTTCTGTAACCCTTTTGAGCATGAAATGTAAAAAAAGGGGGAAAAAAACATATCTAAATCACATGCTGTAATTGAAGCCAGATCCTGATTTCTCTTGCTCTGTAGACTATTTGCATTTCTCAATGAAGCATCTCTCTTCTTTGAGACACTTTTGCGACTCTTTTGAATGCCGCAGCCTTTTGAAAGGAAAGTTTTTTTAATTCTAATTGCCGAAATCAGCCGCATCGTGCATCAGATTGCATAGATTTTGTGTAAGTCAGGAACATTCCTGTATTTTATCATCGAAGGTCATGAAGGTTAAAGAAAGGAATACATTTATGATGAACAACTAGCTAAAGAATCTGGATAGAATCTGTTTTTTTTAATATATATATATGTATATATATATATATATATATATATATATATATATATATATGAACAAGTACACCAGCTTTGCAACTTTGCAACTGACTCAACTTTTTTTATTCAGTATAAAGAAATGGATGATTTTCTGGCTGTGAGTCTGATATAAGATGAGTCAGGACTCTGTTGGCTCTCAGTGTGTTTTAGATGTGTGTTTTTCTCTCTGTTGGATAACTTTACACAGAATTTTACTGGTTGAAGATAAACACCTTCAAATTTTCAATGCTTTTTCATAGAACTAGCACATGGAGCATCTCAGAGAGTAGAAATGGGTTTGATAGCATCATTTACTTTGAAGATAAATTAACTGTTTTTGTTTTTCTGGAACTTTTCTATGCCCCTAGTAGGCTAAAAATAGAAATACTTCTAAAACACTACAAATTCTTAAAGTCCTGAGTGTCTACTTTCATATGAGATTCATGTTAACCTCCACTGTGGAGTGAGACATGACAAAGACGTTCAGTCATCAACATGGACACGACAAAAACAGACATCATTTTGATAAATGTACAAATATTAGAGTCTGATTAATGCTTTGATTATATTTTATGCCCCAACTTTGTAACCGAATCCACTTTTAATGAATCAACCGCTAAGCTACATCGTGATCAGATGTCTGAAGAACAACAATCCTGCGCTCGTATTTTGCTTCACTGGTTTTACACACAGCTTTTCTTTTACCACATTAGAAACTGGAAAGCGCTGATGGAAACCGAATCGCTCGATCGGGCCATAAACAGCACAACCACAATCACGGGGTTAAAACCGAGGAGCAGACGCAGTGTGTAAACACCGGTGCAGTTACACAACGTGTCGAACAACGTGCTAACTACTGATCTGTCAGCCAGACATCGTTCAACGTGGCTTCATGAATAGAAAGAGTAAAATCACACACTATCGTGTTGTAATATTGTGTTACACACTGACCAGGCATAACATTATGACCACCTGACTAATATTGTGTTGGTCCCCCTTTTGCTGCCAAAACTGCCCTGACCCATCATGCACTGTGTATTCTGACCCCTTTCTGTCAGAACCAGCATTAACTCCCCACGTGCATCAATGAGCCTTGACCGTCCATGACCCTGTCACAGGTTCACCACTGTTCCTTCCTTGGACCACTTTTGATAGATACTGACCACTGCAGACCGGGAACACCCCACAAGAGCTGCAGTTTTGGAGATGCCCTGATCCAGTGGTCTAGCCATCACAATTTGGCCCTTCGTCAAACGCGCTCAAATCCTTACACTTGCCAATTTTTCCTGCTTCTAACACATCAACTTTGAGGACAAAATGTTGACTTACTGCCTAATATATCCCACCCACTAACAGGTGCCATGATAAGGAGATTATCAGCGTCATTCACTTCACCTGTCAGAGGTCATATTGTTATGCCTGATCGATATATACTGCTTGTAATACAAAAAAATATTTTTTTTTACTACACAAGATCAGTTTTCGTCCTGCCTGAAGTTGGCTTGTATTACACTGCGATAATCTCAATCTTTTTTTCTGTCGCGAACAAAAATATTTTTCGTAAAGTTTAGCTTTTCATCAAGCACGGTGTCTCTAGAGACGAACAAAATGACAGTGGAGGAAGACATCTTGAGGAATCATGTTACTTTGGTATCAGACTCAAAAATCTGAAAACGAAATTCTGTACATACTGATTTTCGAAATTCTGTACAGAAATATATATATATATATATATATATATATATATATTTATTTATGAATATAGATATAAACCCCATCAAAACCCCATCTGGATTCTAATTGTATTATTTTTAATGACCTACCCATTCTACGATATGATCAAACTTTTCTAACACGCAACTGGCAAAAATAAAATAGCAAACTTCAGACACCGAGCACGTCTTTGGCTGTGCAAATTTAATTTTGGGCCAAACTATTCCTTTAAAGTCGTCCTCTTTGAAAACGTGAACTTTGATGTAGTGAAGACCATGATATTGAATTTTTTATATCGTTTCAGCCCTAAGAAAGACATCCCATCTCTACGAACGAAGCGCTAGCTGCTAAAGTTTCGCTAAATGTTAAATTAGGAAGTTTGCAAACACGTCGCCTTGCACCAGATGGCAGAGGTGGCGCGGTTCTAGTGTGTCCAGATTCTGGAGGTGACCGGAGGTTACAGGAGTGAATGAAACAAATAGATCACTTGTGTGTTCCTAAGAGATAATGAAGTGATTGAAAACTACCCGAGGTCCTTGTAAGGGCACTTGAGTGTGAATCGCTAATCAGGAAGGAGTCTCTCTCTCTCTCTCTCTCTTTTCTCTAATCCGTCTTTGAGTGCCAGGACTGGATTCAGCAGTGTGTCTAAATCCAGGCAGGGGGGAGTGAGGGATAGAAAGAGGAGAGAGAAAGAGAGAGGGATCGAAAAAAAAGGGGGATATGGGGACACCCCGCTGATTTTGGCTCCGGAGGATCCATTCATGCGGAGGGCCTTCACGTACTATTCCCACAGTTCACACAGGCACACACACTCTCCACCTAAATTAGATTAGACTCCTCTTCATTCTCCTCAGCGAGAACGCTGGCCTTTCTCTGCCAGAGACCCGTCGATCTTCGCTCTTCTTCTTCTTCTTCTTCTTCTTCATCTTCTTCTTCTTCAATGCAACGAGCACTCAGACAACCTCAGTCAATAGACTCTCATGTATACACACACACACACACACACAATCCAAAGCTTTAGAAGAAATCATCACTGTTCCTGATCACACTGCGCGCACACACACACACACATACACACACACAATCCAAAGCTTTAGAAGAAATCATCACTGTTCCTGATCACACTGCGCGCACACACACACACACACACAGACACACACACACACAATCCAAAGCTTTAGAAGAAATCATCACTGTTCCTGATCACACTGCGCACACACACACACACACAATCCCACACACACAATCCAAAGCTTTTAGAAGAACACATGATCTCTCCCTCTCTCTCTCTCTATCTATATATCTCTGTTTGTCCCCTTCCTCTGTCTCTCTCTGTCTGTCTCTCTCTCATTCTCTGTCTGTTTGTCTCTTTCCTCCACCCTATCGCTGTCTGTCTCTTTCCTTACCTCCTCTCTTTTTCTCTCTGTCTGTCTGTCTGTCTGTCTGTCTCACTGTCTGTCTGTCTGCCTCTCTCTGTGTCAGATGAGACGATGCCATGGTGGGTGATAAGGGGGAAGACAGGGTAGGAAGGTGGCGGGGGGGGGGGGGGGGCACGGTGTAGGGTGGGTGTCAGTGAGAACTTGACCAGCTGTGCTGTGTGTTAAACTGTTGTCTCTCTGAGAACCAGACATGAGAGAGAGAGAGAGAGAGAGACGGAGAGAGAGAGAGAGAGAGAGAGAGAGAGAGTAAAATCCATCACTCATGCAATTTTGATGCAACTTTTGAGTCAAAAATAAAATCCATATGATTTTCCTTGTCATCCAGTGTTACTGATTGTTTGTATTGCACGTCATTGCGTATTAAAATTTCCCAGTAAAGAAGCTCAGCCACTTTAGTATTTGCCTAACGATATAAATTTGATTTGCTCCACTGAGGCTTGAAAGACGATGAGCCTTGGTGAGCACACATGCAGGACTAGCGCATGGGAGTGTGTTTGTCCGGATGACTCATGCAGGATGCGGCACAGAAACGGAAAACATGCTGGCGAACGGTTGGAAGGTTCACAGGCCACAACTGTCATCCGTCTGCTGTGAGAAGAAAAGGATCATCAAATGTGACCCGAGTTCACTGAGTACTGAAGGTCTGAGTCAGAGACAAGTCTTGAAATGTTTTGTTTGTCATTTGTATGTGGAGTTCTCAGCAGATTGGAGAAAAAATGAACCCTGAAATAAATAGATAAATAAATAAATAAATAAAATAAACAAAGTAGTGTTAATATAATATAATATAATATAATATAATATAATATAATATAATATAATATAATATAATATAATATAATATAATATAATATAATATAATATAATATAATAGATACAGTCTAACAGCTCATATTGAGCAAAAACATCAGTAATAATAATCTCAGTAACCTGGGTTGCCAGATTTCCAGAAATTCCAGCTCAAAAACCACACAGAAGATCAGAAACTAATCCACAAAAAAACCTGGAAAAGTTGACATTTTTCTCTTTTCTCTCAGCCTTTGCATAGGAAAGGAAGTCAGCACAGTGGAAGAAAAATATAAAATAAATAAATAAATATTCAGAATGTAACAGTATCACACAGCTTTATTTAAACATGATTCTTCATGTATCTCACGAGGATGTTGCTTCTGATGAGAACTAAAGTATAACCGTAGTGTTAAGTTTCGGTACCTGGACCATTGGTGGTAAAATAGTGCGGTGTTTAATTTTTATTCATGGCTTTAAAAAACCATGACCAAATCGTGTCAGAAGAAAGAAAATGAATTGTGTTTATGTTACTAATGTTGCATAACATGGAAACACTTTACACATCTGATGTAATGGGGATGTGGAAGTTTAGTGGTTAAGGTGTTGGGCATCTGGTCAGAAGGTTGAGAGTTTGAATTCCAGGTCCACCAAGCTGCCACTGCTGGACCGTTAAACATGGCCCTTAACTCTCAGTTGTATAAAATGTGATAAATTGTAAGTTGCTCTGCCAGGAATGTAAATGAATTGAAATTAATTCAGTGAGCTTGTTTTATCAGTACATGATGCACATGCATTTCTGCCCCACCAGCATCTCCATAATCCTCCTTTCCTCCATCTCCCAAATTAAGCAAAGTATCTCATAATAGCAATGATTAGGTCCATCAGTGTATGGAGATACTCTGCCTTGCACCGCACTTACATCTTGCCTTTGTTTGTAGAAATGTATTTAATTGGATCAGGAAAGTTTTACATCTCATTTGCGTCCTTAAGAGCTCGATCGCGGTGATTTGGTGTCCCCTCAGTCCAGATGAAACATGCAAAACTGATGGCATATTTGGGAGAGTTTATTCCCAGGCTGGAGCATAAGAGTGAGAAGAAAAAGGGGGAAAAAAAGAGAAAGAGAGCGAGAAGATGAAAAGTAAGAGCTTGAGAAGATGAAAATCTGGGAGAAAACCTTCCTCTCCGGTCCTCATTGAGGAGAGAGGGAGATCCGTATACGGCAGCAAATTGAGATCAAAGCCAAATTAAAGCTGACTCGTTCAAAGGCAGATAAAACTGTGCGAGCCTGCAGCGATATTTGCTCCATTGATTTCTCTCTCTCTCTCTCTCTCTCTCTCTCTCTCCTTCCTTCCTGGTCTATGTTTCCCTTTCATTGCTTGGGACTTCGTCTTCCTCCTGAGAGACACAAAGGTCCTACGGTTACAGATAAAGCAATGGATTAAAGACCCCGTCGAATCTCCTGTGCTAATTCCAATAACCGTCACGAGGGATGAAAACGGAACGATGACAGCAGTAGTTAGTTACTTTGACAAACAAGTTTTAGATTTTTGACAGTTTTGAGTCATGAACAGAGTTGTACTGTCTTGTATTTCTCTGTTCAATTTAACAGAACCCAAAAGAAAAGAGTATTAAAGCAGCTATGTTATGCTTATAGCTTGAATAGTCCATCGATATACGTCGAAAAGTCTTCCACTGAAGTTTAGCTTTATTTAACCCTCATGGGACATTTTTCGATCGGTATAAACAAATTAAGTTGTTTTATTTCGGCAAGTCTGATGTAAATTGAGTCTGTTGGCTTTCAGTGTGTTTTAGACGTGTGTTTTTCCCTCTGTTGAATAGCCTTACACAGAATTTATTAAGAAATAGAAACTTTTAGCTGCTTTTTAGATGAACAAACACTTGGGGTGTCTCAGAGAGCGGCAATGGGTTTGAGAAAAACATTTTTCAAATCAATTTATTTGTATTGCGCTTTTAACAATGGACATTGTCTAAAAGACGCTTTTCGGACGTATAGAAACATAGAATATCTCTAAAATTTATCCCCAAGAAGCAAGCCTGAGGCACCAGTGGCAAGGAAAAACTCCCTGAGATGATATGAGGAAGAAACCTTGAGAGGAACCAGGCTCAGAAGGGAACCTCATCATCAGTGTTATTCACTTCACCTCTCACTGCTCACAATGTTATGCCTGATCAGTGTGTCTCAATCGCTTCATGGAGTTTTTCTTTTAAAGACACATACTGTATGTCCCACCTATGTGACTCTAAGAATTGAATGAAGAAGACTTTATTGGTCACGTATTCTTTACAGCACAGTAAAATACTTTTCTTCACATGTCCGAGTTTAGGAAGTTAGGGTCAGACATGACGGAGTGAAAACTGCATTGACACCAAGGACGAGATTAGCGGTCCGTCGCCTCGTCCTCTTGTCCACCTCAATGTGAGCGATGATGACGTCACATTTTTTGAAGAATCACAAGCTTCTCGAAATATCTCTTGCTTTTCTGAAAGCTGGCTGAAATAGACATGCTCTACTAAGAATTAGCAAGATGGCTAAACACATAAAATATCAGCTACTGATTACTGAACTTGTTACTGAATCCTTATCGCTTCCTTTTTTTCCTTATTTCTGATTGGTCGCTTGGTTTAAATAGGTTAAATCCCAACTCAGAAACCTGAATCTATTCAATGTGAATGAGATTATTCTCCATATACAGTATACGGAATGTTCCGGAATAACGTTCTTCAGTATATAATAAGAGTTATTATTGTTATTATGGCAAAAAGTTTGAGAACCCCTGATTTTAAGGGCCCCAGAAAGTTAGAAGCAGCACTGCATTCAGATTAAGATTCTGCGGTGAAGCTCAGTGTGTGTAATTTATGCGTTATACACAGCCTTTCTTCTTTCACCCCCCTCCCAAAAAAAAAAAAAAACAGTGAATATTCTGATGATGTGATTCAAAGCGTCAGCTAATCCTGCGGACGCCATAATTGACAGATTGTGTTTGGAAGCTGAAGAGTAGAGACAGGCGCTGCAGGCGTTTGCATAGACACACCAGCGTTTTTTTTTTTTTTGCCTTTTTCCTGAAGTTCGGCATGGGCCGAGACACGGGGAGGTGTTCTGTGTTTTTTTTTTCCCCTCCTTTTTTTTTCTTCTCAGATGTTGTCTCTTCACCCGAGGCTCGCTTCTCCCTTTCATGCAGCCACATGCGGAGAGCTTCTCCCTCTGAAGTTGTGTTTGGATTAGCCAGAACAGAGGAACACCACTGAGGTAGCTCACGCATACACACACACACACACACACACACACACACACTGTCACTCAGTGTTTACCCAAAAACTGAACTGTCAAATGAGACTATTCTGTTGGGAGAAAAAGCAGAAAAACCATAAAGAAATCGGAAACGAACTGACCGAGCGATCAGTCCACTTCAGGTCATCTTCTAGAGTGTGCTTTCTAGAAGAACCAAAGGTCATATGCTTTTATTTTAATATTAGCAAAATACAATCCATGCACAGATCTCCAGTTCTCAATGCTTTGGAAAATGGAAAACCCGGGTGCAAGAAAGAATGGTCTTTCTTTCTTTCTTTCTTTCTTTCTTTCTTTCTTTCTTTCTTTCTTTCTTTCTTTCTTTCTTTCTTTCTTTCTTTCTTTCTTTCTTTCTTTCTTTCTTTCTTTCTTTCTTTCTTTCTTTCTTTCTTTCTTTCTTTCTTTCTTTCTTTCTTTCTTTCTTTCTTTCTTTCTTTCTTTCTTTCTTTCTTTCTTTCTTTCTTTCTTTCTTTCCCTCCATGATGACAGAATGGGTGATCGTCCAGCACTGGGTTCTGAAAACGTGATGGACTTTTGTGAGATCTGTGTCAGTAACCTTCAACTCAGTTGATATTAATACAGTTGGGATTTTTAAGTTTTACTTAAGCTTATTCATTATAATAGCAGCATGAATCTTATTATGAAGAGTAATAGGTAGTTCGAGAAGACCACCTTGACCACCCTGTGACGTGTCCACTCAGAGATAATAGAACCCTGAGGTCTCATTCGCCAAACCACACGGTGACGTGTCCTGTGGTAAACGTCGTGGTTAACAAATCTGCAATTAGTGAAGCGTCTCTGCTGTACGTGTGAAGATGTGTGTAGAGTGTGTGTGTGTGTGTGTGAGAGAGAGATAATCAGCTTCATGACACGTCCAGGACAGCATTACAAATTTGACGGCTTTAATATCATAATATGCCTCAGTGACTGCATGATTTTAGCTACACGATAAAAAGCGTAAGAGCTAAAATCAAAGTAATAAAACAATCTGTAACAAATCCATCTCAGACTTTAACTCTGGGGCAGATAGAGAAGCAAAGCTGAGGGTAAAGTGGTTCCAGAATAAAAAGCAAAGCTTCCCTAAAGCCACAATGGAACTTTCTGGAACTTGATCCACTTTGGTGAAAATCCAAACATCATTACACCAGACAGTGAAGCACAGTGGTGGAGGCATCAGAGCTGTTTCTCTGACCAAATCTCCATCTGGATTTTTTTGGTAGACAGCTTACTCCACTCATGGTTATATAATATTTCCTTTTTTTGGGTTATCAACATCTTTCTTTCTTTCTTTCTTTCTTTCTTTCTTTCTTTCTTTCTTTCTTTCTTGCCCTACGTTGTACCACATTTTCTTTCTTTCTTTCTTTCTTTCTTTCTTTCTTTCTTTCTTTCTTTCTTTCTTTCTTTCTTTCTTTCTTTCCCTACATTGTACATTTTCTTTCTTTCTTTCTTTCTTTCTTTCTTTCTTTCTTTCTTTCTTTCTTTCTTTCTTTCTTTCTTTCTTTCTTTCTTTCCATCCCTACATTGTACCACATTTGCTTTCTTTCTTTCTTTCTTTCTTTCTTTCTTTCTTTCTTTCTTTCTTTCTTTCTTTTTCTTTCTTTCTTTCTTTCTTTCCATTCCCTACATCATATCACATTTTCTTTCTTTCTTTCTTTCTTTCTTTCTTTCTTTCTTTCTTTCTTTCTTTCTTTCTTTCTTTCTTTCCCTACATTGTACCACATTTGCTTTCTTTCTTTCTTTCTTTCTTTCTTTCTTTCTTTCTTTCTTTCTTTCTTTCTTTCCCTACATTGTACATTTTCTTTCTTTCTTTCTTTCTTTCTTTCTTTCTTTCTTTCTTTCTTTCTTTCTTTCCATCCCTACGTTGTACCATCTTTCCATCTTACCATAATTTCTTTCTTTCTTTCTTTCTTTCTTTCTTTCTTTCTTTCTTTCTTTCTTTCTTTCTTTCTTTCTTTCCCTACATTGTACATTTTCTTTCTTTCTTTCTTTCTTTCTTTCTTTCTTTCTTTCTTTCTTTCTTTCTTTCTTTCTTTCTTTCTTTCTTTCCATCCCTACGTTGTACCATCTTTCCATCTTACCATAATTTCTTTCTTTCTTTCTTTCTTTCTTTCTTTCTTTCTTTCTTTCTTTCTTTCTTTCTTTCTTTCTTTCTTTCTTTCTTTCTTTCACTCCATCTTACCCTAATTTCTTTCTTTCTTTCTTTCTTTCTTTCACTCCATCTTACCCTAATTTCTCTCTTTTTTTTCTTCTAAAGGAACTCTTCTTCACAGAAAACTTCACCTTATAGAAAAATATATCGGAGTGTAAGTTTGGTATAAAAACATTCGGCTTCAATCACTTCACCCTTCACTACGATCACACTAAGGTCACTCTGAATGTTCGGAGGCATTTATCGTGCGTGTGTGTTTGCGCTTCCTTTGAAGCAAATAAAGCGTTTCCTTTGCAGCAGATATTAGGAGGGTTTTTTATCAGGAAGTAAACACAATAAGCAAACCTCCTGCTTTGTGTCTCGCTGAAACGGCTTTAAAAAGAGCTGTAGATGTTTCACTGCAACGACACAAAGGATCAGAAGAGAAAATAACAAACCAGAGAGTGAACTAATGAGTCACTTTTTGTACCCAGATAATGTCGATGTGCTTCCACTGCCTCGGAGAAACACCCTCACACACACACACACACAGAAACATCCACGACTTAACACCTGGCTAAGTTGAAAAGAGCAGAGGAAAATGCCTTTTAATCTGTCTCAGATATGGTTTCATAGCTGTGAGCGCTTACCTCATCGCTCCCCCTGCACTCGCTCAGACTTGTACACACACATACACACATATACACACACCTGTGCACATTCCTTTGGCTCTCATATCAAAACACCCTCAAATCACCTTGACTCGTGCACACGCACACACACTCAGATATTAAACACGGCGAGAAAGACCTAGCGGCTCATTCTTGAGGTGGGAGCTAGCGATAGAGCCCCGTAGCCATGACACGGAGAAGCCGAGCCGGTCCTTTATGAGAGCCGAAAAAAAAATACACTTATCTGTGCGAAGAGGTTCCTAAAATCGACACAGTCGCTGAATGAATGATGAGGTTACATTTTATTTGCTTGCACCTCACAGCTTACACAGCCAACATGCTAGCTCATATAATTAGCTAGCTAGCTAAGTATTTTTATCCCTGCTTTAGTGAGAAACTAATTCTAATTTAAATCAATAAGTGTTCAAATCAGTAAATTAGAATGTAGTTGTTATTGATCTTTCGGCTGCTCCCTACGTGTGTGAGGGGTCGCCACAGCGGACCCACTGGTCCGCACAACAACTTGACCCAGGTTTTACGCCGGATGCCCTTCCTGACACAACCCTCCCATTTTATCCGGGCTTGGGACCTGCACTGCATCCAGCGGCTGGGGTTTGGGCACTGGCTGGGAATGTAGTAGTTAATAAATATTTACACAGTTTACACAATGAACATGCTAGTTCAGTTAATTAGCTAGCTATCTAGCTACGTATTTTTTATCTCTGCTTTAGTAAGAATTTAGTGTTTAAATCAATGAATTAGCATATAGTACTGAATAAACTGACATATTTACATAGCATGCTAATGTTATGACAAATGGCACCTGAGGTGATTTCAGTTAAAAAAGCTGGCTAATTCCTTCGCTAGCAGATAAGTCTGCTGCCTAGAAACTGACAGTTAATATAAAATAATAAAATATTACATAATATAACATATAATATAATATAATATAATATAATACAATATAACATAATATAATATAATTAGTGCTGGGCAACAATTAAAATTTTTAATCGCGATTAATCGCATGATTTCCCTGCGATTAATTACATTGTTATATGCAAAATTGAACAGGTAGCAGATCTATCTATCTATCTATCTATCTATCTATCTATCTATCTGTCTGTCTGTCTGTCTGTCTGTCTGTCTGTCTATCCATCCATCCATCCATCCATCCATCCATCCATCCATCCGCCGTCTGGAAGAAGTTTAAAATGCAAATGTCCATGTAAAAGTTCGGTGCCTTTCTCCATGTTTGTTTATCCACCAGTTCTTTTCTTTTCCGGTTCCTGTGAGCGCCCCAGCAGTCTTAAGGTCATCCCAAAGCTCTCATTGGTTGAGACTCATGATGATGTTCATCCCAAGCCAATACGGATCAAGATGCCACCCCTCCTTTCACCCATGGTTTGTCTGTATGTGTATTCAGAGCCACTGAGCAACAGACTTTTAAAATAATAAATAAATAATAAAAACTGCGTTAATGCACAATAAAATAATTGTCAACATCAATTAATTAATGAGTTAATGCGATAATAATGCGTTAACTTGCCCAGCCCTAAATATAATATAATATAATATAATATAATATAATATAATATAATATAATATAATATAATATAATATAATATAATATAATATAATATAATATAATATAATATAATATAACATAACATAACATAACATAACATAACATAACATAATATAATAGAAGAGAATATATTGAGATAGTTAGCTAGCATTAATTCCCGAATATACGGAAACAAACAAGCTTATGTTCATAGATCACATTATGCTAGCACTGTTTCAGCTATGAGATTCTCTTCTTTTCTTAGTGCTAATGTGAACTGGTGGGAATTAGCATTGACCGCATTTTAGAGGAAGAGGGGTATAAAAAATGCATTTTATCAGCAATAAAATAATATTTATAATTAGAAACAGAAATATAAGCTACAATTATTTCTCGTGTCCTAAATTCTTTCTTTCTCTCTCTTTTTTTTCTTTCATCAGACATTATAAAGCGAAGGTTTAGGCTACACCATAGGTTCAGTTTAGCGAAAATATTGGCACCCTTGATCATTAATTCAATTCAATTTCAATTTTATTTAGATTTTTAGACAAAATTATCCCTAGTGAGCAAGGCTGAGGCGACAGAGGCGACTGTAGTGAGGAAAAACTCCCTTAGATGGTATGAGGAAGAAACCTTGAGAGGAACCAGACTCAAAAGGGAACCTCATCCTCGTTTGGGTGACACTGGACATGAAGAATATCCTTTCTGCATTTATGTATAGTCAATTGTGTGATGTAGAACGTTATTGTGTGTATTAATTAAGAGGTGATTGTCGTCCTCAAAGTCCACATAGGGCTGGCAGCGTTGCTTTGAATACTCAAGTTCTCACGAAGCCTCAGAACCCAGCTGGGGCTGGTCCATCTCTGGATGCCTTGGGATCCTCGCAGGGTTGGCCTCTGTCTACTGGAGCTGGCACAATCTCTATATGCCTCGGGATGGGTAGAAGAAGAGAAACAAGTGGAACAGAATTAGCGTAGTTGCCATTCATAATATTAGCAGCACTAGATGATAATGTACTGGAGTACGAGGATGGTAGTTGGTGCAATGTGATGCGTGATTACTTTTGGCTAAAATAGTGTTAAACTAAAGCTGTGTGATTTTTTCAAATAATCTAATAATCCCAATCTAATTTTATCCAAAATGTTATACCTGACTGTGTGAAAACAGGCGTTGTCCATGTCAGATTATCTTTACAATTTTTCGTCAAAAATGGCAGTGTAAGGTGGAAATCATTTCAACTTCAGTTTTATTCAGGACCTAATGGCCTCCATCATTCCCCGCTGTGTGGGCGGAGTCAGGTGCACATGTCAGATTGACATGTGTGTGACACAAATCACACAGAGACAAAAGAAGGAAAATCAACAAAACCCACAAGACAGAAAGAAATGGCTCTTATCTGTCCGGAGCTGCTGACAGCAGAGTGCCACATCAAACAAAACAGGGATGACACTCTTTCACGGATGAGCGAAAGATGCCGCTTGTTTGTGTCAAGGTTGAACGAGAGAGGCTGGGTCTCGCTGACATGGGGAATAAAAAGAGAGAGAGAGAAAGAGGGGATTTCTGTGAAAGTGTTTCCTCTGGCACCTTTGACTTTGGTGACTCTTCCGAGTGTTACTTTCTCTCTGATCTCCTGAGTGGTGTGTGTCTCTCTCTCTCTCTCTCTCTCTAATACACACACACACACACACACACACACACACACATACACACAAAGCCGTTAACCCTGTGGGCAAGTGTGTGTCTCTCAGAGCTAATTGCTTTGCTTGCAGGCCTTTTCTAGGTGTGTTTACCTGGCCCGAAAGACAAACTTTAAAAAGAGCTTTAACTTCTTTGGTATGAATGTAGCCTCTTGTGGCTTTTACACTTATAGAAGAACCATTTTTGCCTCTTTTTTCTTGATACTTGTTCCGTCTTCTAACTGTAATAATATTGCCCGATTTTTTCTTTCTTTTTATAAGTCACTCGGACACAAGAGTCTTTAAAATCTTTAATTACACAGATGATAAAAATCCATTTTGATATGAATCGCTTTTAACGTTTTTAACGAGTACAAAATGTGCACACATCTGAGACAGTCCCTAAAAGCTTGCGGTTAGCCAAATTTCCAAATTTATCAAAACACCATGTTGACAACCGAAGAGGAAGAACAAAGCAAACAGAACAATATCGTTGTCCCATCTGTGGCGGAGGCATCAGAAATACTCAAAAATACAGCAAACATCGTGTTCTGGTTCATTTGAAACTGTTCAACACATTCAAACAGAAAATCTACAACGAGTTCCCGAGAATACGAATTCCCAAGAATCCGGTAATTGGATAACAGATGAAGTGTGAAGCTAACGTTATGCCCAAATATGGACAATAAAGTCAATAAAACGAGCTGGGATGGGATGTACTTGGAAAAATAATATGGAGTAATAACAACAGGAATTTAATAATACATTTGTTGGTGGTAATAGTGACTCCACCTTGTTTCCGGACATTTCTATAAGTCTATATTTACCATTTTGTAAAGGAGTCTCCGGGGTCAGGGCTTTATAACAGTCAGAAATAAGCTTTCTAGGTATTCTTGAGAATGGAAATATTTGTGTTTTGACTTGAATTTTTTTATATTTGATTATAAGCATAGAGTCCATGGAGTTCATTAAGTTATGAGTGTCATTTATTTATTTATTTATTTATTTACTGTGGATGGGCAGTTACGTGAAAATAATCCATTTCCAGAAGAACTGGTAGCTCGATTTCATCAAACCAATGCATCGTTGATTATTTTGCATAACAAAACTGACTATTTCTCTCCATGACGGTGTGTGGTTATAATGTGTGGAAGCAGTTTTTGTCCGAGGTTAAAGCTTTGTGCTAATGACCTGAAGGATGTGAGTTCAAATCCCAGGAATGTCTGAAGGGTCGAGTCGAGGGTTGAGCAAGACCCTGAACCTTAGACAGGATGCTTCCTCACAGGTCAAATAAATAAATGTAAACATTTCAAGAGCCTGTTGTTATGTAGAAGATTTCTACCAAAATGGAACCAAGCTTCTGCTGCATATATACATACACGTACAACACAAGGTTAAAGATTTTTATTCTTCATCTATACCTACCTTCTTTTTCTTTTACCCAAGAGTGATGTTTTCTCTTCAGCGAGTGCTCTTGGTGGCATCCTGCCACGCACATGAAAGCCTTCCCCGATAAGAACCTGCCTCGTTTTTTTCATCTCTGAGCGATTGTGTTTAACGACCGACTGGAAAAAAGTCAAAGATGTCTGCCGTGCTCTGGTTTTTATCCTGAGGAAGAAAGATAAAGAAGCCGGAATAAGACGTAGACTTTTTTTTCTGTGTGAACTCATATAGGAGACAGGATGTGACATCACATGAGAACTGCTGTTATGTGTAATCAGTTGGTGGCGACCTGGAAAGTGGGAGGTGATGATACTGTTTCCTTCACCGCACTGAGATCAGATCTTAACACAGGTTATGGGAAACACTGTCTTCTGGTGTGTTTCATGTCTGCATGTTTTTTATTGTTTTTCGATTATATATATTTTTTAACAAACTATTCACATTTTTTGTCTAAGTCAGTCACAAGCTTTTTGTGCCCTTGAGGGACATCCGATTTCACCATTTGGAAATTAGATCTGTTCTTCTAATTGAATGATATTAAAGAATTTCAATCAAATTCATGTTTATTTCTATCCCACCTATGAGATCACAAAACTACCGTATTTTCATCTTTGGATAAATATTAAAGATCTGTTATAAGCAACCAATAAAACATCTTGAGCCTGAGTCAAGGCTTAAGTAAAGAGTAAAGCCAACTACAAGCACAGGATTGATGTGAAAGCTGTACAGCTTTGTTCTTCTGACCATGATGTGGCTGATTGGTTGATTAAACGTGGATCCAGCTTCAAAGTTGGGGCACAAAATATAATATAATAATCATTCTTACTATAATAACATACATTTGTTGCTATTTGGTCAAATAATGTTGCTCGCCAAATGATGCCTGGTTTTGTTGTGTCCATGTTCACCATCAAGTGTCTTTGTGATGTTCCACTCCACAGAGGATGTTCGAAGCTAATATGAAAGTAGACACTTAGGACTTTAAGAATTTGTAGTGTTTCATAAGTATTTCTGTTTTTCCCTAGCCTACTAGAGGCATAAAATAGTTTCAGAAAAACAAAAAACGTCCATTTTTTCTTCAAAGTAAATGTTGATATCAAACCCATTTCTGCTCTCTGAGATGCTCCAAGTGCTTCTTCATCTAAAAAGCAACTAAAATTTGATGGCGTTTATCTTAAACCAGTAAAATTCTGTGTAAGGTTATCCAACAGAGGGAAAAACACACGTCTAAAACACACTGAAAGCTGCCTCCTCCAAGCTGAGTCCTGCCTCATTTTGTATCAGACCTGTGTAGATAAAACAATTCATTTGTTTATACTGATTAAAAATGTCCCGTAAGTCAAGGATTATCAATATAATACTTCTTCTCTAAAAAACGTATGTTTCTGCCTCACGGCGTGATCTTCTCTACATGACTACATGACAGCTTTATTGAAAACAATGTTATGTTATGTTTTTTTTTTTCCTGAGAACAAATTATTCCCAGGAACGAACATGTGTCCTTAATTTCAGCAAAGCTTTGGTCCATATGTTTTTGAACCCGAGGTCGACGTCTGCCGCTGTGGACACACACGAGGACACAGATGCTGGACTCTCTTTGATGATGCTGTAGGAGGAGGCATCGTTTAAGGTGACACACATCTGACTTATTGGGACTGGAGGTAATGATGCAGTTAACAAGGATATACGAACAAAACACACACACACACACATACACACACACCAGGTACAATCACACACTTACACACACACACCCGCGCTTCAAAAGAAGCAGGAAGGAAGCTTTAGACTTTAGCTGGCTCTTTTATGTCTTTGTGGTTTTATTATTTGTTGTCATTAGAGTTTTTATTGTCGCTATTTGCCCCGTTGTGTCTCTTGTTTATGAGCCATGGTTTTTGGGGCCGGGTTTTTTTCCTCTTCTTCTTCTTTTTTTATTGCGATATGATCCCTTTCTCTTTTCAATAAGCAGCTGTTCGGATTTGAACTCTCCCGAGACTCTCTGATGTCTTTTTTTGTCTCTGTAAGGCCAGTAAACACTCTTCTGTCCTTCGCTGAAAAGGGAATAAATACGCTCTGTTTGTTTTTCGGGTAGGAATCTCCTCGGGGGACGGCTTGCTTTTGAAAAGTCGGCTCCGCCCGACAAAAAATGAAGTTAAAGTTTGCATAAGCTGGACATGAATAGACGCCGTCGGAGGAGCGTTCTGTCATCGTCCGCATGCACATCCGCATGACACGGTGAATTCAAATAAATGCTTCTTTCAACAACATGGAATCGTTCCGTCTTGTACAGACTCTGCATACTGTCAGCCTGGGCGTGGGTTATGCAGTGTGCAGACTAAGATATCGCAATATCAAGCTGAAATTAAATCATTTAATCATAAAATATGATTACCCTCAGCAACATGAGCCACGTAGATCTACGAAACTACATACGTTTTTAGTTTGATTTTGGACCCTGTGTTACATAAATAAATAATTCGGCACATGTTTCTGGCGCATGCCCAGTATCCTTTAATCTTGTCTCTTTTTTTTACTGATGAGTCATAATGTCAGAATAACTCCAAGAGCCTGAGTTAAGCATTAGCATACATTACAATGCTCTCTATCCAATGTGTTAAAGAAGTGTGTCTGTAGGGGGGTTGTGTATATGTGTGTGTGTGTGTGTGTATACGTGCCATCGTGCTCACACTTCCAATAACGGCGGTGAACACAAAAGAGGACTTCTAGCAGTGTGTCATTCCAGAGCGAATACCAGGCCATAGCAACCTGCAGGAGAAAGAAATGGGGGAGTCGGAGTTAGCTTAGCCGCGCCGCAGTGATCGACCCCCGTGTGACCCTTCAGCACTTCAACAATCGCTCTCACCCAGCTGGAGATGAGGCCTGTGAGTGCATGTGTGTGTGAGAGACAGAGTGTGTAGGGGGGTTATGGGTAGGCTAGTGAATGAAACCCAATCAGCTCAAGTTCCTGCTCAGCGTGAGTCCCGGACACAGAGAGAAAGAGAGCTGCAAGGGACCAAGCGCTAGCGCTGCCATGACGAGACATGAGGCCCTCTCACACTCTCGCTGTTAAACGCACACTTTCTCTCTCTGTCACACATGATCTGATTGATTGGAAAAAAAAAAAAAACACATTTACCTTATAACAAATGCAGGAAATGAAAAGTTTGGTTTGTAAACGTTTTCTAGTTTAGTTTAGTACTGGAGCTAATGTTTGCTACTGGAAGTAGCTGCCGTTCCTGAGGGAACGCCTCAAAACAGAACAAACTGAAACGCAATCTTGAAACATGTCTTTCCTGAATTTTCTGTCATATTATTATCATCGCCTCACGCTTCGGCTAACTCCATCGAATCCCCTGTGCTAAAATCATACAAAGTAAAGCCTACATTTTGGCTACAATAGTCAAAAATTTTTTAAAAAGCCTCGCCCACAAGCAGTAACCACAGCTATAGCTATACTGTTATACGTCCAGTACAGACAAGCTGTTGCTTAGCATATAGAAGTTTCTAACAAGGAAGTGAAAGGACAAAAAAATATGCAAAAAGATTGAAATTCTGATGTTAATTAGTATTCAAGTCATAGAGCTGGAGTTACTTTACTGCTGATATTACATTTGTAGTGCGTGCTCAGCTACAGATTTAAACTTTAAAGCTTTTCCTTTCCATACTTTGGCAATATTGTACTTCATATAGTTATTCGAGTAAAGCTATTTTGAATTGAACTGCTTTGAGAGAAAGAGTTAGAGAGAGGGAATATTAAAGCGGCTGTGTGTGTGTATCAGGCTGTAATGCCCCGCTGATCTATTAGCATATCAGAATCGTCACGCAGCGTGGGGCTGCCACGCACACACACGCTGCTAGGTGGCACTTCTGAGAGACGCTACGCGCCCTTTGAAGGCGTGAGCAAGAGTGTGTTCTGAAACCCTTAGAACATCCAAAAAAAGCCACAAAGTTCAAACTCAAAAAAAGAGAGAGAGAGAGAAAGAGGCATAAAAGTTTAGCTTTTTCTTTATATTATATTATATTATTTTTCCGTGCGTTTTCTTTTTCTCCATGGCGAAGTGTTTCATCTTTTGCTCTCTTGTCTTTTTAAACTAGCGATTTGAAAGGTGAGGTTTAATAATTCTCTGTGATGCTGTTTACCGGCTGTATTGACGGATCCTGCGGGATTCCCGTTTGTAAATTGTCATAAGGCGTAAAAGTTCAGCTCATTTTCTTTAAAAAATGAAGCAATTACAAAAGTGACCATTACTTTACAGGAACCCCGGGTAAATTTTGAGTTAATTTATCCTGATTGGATGCTGCCAGTGATGACATGGCTGGTGTATTACGTAAGTTCTCTATTACGTAAGAAAATCCGTCTTTTTGCTTACGAGGCTAACAAAAAAATGCTAGCCTATCAGATTCTTTTAAATAAATAAATATTAAATCTAATAATAAATCTTATATTTAAAGCCTTTCCAAGATGGCTGCTTGAGAAAGTCAGTGATGTGTCAAATTTACATTAGCATACACAGTTGCTAGCATGCTATGCTTGCACTTATGCTTGCGTGAACAGTAAATCCAAAATAATCTCAGAATGTTGTGTGTGTGGAACTGAAGAAAAGGCGGACCACGAGGTATAGATAATGGTTCGATTTCTTCATTCACAGCATTCATTCTCTTGAGAATTTTCCAGAATCGTTTTGTTGTGATTATTGTGGTACAAAATGCTTGATTTTGTGGCGGATTGATTTATTTATTTTTTTAATTTGTGGGGTTTTTTTGGACTTTTTTTTTGCTCACATTGGCAAAAACGCAAGTTTAGGATTCTTCTTTTAACCTCTACTCTTAGCAGTGAAGACACATATCATGTATGTAAGGAGTTTCTATGACAGCTGTACTATGTCTATGATGGCTGAATGCATGTTGTGATGATGTCACATGCATGTTGTGATGATGTCACATGCATGCTGTGATGACATCACAATATGCGGTCATTTTGAAACCGCTTGAGTTTGTTTGATTTAGTGTGCATTCATAGAAAATCGTCTATCACCGATGAAAATCGGTTATAATAAATCACTCTCCACTAAGGGCTCATTAACGAAATGCCTAAAATATTTAGCTAATGAACGCAGGCGGGAGATAAACAGCTTGGCAGAAAAAAAAAAACATCACGCCACCTTGCGCTAAGCAGCATCTTCATCAGGCATACAGCCTAGGCTTTTTTTTCATTTGGTAAAAAAAAACAGGTCAGGTTTCTCTTCTCTCTCTTCTTTCACCCCCTCTTTTTCCCTCCCTTTTTTTTTCAGGGTTAGCCTTGAAGTTGGTCTCCCATCAGTCACGAAGCGCGGCTCTATTGACGGACTCCGGGGTGGGTATTGACGGCTCCATAATTTGGGCAGGGGAGCACAAAAAAGCCGTGCCCCCTGCTGTGCCCAGCACGGCACCACGGGCAGCGGGAGCCCTCGCATTTTATTAGCCTGGGAGTGCAGCAAATAAAGCACATTCAGCCAGCCACTGATCTCTGTCACCGAAACAATACCGCCGTATCTCACGGCGCTCCCTCGCTCACTCTTTCACACACACAACGAGAGAGAGAGAGAGAGAGAGAGAGAGATTGTCTAACACTATTCTCAGCTCTACTTTCACGCCGTTCTTTTTTTCTCCTCTTGTTCATCTGTCTTCTGTACTTCAAATATTAATCAATCTCCATCTCACTCTTTCTCTCATTCTGGCTGTACCTTTCACTCACTTGCTCAAACCTCAAACACTCGCTCTTCCCAGCGGCTCTGTTAGTTTCTCGTCCACTTTTTTTTGTCTTAACATATCGCCGCTCACCGAACTAGCCAGAAATTAGTTGACTGAAAAGGATTCATGCTAAAAAGTTCTCCACCTTTGTACAGTGTAACTAGCAGAGCAACTCGCTTACACCTTTCATGGATATTTTCTGTATTTAAAACTGCAGTTCAGCTGAAAATAAAATGTCACCTTTAGTGTCTAGATTTTGTTTCTTTCCATTTGCTTTTGCCCCAGAGCTACAGCGTAGTATAGCGAGCATATAAACAAATATTATAGTAGTTTAGCATCATGCTTTTAAAATAATCTTTTACTTTTACCTCAGTATTTTTGTACTTTTACCTCAGTATTTTTGTTACCTCAGTATTTTTGTTACTTTAGTATTTTTGTACTTTTACCTCAGTATTTTTGTACTGTTACCTCAGTATTTTTGTACATGTACCTCAGTATTTTTGTACTTTTACCTCAGTATTTTTGTACTGTTACCTCAGTATTTTTGTACATGTACCTCAGTATTTTTGTACTTTTATCTCAGTATTTTTGTACTTTTACCTCAGTATTTTTGTACTGTTACCTCAGTATTTTTGTACATGTACCTCAGTATTTTTGTACTTTTATCTCAGTATTTTTGTACTTTTACCTCAGTAATTTTGTTATCTCTGTATTTTTGTACTATTACCTCAGGAATTTTGTACTTTTACCTCAGTATATTTGTTGCTTCAGTACTTTTGTTACCTTGGTATTTGTTCCTGATTAATTTTGTACTTTTTTATCAGTATTTTTGTACTTTTACCTGAGTATTTTTGTTACCTCTGTATTTTTGTACTTTTACCTCAGTATTTCTCACCTTTTACCTCAGTGATTTTGTTACATTTTTGATTTTTTGATTTTTTTGGGGTTTTATTAAACTTATCAAGTTCATTATCCAAAACTTTCACTGGAGTTAAAGTGAAGATATATGTTCACATCAATTAATCAGGCTATCAGGTTTTACAGTGGCACACACACACACACACACAAACATACACACACACACTGGGGTGAAGTTACAGAAGTGAAGTGTGTCTCTATAACTTTGGCGTCTTGGTGTCCATTAAAAATAAAGATCCAGACACACAGACAGAGGGCAAGGAGCTCGATTTTTACACCACATGGTGTCTTTCTAAAATATTATTGGTAAAAGGATCCTGCCTATAACACACTCTGTGCACTGTGTGTGTGTGTGCACTCATGCTCACTGAAGTCCTACTCCACACACTGAGACAACTGAGCAAACAGTGACATGAAACGCCCCTGACGTGACCCGGGGGATTTATAACATGCACATGCTTGTTCATGTCTGATGAGCGGAGATGACATGCATCCTTGGGTTTCCTGTTGTTCTGTGTATATTGTGTTGTTCAGGTGTGCCTTTTCACACTTACATTTAGAGCACTTTTTTGACCAGGTTTTGATCTTTATGAGCCACAAAGACATACAGCAGTATCCAATTATATGGGAGCTCTACAAAAAATGATAGAAAACATTCTTCATTGTCACTAATGCTGTAACTTTCAAGTTTCTTTATAACATGTCTATAGCTGTATATATATATATATATATATATATATATATATATATATATATATATATATATATATATATACATACATATATATATGGGGGGTGGGGGCAGCACAGTGGCTTAGTGGTAACTGTGGTGCCTCACAGAATCCCGGGTTCGAACAGGCAGGGGCCTTTCTGTGTGGAGTTTGCATGTTCTCCACGTGCTTGCGTGGGTTTACTCTGGGTACTCCAGTTTCCTCCCACAGTCCAAAAACATGTACATTAGGTTGTTTGGTCATTCTAAATTGCCCATAGGAGTGAGTGTGTGTGTGTAGTTGTCTGTCTATATGTGGCCCTGTGATGGACTGGTGACCTGTCCAGGGTGTACCCCTGCCTTTCGCCCAATGTGTGCTGGGATAGGCTCCAGAAGATCCCCTTGACCCTAATTAGGAATAAAGCGGGTATAGAAAATGGAAGGATATATATATATATACACAGATCCTGCTATACATTCAGCTTGAAATAAAGGACAGCTGCCTTTTCACATTAATTTGGCTGCATTTTTAAAAAGGAAGCATCATTAAAGCCAGAAATGATGCAACACTTGGCCCAAAAGTTCAAAGTCAAAGCAGTGATTTACCTTTAATTATGGAGCAGGAGTGCAGAGTAATTACAGTAACTGGATAATTAGCATAAGTAGATCATTTTCTCTATCAGGTATTAAACCTCTAGTCGAGTGAGTTGAGAATTGAAGAGCTTTTCACAGACAGTTAAAGAAATTACAGAAATGATGGTTATAATAATTGATAATAATGTTAAACGTAGCCTATTTATCAATAAATATATACTGTATGTATATAGAAAACAAGAAGCCTTTAAATGTCACATATACTGTAAAAATATAGCAGGTGTTTCTTAATACTACCTACAATTTATCAGATACATTATATTTATCATGTTCTATGGATGAAATATAGAAGAATGGAGCTTTTCTTTCTTTCTTTTTTTTTTTAAAGCATTATGATTCAGATTGTTTTTGGTTTCCTTCACCACTTTCCTCACCAATCCCACATATCTGACTGTTCACAATTGATCTCACTGACACCTAACACAATACCTATATAGGTGTATACTGTGCAGTATACCTGCCTTGTGTAATGGCATAAATATGTAATTTTTCTGAAATTCAAGGAATTAGAAGCTAAATCTAATAAAACTCTCTGACCTAATAAAACCCCTCATGGCCTGAGAATGCTTGTGTACTTCAGAGGCATAGAAAAGGATGGCCTTCACATTAGCCCTCTCCCGAAGGCACTTTAAGCGATAACAGTACACAGCAAAATTAAGAGAATACATTAAATGAAAATCAAAGTGACAGAGAACAAAGAAAGGTTAGGGCGAGAAAGCTGGAGAGAAATGAAGTACAAACAGGTGAGAGTGAGAGAAGAACACATGGCGAAAGATTAAACAAGAGCACAGAGGTGTGAAGATGAAGAGCGAAGATGAATGGAAGACCTGGCTACTGTTTCATTAATGACTTACAGAATTAACAATAAAAGACGTGCAGAAATTCGAAGTCAGATACATCGTCATGATAGACCTGATAAACAGCCTTGTTGTTCCTAATAGACATTTAAATCCTAGCGCCCACTTTATTTCTAGTGGCTAAGCCAGTCCTAGTAGTCATTAGAATCCTAGCAGGTGCCTTTATTTGTAACACAGGAAGCATTCTATTGCTAGCAGGCTCTTCATTTCAATAAACTGTTTATTCGAAGCAAGCATTAACTCCTAGCATACATTTTGTGTCTAACAGGCATTTTATGCCTAGTAGGCATTTAAATCCTAGTGCACACTTTACTTCCGACACCTAGGTTGATTCTAAAAGGCATTCAGATCTTAGCAGTGCCTTTATTTCCATCTCAGGAAGTGTTTTATTCATATTATTCATTTCATCTGTTATAGGCATTTATCTCTTAGAACACACTTTTCATCTAACAGGCATTTGTATTCTAGTGCACAATTAACTTTTAGTGACTATGTCAGTTCAAACAGATGCCTTTATTAAAATAGGTCAGACTTTATTAAAATAGGAAATATTTTGTTTTTTTTATCTTTGTATTTTTGTACTTTTACCTCAGTAATTTTGTTACCTCAGGGTTGTTGTACTTTTTCCTTAGGATTTTTGTACTTTTACCTTCAGTACTTTTGTTATCTTGGTACTTTTACCTGATTAATTTTGTACTTTTACCTCAGTAATTTTGTTACCTCAGTATTTTTGTACTTTTCTATCAGTATTTTTGTACTTTTATATCTGTATTTTTGTTACCTCTGTACTTTGTACTTTTACCTCAGTGTTTTTGTATTTTTACCTCATTACTGTTGTACTTTTATCTCAGTATTTCTGTACTTTTACGTTGTTACGTTTTTGGTTTTCGCTATACAAAATTTTCATTGGTGTTAAAATGAATATATAAGTTCACATAAATGAGTCAGGCTCTCAGGTTTTACAGTGGCACACACACACACACACACACACACACACACTGGGGTGAAGTTACAGAAGTGAAGTTTTAATTCTAGTGTACAATTAACTTTTAGTGATGATGTCAGACTTAACAGGTGTCTTTATTTCCGAAATAGGAAATATTTCATTCCTAGCGGTTCCTTTATTTCTAACTGGAATTATATTTCTAGAAGCCACTGATGTACTAGCATAAGCTTTACTTTTAACAAGCATTTTGGCTGTAGAACATATTTTACTTAACAGGTATTTCCTAGTATGCATTGAAATACACTTGATTTGCAACAGAAATGTTATTTCTAGTTGACATTTAGATTGTAGGTCACACTTTACTTCTGAGCTATTTACGCATTGAGATGCTAGCAGCCACATTTATTTCTAACAGAATATTTATTTTCAAGCATTTTATTCCTAGTACACATTTTATTCCTCACAGACACTTCATTCTTAATATGTAGTATATTCATAAAAATATGTTAAACATTATATTTAACAAAAATCATCCTTTATTGATCGGATGCACTGTATTTTATTCCTAGCAGTGTGGGCCTGCAGCTGACTGAAGTGCACAGTGCCCCTAGTGGACACACAGCAGCACTGCAGCCCCATAAGAAAAGACAAGTTCACAGAATTAAACACTGTTTACTCTATTTGATGATTTTATGCGACTTAAGGAATAGGATTTTAGAAAAAAGACACATTTAAAACTACTCATTTATTTAATTTACTCAGTTACTCAAACCAAATCAGACCTTTTAGTCACAGAAATCAGCGAGCCTGTGAATCTATGAAACTTTATCACCATCTAGTGGCCAAAGTTTATCAAGAAACAACAGAAAAAATAAAATCCCTGTATTGTTTCAGCATTTAGCTGTTTTCTATTTTATTTTTCTATCATTCTGGTTTTCATATAACAAAAGCAAATTTATTTATTTATTTATTTATTTATTTATTTATATATTTATTTATTTATTTGTTATATTGAGCCTCTGAAGTGCTTTTAAGTCTTAGTTATGACTTGTATAACATATCATCAGTGTAATTACTAGATAAATACCAGTACATTACACGTGACACGTGACTAAGTGGTTAAAGCTTTGGCTTGGTAAAAGGGAAGGTTATGAGTTCAAATTCCAGCACCACCTCAAGCTGTCTTTAACCCTCAACTGCACGGATCATGTGATATTACACTAGGTGATTATCAGAGCCAGGATTCGTCACGCTGATAACAGAGAGAACATATGATAACCATATTACATCCCATACCATATGGGATGTAATATGGTATCCAGGACTGTATTATCAGTGTATTATGGATGAATGCAGCATGGTGCTGGTGTAGCACCTGGTTTATTTCCAGATGCACTGGTTACTCCTCCTGTACAAAAGATGTATTCATTACCTTTAAAGGTCACAATATGCAGTTTATCTCATCAAGCATTAAATCATTTTCTGGATTATAATTCACACCATATTTCCAAAATACACTATATTGCCAAAAGTATTTGCTCACCCATCCAAATAATCAGAATCAGGTGTTCCAATCATTTCCATGGCCACTGGTGTATAAAATCAAGCACCTAGGCATGCAGACTGTTTTTACAAACATTTGTGAAAGAATGGGTCGCTCTCAGGAGCTCAGTGAATTCCAGCGTGGAACTGTGATAGGATGCCACCTGTGCAACAAATCCAGTCGTGAAATTTCCTTGCTCCTAAATACTCCACAGTCAACTGTCAGCTGTATTATAAGAACGTGGAAGTGTTTGGGAACGACAGCAACTCAGCCACGAAGTGGTAGGCCACGTAAACTGACGGAGCGGGGTCAGCGGATGCTGAGGCGCATAGTGTGAAGAGGTCGTCAACTTTCTGCAGAGTCAATCGCTACAGACCTCCAAACTTCATGTGGCCTTCAGATTAGCTCAAGAACAGTGCGCAGAGAGCTTCATGGAATGGGTTTCCATGGCCGAGCAGCTGCATCCAAGCCATACATCACCAAGTGCAATGCAAAGCGTCGGATGCAGTGGTGTAAAGCACGCCGCCACTGGACTCTAGAGCAGTGGAGATGCGTTCTCTGGAGTGACGAATCGTGCTTCTCCATCTGGCAATCTGATGGACGAGTCTGGGTTTGGCGGTTGCCAGGAGAACGGTACTTGTCTGACTGCATTGTGCCAAGTGTAAAGTTTGGTGGAGGGGGGATTATGGTGTGGGGTTGTTTTTCAGGAGCTGGGCTTGGCCCCTTAGTTCCAGTGAAAGGAACTCTGAATGCTTCAGCATACCAAGACATTTTGGACAATTCCATGCTCCCAACTTTGTGGGAACAGTTTGGAGCTGGCCCCTTCCTCTTCCAACATAACTGTGCACCAGTGCACAAAGCAAGGTCCATAAAGACATGGATGACAGAGTCTGGTGTGGATGAACTTGACTGGCCTGCACAGAGTCCTGACCTCAACCCGATAGAACACCTTTGGAATGAATTAGAGTGGAGACTGAGAGCCAGGCCTTCTCGTCCAACATCAGTGTGTGACCTCACAAATGCGCTTCTCGAAGAATGGTCAAAAATTCCCATAAACACACTCCTAAACCTTGTGGACAGCCTTCCCAGAAGAGTTGAAGCTGTTATAGCTGCAGAGGGTGGACCGACGTCATATTGAACCCTATGGATTAGGAATGGGATGTCACTTAAGTTCATATGCGAGTCAAAGCAGGTGAGTGAATACTTTTGGCAATATAGTGTATATGCATATGACACACCCTCTAGGATAATTTTAACTAACTTATTTTAACTAGCTTATACACTGATCAGCCATAACATTATGAACACCTGCCTAATATTGTTAGTCCCCCTTTCGCTGCCAATACAGCCCTGACCCATCGAGGCATGGACTCCCTGAAGGTGTGCTCTGGTACCTGGCATAAAGATGTTAGCAGCAGATCTTTTAATTCCTGTAAGTTGCGAGGTGAGGCCTTGATGGATCTGACTTGTTTATCCAGCACATCTCACAGATTGAGATTGAGATCTGGGGAATTTGGAGGCCAAGTCAATGCCTCAAACTTGTTGTTGTGCTCATCAAACCATTCCTGAACCATTTTTGCTTTGTGGCATGGTGCATTATCCTGCTGAAAGAGGCCACAGCCATCAGGGAATACCGTTTACATGCTTGCCCATTTCTTGACACATCAACTTTAAGGACAAAATGTTCACTTGCTGCCTAATATATCCCACCCACTAACAGGTGCCATGATGAGGAGATTATCAGTATTATTCATTTCACCTGTCAGTGCTCAGAATGTTATGGCTGATCGGTGTATATATTACATAATAAAGGTTGTAGTTATTTAGGTGCAAATCCTATAAACCCAATGAACATGTCAGAAATTCATTTTATGTGCCTTTGTTTAATTTCTATTCTAGCCCTTTCTCCACCCTGTTCTGTTATTGGTGGACTACCCTAAAGTGTTCACCTGTTTTGTGTTAAGCTTTGGATCATATATTGTTTCTGTCACTTTTTTTTTATCTTATTTTGCATTTCTCTTCCTTCATGTTTCATGTTTTGGACTCTGGTTATTCTGATCTTCAGACTTTGACAACGATTTAATAATGTTGCTGCACCTGCTAGAGGGCAAAAAAATGTCGAATTTGCTTCAGACAATGAACCTTAACCTACTGTATTAGATTTTAAAGTGAAAAGCTACACCAAATCACGCCACAAAACCTGTCTGACCTGAACAGAAGGTGATGATGGATTGGTTTTTTTGGCCAAATTCCATTTCAGATCATAATCTACATCAGTATTAAGGCACTGTAGTAAAATTAAACCGTCTGTTATGAAACATTTGTAACAGCGGTGTTGAGGCATTATTAGAAAATAAAACCTGGGGAATTTTAAACATCCTGGAATGTCACACTAGTGCACCTTCCTCATTTGTAGTGGGGGAAAAACCGTCAGGGAGGAGTTTGACTCTGAAAGGAGGAAACAGGGATTGGATTATGGTATTGCAGAACTTTACAGTCTTATGAACACACCTGCGAACATGAAGAGACTTTTTAGCAGCGTTTTACTAAACCTTCTCACGTATTTATCATCTGCCAACACAGGTACGTTCTCTTTCAAGTCAAATGAAATGTATATTTTTATGGAATACTGAGTTTGCGTGACTTTTAGAGTCTCAAACTGAAGCTTAAATATTGGTGTATATTAAATGTGTTAAACAAACACCAATCAGGCATAACATTATAACTGACAGGTGAAGTGTATAACACTGATGATCTCCTCATCATGGCACCTGTTAGTGGGTGGGATATATTAGGCAGCAACTCAACATTTTGTCCTGAAAGTTGATGTGTTAGAAGCAGGAAAAATGGACAAGTGTAAGGATTTGAGCGAGTTTGGTGAAGGGCCAAATTGTGATGGCTAGACCACTGGATCAGAGCATCTCCAAAACTGCAGCTCTTGTGGGGTGTTCCTGGTCTGCAGTGGTCAGTATCTATCAAAAGTGGTCCAAGGAAGGAACAGTGGTAAACCGGCGACAGGGTCATGGATGGCCAAGGCTCATTGATGCACATAGGGAAGTGAAGGCTGGCCCGTGTGATCCGATCCAACAGACGAGCTACTGTTGCTCAGATTGCTGAAGAAGTTAATGGTGGTTCTGATAGAAAGGTGTAAGAATACACAGTGCAGGATGGGTCAGGGCTGTTTTGGCAACAAAATAGGGACCAACACAATATTTGGCAGGTGGTCATAATGTTATGCATGGTTAGTGTAAATTCCATTCACACACTTTTGAGAACATTTATTTCAATGCATGCTGTATCGGGAATATAATCAACATTTCTATTGGCAACTTAACTAGTTATTGTGTTACTAGAACTAACAACCTCTGACTAACTACAGGCGCATAGAAGGATAAGAGGTAGTTGATAAGTGTTTGTTAGAAACAATATTGGAACCCAGCCCTGATTTGTTGTCCTCACAGGTTCCCACTCTCTGTGCTCGGTGGCGACGTTCATCCTAGGACAGACACCTTTCCCCGAGTTCACCGTCCTGATCATGCTGGACGATATAATCGTCTCGTGCTACAATTCAGATAGTCAAAAGACAGTTATGCGTGTAGACAGAGCAGTAAATGATGAAGAGCAGGATTTTTCTAAACTGATATTTGGAGCATAAAGAAATGCAGACATGTGCGCGCCATATTAAGCAGCACTTCAACTGCTCTGAAGGTAGGCCATGTACAGAGATGTTTCATACGACAGAGTTAGAAGAAACACAAGCGTAGCATGTAAAATAAAACCACTTCTTTTTCCCAAGGTGTTCATGTGGAACAGAGGCTGGATTGTTGTGAATTGCTGAGCAATAACGTTCAAGGAGAAATGAAGATGATTGATTCTTTCAACGGCTTGAGTGGATTTGAGATGGACTATAATATACACCGGCATTCGCTGCACGCCGATGTGACGTGGCCGATAGACTTTGACACGACAAAGTATGAATATCACAAGGCATTGTACCTCCATTTTCTGCAACCTTTATGCACCACGGCTTTACATGAATTAATTAAAGATTTGAAGAAGTATGTGCTGAGGAAAGGTAAATTCACTCTGTGTTTCACTCTATCCAACTTAACATGGTTAGTAGAATGGCTTTGGATCTAGGAAAAGTTTCATTATTGTTGTTTTATATTGAATTATCTTATTTTATTATATTCAGTATTTGTGTTTCTTCTTCTTCTTCTGTTAACCTACCAAGTGAAGCCCAAGGTGAGACTCATGAAGCAGCTCAACTCGGACTCCGGAGGCGCTCGTCTGACCTGCTTGGCCACAGGGTTTTACCCACGACAGATCAACGTGACGCTGATGAAGGATGGCCAGGGCATGCCTGAGGATCTCATCACTACGGGAGACCTTTTGCCTAATGCGGATGGAACCTATCAAATGAGGAAGACAGTGGAGATCAGCGCTGAAGAGCTCCAAAAGAAGCACAACTACACCTGCACAGCTACACACCTCAGCCAGGAGAACAAAATGAACGTCTACTGGGGTACGGCTGAATCTCTCTGTTCACTGGCCGTCAGTTCCTTCTGGATTAAAAAGTTCTTGTTTTGTTGCAGAAATGCTGGTTACAGATGAAAGACTGGGTCCAAACATTACTGTCATCATCATCAGCGTACTCTTTGTGTGTGTGATCACGCTGACAGTCGCATTCCTTATATGGAAGAGAAGGGGTTCGGGTAAGAGCTCATGATGTCATAATTATATCCAGTGCTTTCTGAAGCTATAAAATGTAACAACTGACTTTTTGCTGCAATTTAACTTCTAGTTTCTCAGGAGTCCTCTCAGACGGACTACTCTGCTGCCTCGAGTGAGTGCTGCATTCGTATTTGCCAACATTAACTTTGACCACAAACCACAAACTATCCACATTTACTCCACCCTAATATTTAAAATATTGGCTTAGAAGCACACACACACACACACACAGTCTACTATTTAATTATCTTGTCTCCAGGCTTCCAAAATTCTTACTTGCAAACATATAATGTCATTGTAGTCTGTAGTCTGCCCATCTTACAGAACCAAGCTGATGAGATAATGTTTTAAACCTGGCTTCAATTACACACACACACACACACACACACACACACACAAATAGGCTTAGTGCCTTAAAGACAAGGACATTACATCCCATCCTGTCCTTCTTTTATTATATTGTTCTGGCAATCTAAAGTGATGGTATATCTTACATAATAAGACAACGTAGGATATAAATGAGCTGAAGGTTAAGAGTATTAATCGAGGACCCTTATGGCATTTATGGCATTTGACAGACGTCCTTATCCTGAGCGACTTATAGAAGAGCTTTGAAGTCTTTGTCAATAAATAAATCCAGATTACTGGTTCACAAGGTCATGGACCATCAAAGTCCGTCAGTCTAAAAACTCTGTTGGGAAGGTCATATAATAAAAAAAGCACACAGACAAGACAATTAGATTTTAAGTGTCTAATTTAAGTACATCAGTAGACTGCCGGGGACTCGGACGTCTGGGGCAAGTTCATTCATGACCTAAGTGTCAAAACAGAGAGGAGTCTTGATTCACATGTACTGGATTATGCGTTATTTTATTTTGCACTATGTAAGATATACCGATCAGGCATAACTTTATGACCACCTGCCTAATACTGTGTTGGTCCCCCATGCACTGTGTATTCTGACACTTTTCTATCAGAACCAGCATTATCTTCTTCAGCAATTTGAGCAACAGTAGCTCGTCTGTTGGATCGGATCACACGGGCCAGCCTTCACTCCCCACATGCATCAGTGAGCTTTGGCCATCCATGACCCTGTCACCGGTTCACCACTGTTCCTTCCTTGGACTACTTTTGATAGATACTGACCACTGCAGACCGGGAACACCCTACAAGAGCTGCAGTTTTGGAGATGATCTGATCCAGTTGTCTAGCCATCACAATTTGGCCCTTCATCAAACTCGCTCAAATCCTTACACTTGTCCATTTTTCCTGCTTCTAACACATCAACTTTGAGGACAAAATGTTCACTTGCTGCCTAATATATCCCACCCACTAACAGGTGCCATGATGAGGAGATCATCAGCGTCATTCACTTCACCTCTCACTGCTCATAATGTTATGCCTGATCGGTGTTTACTCTGTATATATATTTTATAATACATAGATAAAAATAAATTCAAATGAGTAACAGAACCGATCACACAGATCAGCTTTGAACTAACTGAAAGTTTTAGATTTTGGTATTTTCACCTTTTAAAACTTTAAAAATAAAAAAGTTCATTCTTGTGTGTTTTTACATTTTTATATTTTCAGCCGCGGAGGAGGAGCCGTGTGAAAAGTAGGAGAAGAATCTTTGGGACACCGTAATACACTGTATAAGCTTTTGTATTCAGTTTTTTCGTTTTTTCCCCTACATAAATTGGTTTTAAATACATACCTTTAACTTTTTCACTCAGTAGCATACAACTTTAACCAAGCACTTTATGAAAATAATTTTTGTACTTCCGTTGATTTTAAGGCTTACTTCTGACCGCACGTCTGCCCGTTGCGAAGCAACGGTCTCTGTGTCGCTGTTACCTAGGCAACGGCTGTCTGGGTAGCTGGTTCGCTAATTAAGCTGTAACTTATTAATTGATGGCTGTTTTGTTAATACAAAAAATCTACACAATAAATAAAGGACTTCTCCAAAACTTTGTTTTCATTATTTCCTGTTGTCATTAAAAAATACAAATAATAAGTGACTACTAGGCATCTCTATGTTTATAACCGTCCCCGAATTTCCTCCTTCCCGATTCATACGATTGGTCAGAACTCTGCAAAAATTTCCTGACGTAGTGCCTATTTTTGTAGTCGCCAGATTGGTGTGGATGCAACCTGCTTTCCTTGGCTTAAAATCTCTTTAACTCAGCTCGTTCATTAGGCCAAACTCTTGAAATAATTGTTAATATATTTTTTGAAAATCTATAGAAGGCAAAAGTCAAGTAATAGTAAATTATTATATTTCATAAAAAGCCTACGGAGTATACAGTTATATACGGGAATATTACCAATCTGGCAACACCGGATGCAGGGTAATGGCAGGGTGATGCACCTGTAAGGCGGGGCGCCAGGTGACTCCCACTTGTTGTGATGCAGGTTTATCCCTCGGGAGAAAGCACAAGTCGCAACAATGCCGCTCCAAAACAGCGATTCGAGCCGTTTATCTGTCTGTTTATAAGATGTGGAAGGGTTTCATTTGAACGCGAAGCGGCTGTTAATAACAGTGTACAATGAGTGCAAATGATGAGCGAAAGCGGCGAGAAGGAGGGACAGGGAGATAACGGTAAGGGATGCTGGCCTGGAACAGTCCATTTAACATATTCACCGCCTGTATTACTCTTAAATGTAGTATTATATAATGTTACGTGGATAATAGAAAATAAATTACAACGTACCTTTTTAAGTTTATTATTAATCTGTAACAGTTCATTCTCCACTGAATAGTTACATCTTGTACAGTGGTAATGGTGTCGGCCATTGTTTTTTTTGTTTTTTTTTACCAGGCCCTAAGGTTTACACCTTAATAAATGTTTCATAATTGTTTCATATTAAATGTAATATTATGGTTAAAATGTTAATATTAATAAACAGGTTGAGAGGTATACCAAGAATACAACATAATACAAGGCGAATGATATGCTAATGATAAAGTTTGAAGAAGATGCTTTAGATAATATTTGAATAATCATGATTTGTTCTTTACCTGCCTTAAAAAACGTCACTGAATGAAGTTTATATATTGTATATATTCATTGTATATATTAACTTTTTCAAAAAATATTGTAAAATACTACAAACCTCTCAAGAAGTCGATTGAACTCCTAATATAATTATTAAGCCATGTTCTAGGAGCAGAAATTGATTGTAACTAATAAGGCTAATATTTGCTTCAGAAACAGTGGACGAATGAAATATCCTATATTTTGAGTGATGGTTAGTGTATTGAGATATAACAGCGTGTAAACCAGTATCTAATATGTCTTTCTGTTTAAATGGAAGTGAAATTACATCCATCTACAAAATGTACTTCACAAATATCGACTTGTCCATGCATTAATCAATTATTAAAATGCTAGTTCAGTCCTCAAGGAGAAGATTTATTTCCATTTTCTACATTTACATTTCTGGCATTTGGCAGACGCACTAATCCTGAGCGACATACAAAAGTGCTTTGAAGTCTCCATCAGTGAATACATTAACACTGGTTCAGTAGGTCACAGACTTAGGATATCCACAGCCTAAAAACTGAGTTCCCCAAAATGTATATACAACATTAAACAATGCATAAAACAAACAGTGAAAATAAGATCTAGTTTAAGTGCCTCAGGAAGAGGTATAGGTCTTCATCTGCCATTTGAATACAGTCAGTGACTCGGCTGTATGGTCATCTAGGGGAAGTTCATTCAACCACTTCGGTGCCAGAACAGAGAAGAGTCTAAATGTATTGTACCGTGAGAGATGGTGGGACCAGTCGAGCAGTGCTAGTGGATCGGAGGGAGCGAGGTGCGGTGCGAGGAAGAGTTTTTCTAGTTGTTGGCTTGTCTGACAGTCAAATACAATTAAAATCACAAAGACAACTGTCTTTCCGAGATTGGATTAGATCTCCTTTGGAGGCACAATGGAGACCAAAATAAAGTATAGCTTTCAGATTTCTATTATTTTGTCCACTTCCTGTATTTAAGATGTTACAACCATTTTTAACTTAAAGCTATATTCAGAAAATCTTATTTATTAGATCATGTTTTAATAAATAAATAGATTTTTTCAAATTTGTAGGACATTTTCCTGTAATAATACATGTATTAATAATTGTAATTAATAGTTTACACTAGTAAACTAAAATGATGCAAGGATGCTGACATTCATAAGTGAATATCTTGATCGAAACCCTTTTTTCCACCGAATACAGAATGTGTTGAGTCTGGAGCGGAAAGAACGCCGAACTGGAGCAGCTACAAACTACTTGTTGATCCAGTGTTGGACAGTGGAAAGGAAAAGCTCTATCGCTATGATGGACTGCATTTCAGCACACCTGTGAGTTCTTAGTGAGGTACCTAGTAAACGCTGGTTTATGTTTAGGTTGTTAGCTAGAAAATGCAGCTGTTTCTAGAGCTTCCTGACCAGCAGGGCTTTGAAAGGGAAAGTAGGAATTTACCTGAGTTTCCCTGAGCCATGACATCCCTCAGGTGCTAAACCACATTGTTACGTTTATGCTGTAAATCATCCATAGGGGCAGAAGGCCATGGGAAGGGGTATTTACATTTATTAATTTGGCAGGTGATGGGGTTGTATATGGCTTAGGCAAATCTAATCTAAACACTGCGCTGCTGAACAGGTCGACTGTGACATGAGTGACTCAAGGCTGAGATTGGACGAGCTGTAACTCAGTTAAATCTTTAGTTATTAACTGTATATTAAGGCTAAGATGGAGTCAATGATGACTCTCATCTCATGAAACTTTTAAGAAGCGACTTGCATTTTCATGGATTTGAGTTCATACCTAAAAATATTAATCCCAAAAGATTTTTTTTGTTTGAGAACATATTCACTTGTTTGTTGTCTGTTAATGCATTTACAGTAGTACTTTAATTCAGCTTGTTGCAGTTGTTAGGAAAATGGTTGTTTTTCCTTAAATGACTAGTGATTAAATGTTGTAAAATTTATTTCAGAAATTAATTTTGATCCCCTTTTGACAAGGGGAAATTCCTACTTAAATACAACATCAATAAAAATAAAACAAGTTTACTATGATTCGACATCTAAATGCTAATTAGATAGAAAATCGGATTTAAAAAGCAGATTTCTTTCTTGCTTTTGTTAATATGACAAGTGCAAGCTTCTATATATGATGGATGTGACATGTAAAGTCATTGACTTGCAAAATACCTCACTGCCTAGCAGCAGGTCATGCAACCACCTGAGCACATAAACTGAAATTCAAAACCAAGCTATTAATTTTTATGCCAAAATGCTTTTGGGTTCTTACATTTGAATCGGGCAGAAGGTGTTGACTAATAGCCAGGCAAATCACTGATTAGTTCAATGCCCTTGTTCGAATATGTCATGGTTATATGTCAAATGGTTATAGTAATGGCTCATTTACAGGGAGTTGTGTGGTGGTCTTTATGTGTAATCTAAGTGTAATAATCAACTATTCAAAAAAATTATGGAAGGAGTCTCAACAGCCCTTTATGTTTAAGTGATAACAGAAACAAACTTGTGTTGCAGATGTTTCATGACATTGAATGTAACTTTAAATGGTTAAAAAAATATGTGAGGTTTCCATAAGAAAATGTAAAAAAAACCCTGTGTTGATTGAGAGGGATAAGACAGTTTGGGAATTGTTGTTATAGGAAGCTCTGTAAGCAAAATTATATAAGATCCTTGAAAATTCAACTGGAAAATTTCCCTTAATTATATTTAGGGATTTATTTTAGTTTTCAGAGTCCCATTGTCACAAAATCACAACACACAAGCCAGAGCAACTCCTAATGAAATAACACCTCAAAACTATTTTCCACAGAATCCTGGAATTAACCCACCAGAAGTCAGAGACCCCAGAATTGCCCGCTTTTGGACCAAGTTTAAAGAGAAAAATCTGCCACTCCCTAAGTTCAAGGTTAAAACAGTAAATTTGTACCATTTTTCTGTCTCCTCACTGGAGACAGAAACTTTGTTTATTAATAATACATGATAAGGAATGACCCATTCACCAGTAGATCTTTTTTATAGGTTGATGAGAATTATGTTGGTCCACCGAAGGAGGTGACGTTCGCCAGGTTGAACGACAACATCAAGGCCGCGTTCTTGACGGACATGTGCCGAAAGTTCGGAGAGATCCAAGAGGTGGAGGTTTTGTTCAATCCCAAGAATAAGAAACATTTAGGAATAGCCAAAGTCGTTTTTGAAACTATCCGAGGAGCCAATGACGCGGTTCAAAAACTACACAGTACTTCAGTAATGGGAAACCGCATTCACGTGGAGTTGGACCCAAGGGGTAAGAAAGGCGTTCTTATACTCCTCAGTTTATGTGGTTTGGATTTTTTAAGACAAAGATGAGCCAAAAATGACATTTTTATCTGACTTTTGGTATCCGAAGGTTGCATGGCAAGTTGTTGAATATCTTAATCAGAAATATTTATGTGGTTTCTACCAAAAGGACATTGCATATCTAGACTACATGGCCAAAAGTGTCTGCAAGTATGTGTTTATTGAACATCCCATTCCAGATCCCACTGAATCCCCTTTTTGCTGTTATAGTAAGCTCCAGTATTCTAGGAAGGCTTTCCACAAGTTTCTAGACTGCATCTGTGCCCATTCACCCACAAGAGCATTAGTGAGATCAGGCACTGATGTTTTGTTAGTGAGGAGGTCTGGAGTTCAGTCAGTGTTCCAGTACATCCCGAAGGTGTTCAGTAGGGTTGAGTCAGAGTCAGTGCTCTTCTGTTCAGGACACTCGAGTTCTTCTACACCAATCTCGGCACAACATGTCTTCAGGGAACTTGCTTTGTGCACAGGCACATTGTCATGCTATAACAGATTTACTTTACAGAGACATTTGATACAAGTGTGTGCTTTTTGGTACATATTTGTGGTAACAGTTTGGGGATTAACCACATATGGGCGTGATCGTCAGGGTGCACATACTTTTGTCCATATCACATATCAATATGCATGAGAGGTGATACAGATGATCATATAGTTCATATGTTTTATTTGTATATTTGTTTTATTAAATGGACATATTTTGTTCTAATATGAATTTCATTGTGTATTACTGAGCCAAGAATTTGGAAATCAAACTTTTTCAGCTAAATTGGGGAAATTGTGTCTCTGCTTTCAGGAGAGAAGCGGACTCGATATTTCCAGCTGCTTGTCAGTGGACTGTATACTCCCTTTACTCTTCCTTTAGGGGAAGAGGCCTGGGGACCACAGTCACCCACCTACAGCTCTGACTCCCACAATGTGAGTGTGACATGCATGCTTATTAAGCAGTGATGAATTCTATCAAATATAAATTGCTGATACATAACAAAACATACAACAAAGTGTTTATTTTAATCATTAAGTAAGGGAGACATATCTTATGGGGAGCCTTAAGACCTAAGTCCTGGTTGTTAGCAGTCGCATGATAGAGGAGCTGTGCTGCTCACACTCATTCGCAGTAATCACATCACTCTGCTTCTCATTTGCATAAAATGGTTACTCCATTCGACCCCAAAGAACCCAGAGAAGTTGACTCTTTCTGTTATCTAAGTTTTAAGTTATTTAAGTTTTGGAGCTTTTTAACTTAAGTCGTTTGCTTTATTCTTTGCAGGAGTATGACCCAGTGAAGCGCCTCTCTCATGGTTTGCTGTCGTCATCTTCTATGCTACTCGGCTCTACCCCGTTTGATTGCTCCACCCCTATGTCCATGGACACCGCCTATTCCAGCATGCATCAGGACACTCCATGTAGTTTCTGGCAGGACACTCCACACGGCTCGCCAACGTCTCAGAGTAACCCAGGAACCCCTCTGCACTGCGAGAGCCTTGCACATACAACAGATACATATACATACACTGATACACACGCTTCAAAACCCATCCCACAGTCGACTCCATTCATCAGCTCTGAATCCCAAAACACCTATCATAACCCTCACCTGGTCCAGCTAACGCCACATACACCAAATGCAAGGCAGGGGTCTTTGATTAGCGTTACCCAAATTTCCTGGACCTCTAAAGGGCATGTGGTATCAGGAGGCCAGTCCCACAAAGTCGGCAGAGCTCCTAGAGGTGGGCCCAGGGATCGTGTATGGGGCAATAAATATCAAAACGCATATAACCGTCGACCGGAGCATCGCTATGTGCACAGACCTGGATTCAACAGATCTCACTATCGTTCAGGATGCACAACAAACCTAGTGCCTTTAGTTACATTTCAGGAATCTTCAGCTGCTCAGACACAACTGGATAAGTCTCACACTGGTAGTAGCACAAATAAACCAACAGGACAAACATCCATGGAAGCACCTACAGGTAGTATGGACAAGGAACCAATTCCTCCAGTATCCCAGAGGGGCAACTTGTGTCAAGAACAGACATTGTGTTCACAACCATTGGGGAAATCTTTGGAGGTTCCTCAAAAAACACCTGGTGACATCTTTAACTCTCCTCCTCATGTCCCTGAGGTACAAGAGCAGGATACTTCTGCGATACAAACCCCAGAAAGGTGTATTTCCCCTGAGCCAGAAAGAAGTCCCTCAACAGGATCGTGTCCTCAAGAACAAGTGCCAAGCAGCCTGGACTCTCGTATCAAAATGCTCTTTGGTACTCAGAGTCCAGATGCAGAAGAGAATGAGGAGAATTCAAACTCAGAAGATCAGCTTTCCCTAAACATTCCTCAGCTGTCCTCCAAATCTGGACTGCCTTCTCCTCAATCCCCTGATGCCTCACCTACCCCGAATTTCCCTGCAGCTTCCAGTCACTGTAGTTCCACACAGCAGACTTCATTTACAATGGGGTTTGAAGACGTGAGTCCTTTTCCACTTCCGGACTCGACAGAGGAAGGAGAAGAAACTCGACCAAGTAACGAACATCTGTCCAAGATACCTGTCATTTCAAACGTCTGTTCAACATCACGGCCGGCTCAGCAACTTTCTCACCAATCAGCTATGGTAAAAACTCCTTCATGGTTTTATCCCAAATGTGCTTGTCAGTGTTGGCTGTTTTAGAAGTTTTACTAAAAAATGGAACTGGTGCTTTCACAGCATGGAAAGTGAATGCTATTTTGGTGTACTTAGGTAGAAAAGGTCACTATTAACAAGTTTTCCTCACCAGATGTAAGGCACCAGATTCAGATGCAGCTATGGGTAAAATAGAATCTTGCAAAAAAAATCCAATACATAATCCAAAAACCTGAAAATTCCATTGTGTTATCCTTACACCCTATTCTCCCTGAGTCTCTAAGTATGTCTTGACAGTGTTTTACAAGTGAATGCTTTTATTTTCTCTTATAGAATATACTGCCTCTAAGACAAGAAGCTTCTGATCAACCTGTTGCATCCGGGACCTGTTCTTCACCTGCTGCTTCTGTATTCCCATTACCTCCTCCTCCAGTTCTCCTACCACCACCAGGCTTTCCTACTGTACCACCACCAGTTCTGCCACCTATGTGTGGACCTTCACTCCCTGTACTACCCCCTGTACCAGTTCGAATCACTCCTCCTCCTAACCTTTCTGTATCTCCATCGCCTTTCTGCCTGGCACCACAAATCCCCTTAGGACAAATAAACAGGCCCCTGAGGTGGACTAACCCTCCAGCACCTCCTCCTTCTGCACCTCTTCCTATCCCGACCAGAATAACCCAGGGGAAATCCCACACTGTTTTCCCAACTCCTTTTTCCATTCTTCCTCCCCCGACACCCTTTACAGGTATGGACGGAGTGAGACAGGCATGTCCGACTTTTAATTCAGCTGCTGTTCCTGGCTATAGGGCACCATGGCCCCCCTCGCTCCTGCCTGTGTTTGACCCTTCAGTGCCACCTCCGGGGTACTTACCTGTGACCAAGTCACTCCACATGGCCACGGTGGATGGAGTGATAGCTGCTGTAGCAGCAGAACTCAGGATCATAGTGAAAAAAGACATTCATCGCAGGATAGTTGAAGGCGTTGCCTTTGCAGCATTTGATCAATGGTGGGATGAGAAGGAACACACCGCTAAGGTAAAAAAAGTCTGTTACAGATATACCACGAGCGCTCTGGAATTCTTGATTCTGATTTGTCAGAAGGTTTTGATTAGTTATCTATAGTTTGGAGCTCTCATAACTTGTGATATTTGTTTGAAAGGTGACAATATTTGTTCCTCTCTCTGATTCAGATATCGATGGTTCCAGTGAAATCCGGAGAAAGTAAAGAGAAAGAGCCTGTGAAGCTCAGAGTTCTGGAGCCATGGCAGATCATGGAGAGTATGGGGACAGAGGGCACAGTACTAGGCACTGGACTGGGGTTGGGCGTCCGCTCTGCCCTCAAACTGCCTTCATTTAAGGTACCACCAATCATAAATATTTCTGATTAAACTAATAATGTGCCAGTATACAGAAAAAAGGCGGCTTTACTAAATAGTGCAATATTTGAGTACCTATTTTATACAGTTGTATACAATTGAGACTAATATATAATAAGTGCTTGCAATAATCTGAGAAACAAATGAGGATGGGGAAATAAAGGGTCTTCAGCACCAGGAAGTGTTGACAACAGTGAGGAAAGCAAATATATTTTAACTTCAGTTGTTTTTTTTGCTGCAGTTTTAGCTTGTTCATATAATCAACAAGAAGGGGGTTAATCTGCATTATTTCTAAGTTTGTGCTGAAACAAAATAAGCCATGGAGTGATTTTAGGTGAGGAAACAGTAAAGGTTTAGAAAAAAACATCTACAAATTTTACTATTCTGTCTCAATCATTAGCTGTCTCCATCATTAGCTGTGCTTTTTGTGCTGGTAGTGTGTGTGTGAGTAGTGTGTGGATGTACTGTGTTTTACCTTTGCTTTGGGTTGCTTACATGTCTTCTTACGATGACCTCTGGTATCCTTATTGCTTTAATTATTATATTCAGGTGAAACGAAAGGATCCGTCTGGCGAGGACCCTCTAGGGGCTAAAAAGTCACGTCCATCCTCTTCACCTGTTCACACACTCTCAGAGGAAACGGGTCAGTTCAGTGGTGTCAGTCAGCAATCCTTCACCTGCTTGTATCATACAGTGTCATTGCATGCAACAATACAGTAATACAAGACATATAAATAATATACAACAAATTATTAATAATACAGTACATTTCTTTACTTGTTCAGCAGTAGGACAGGAGACACACATGCAGAATGAAGAAGCGATTGAGCCCCAAAAGGAACCGGAAGTCTCTGTGGTGAAACGGCGCCATGCCAGACCTATGGAGCTGGACAGCGATGAGGAGGAGGAACAGGAAGAGGAAGAGGAGGAGGTGAAGACCTCTGGAAATGTGGAGGAGCAAGAAGAGAGCAAGAAAACAAATATTTCAAATACTGATAAGGTATAACTCACCTTGCTGAGATAAGAGTTTTGTTTCATCAGATAACAGCAATCTAACGAATGATTGTCTTCTCCTGGTAAGGATGATGATGATGAGGGAGCTGGCGAAGGTGAGAGAAAGCAGGGGAGGTCTTCAGCTGTGCAGGTAGAAAAGAGAGAAGCGAGGATGAAAGGGATGACGGAGGATGAAACTCACTCAGGTAACAAAACAGCGATTACACAAACATTGTATGTCTTTTTATGTTTCTTATTACATTTAAATCTCATGCAGTACTAATTATAAAAAAACAACTCTATCTAGCATCTTTACATATAAATAAAAGTCATCGCTTTGTTACATGTGAAGTAAATTCGTTTCATTGTTCCACAGAGGTGATTAGCATAGCATCATCAGAATCCTCCTCCATCACAGATTATGATTCCACACTCTCATCAAGAACTGATTCGAGCTCTTCTGACGAGAGTTGTTACTCGACTGACTGCGAGGAGTCTGTGGAAGATGACGAGGATGAAGGAGAAAGTCCATATTCTGAAGCTCCTGAAGAGGAGAGAGCAACTGAGGAGATTTGGATCTCATCAGATGAAGACGTCGAAGAATATGTGTCTCACACACCCGCTCGGTCTTCTGCGAACTCCTGGGATGACGAGCTCGTCCCGCCTCTGACTCCCTCTGCTCCGCTGTCTAACGACGGCGACTTCGACGACGCTCTGCTAGGTGAGAAATCAAATTCACCCATCGGAAAGGAATAGTTCTCTGTTCCCCAAAAGTTGTCAGCTACATGTTGGTGGCATTTCCATTAACATCATCTGCAACACACCCAAGGTCCTGCTTCCGAAACAGCATATATACACATGCACACAGCGCTGTAAGATTCTTGATTCTGATTGGTCAGAAGGTATTGATTGATTTTCCAAAGCAATAACTCTGACTGGCTTCAAGGCAGATTGGTATGGGAAAATAATCAGCTTTGGGTCAGTTAAAGTAACTTGCCATAGGCTGTAAAAACACCATCCAGAGGTTGATTAATTTCTTTTAAAATGAACGACCCAGTTGTCGTATGCTTGACTTCATCTATACAATACATGTATAGCATGGTATAATTGCACTGAACACAATAAATATTTTTTACAAAAGCTAAATAACTAAACACATAAATGGACTTTACATTTAACTGATGGACATTTAATGACTTGTGTTCAGGTCAGACATGCAGTGTGTTTTATTTCTTAAATTTATTTCTCTGCCTTTGCAGACATTGATCCACAGGAAGAGCTGCGAGTGCAAGTATTACTACACAGCTATGGCTGCCAGGATCCAGTCACACAGCACTTATCTAACAAACTCGAGCTGTACGATCCGGCCCTGCTTTCTCCTGCCCACGAGCTGCCGGAGCTGCAGTGTCCACCATCGCCGACTTATAGAGAGATTTCCTCTGGTAGGATACACACGACTAACACTCTGACCTAACATGAAAGTTGTTTCTGTAAAAAAACGTACCCAAACATTTTAATCATAATTATGTTATATAGATGATGTTCTGGATTATTTGACCTGGATTTTTAAATATGACTTTATATTGTTAATAACTGAGACGATTGAGACTAAGATAATATATATAGAAATATTTTACTGTAATTGATTTTTTAAATTTTTTTTTAAATATTTGCAGATGAAGGGTTGGAGACAGATACAAATGAATTACTTGAGGATTCTGTGAACCACAGACCCCCCACACCAACAGGCTCCCTGTCGGAAAGTGAGCCCGAGCTCGAGCTGAGGCACGGGTTATCACTCCCTGTTGCTGATGAGGTGGAACGGCCCTGTACTCCTGGAGGAGGTTGTGAAACAGAGACGGAAACTCCTGTTTTATCCCCTGCTCACACTCCTCCTCTCCCTCCTCCACCTTCTCCCACCGGCTTCCATTTTTTCCCCTCTCCTACACTGTATTTGTCTCCTCCTCCCCTCCCATCCTCCTATCCTGCCTATGAGGAAACTCCTAAAACACCAGGCAGGAATAACAGAGAGGAGCAGTTGTATCATACAGCAGCGATTACGCGAGACGCAGTGCTGAGGATGACGACGCACAGCCCGTTCTCTCATTCCTTTCTCTCAGTATCGCCTCACACAGGAAGCGGGATTCCCAGAACTCCGGGACGAGACACGAATCCATCCTCGCCTCATTCCGAGGACAGTGAAATCCAGTTTCAGAGGAGGGAGCGATGGCGAGGTCGCCGTCCAGGCTACTCGCAACAAATCCACATCCACAGCACCAGCTCGTCTCCTTACACCTCCTCCTCTGATTCCTCAAATTCAGAGACACAAGATTTGAACCTCTCTACAAATCAGCTGGCATGTTTTGATGATCTCAGAAAGAGAAGAGAGAGGATGCAACGCAAAAGGAGAATGATCCTCTCACAGAGAAACAGACGAAACAAAGACGATTTTCATCACCCGCCTGTGCGAGGTTCAGTCCCTAAATCATCGTATGATTTGACTCCGTATCTGAGCAGGGAACAGGCAGATCAGGCCAAAAAGCCGCTGCAGGGACTCGAGAACCGATTAGAAAACAGGCTTCAACAGGTGCCAACAGAAATCCAGAGACTCCCAGAACTGCTGTATCCATGGAGAAAGAGAAAATCCTGGCCTTACACGTCTTTGTTTGCCCCTCGGTCCAAACGGAGAGAAAGGCTACTCATCGACGCTGTCTGGACTAAAGGAGTAAACGTGGAGGAAATCGGCCATCTGAAGGCCTCATACGAGAAGATGCTGCTGCAAAACAACACCTTTGACTGGCTCAGAAGCACACACTGGGTCCCTCATCCTCATATCCTTACCTAAACTGTTCTACATTTTAGAAACATTTAGTCTAAATGGATCTGCTAGTCAAATTAAGCAGTTTCAATTACATTTTTTCAATAGTCAGTTTACTTATAATGTAAAACATGAACAGGACCATTCAGATTGGACCAAAATCAGAGCAAAAATAATACAGGCTTGATTATAAAGAAATGGGTTTTACATACACAGTAAGTAAGAGGAAGGTTTTAGGGAAGTGTTTTGTGGCCCAAGCGAGGCTCAAACTGGAATTCTTCAAACTCAGGAGACAAAACAGAGTCAGGGGGAAAAGCAAGTCTCATGCTTTTTACGCTTTTCTTTTCAGTTTTCCTTTTTTTTAATCTTCATTTTCCTTGTCTGCGTTTAGCCCTGATATACCATATCAGTAACCAACCCCTCTACAAACGTGTCCAAGCCTGGCCTTAAGTACCCTGCTTTGGCAGGTGCAGGCAATCCAGGTTAATCAGACCGGAGAATTTCTGGGCAGCTGTTCTGGTTTCCGTCTGACCGTTCAAGCTTTGCGCCGCTGTCGCCCTCTGCTGGCTGTCGGTGGTGTAGCGCGGCCTGTTACATGAGCAATTACATAAAACTGCTGTTTATTATCCCTTATCTTCACCTCTTTATGATTTTCTAAGCTTTGTATAAAATTAAAGGGTCATTAATATTCAAACACTTTTTTATATTGACTGAAATGAACTGAACAGCAGTATTTTTAAGCTATTTGACAGACCTAGTGTGTGAGTGTGTGTGTGTTCCTTGACTCCACTTTACCCAGCAGCGTTCCTCTGGAATGGCCACCAAAATTGCCAGGTGGGTCTCGCTATCACATGACTGGATCCGCACGAACAGAGGGATATTACATCATCAGCAAAGGGGATAAAATGCGCTACCTCCGACACACACACACCGCCTCGGGAGAACTGACTGCAGACACTCAGGTGGGAATCGTTTGTGAAGGCAAAGTTGTAATATTACTGTCTATCCACACACACAGAGGGACAATAAAATAAATCAATAACAGGCTGACTTTAGTTTAAGCATTTAATTCAACAGCTTAACAGGTGAGTATTAAGCACATTATGCACTACGTAATTGAAGTTCTTACAAAAAAAAGTAAGAATGAAGATGGTGTTTATGAAATCTTCTGCATGTTCTTAATTTTTTGGCCATCCTATGTCATATCAGATGCTTGGTATTCACATATTGTTTTTTTTAAAGACTACACAACATGACGTACGATGCAGTTTAATATTTGTGATTAATCATTTTACACAAACCATACATAGATCTTAAAGGTCTTTAGAGCAAACATTAAATATTCAATACTGTGACTATTGATTCATTTTATGAATTCTGTATCCACGTAATTTAAGAATGTTCCAGCTCAGCTTCCCTCCTCATCCCGTTCCGGCTCGGATTTCCGAGCTGAACAGCGGCGCCTGCTCTCCTCCTTCAGCTGTGACAGCGACCTGCTCAAGTTCAACCAACTGAAGGTGAGACTCACACGGACACAGTCTGAATCCTATACCACACATCTTACCATGAAATAAACAATTGCTAATTTTTTTTACACTTTACACTGGACTGGTGATCTTTTCACATCTCACTGGTCCTGGGATATCATCTGATTTATTTTACAGCTGTCACATATACATGACTAGTTATTATTATTATTATTATTATTATTATTATTAAGCGTACATGTGCTGTGTTGTTAAATTCAGTTCCGTAAGAAGAGGCTGCGCTTCAGCAGGAGTCGGATCCATGACTGGGGATTGTTTGCAGAGGAGCCGATAGCTGCTGATGAGATGGTGATCGAATACGTCGGCCAGAGCATACGGCAGGTGAGACAAACCATAGTGCACACGAGCTCACAGGTCAATGGTTATTCCTCTCAAACAGCTCAGATATTTAGTGAACAATGTTTTTTACTTACTAAACATATCTAAAACATACACAAACCAGGAATAACATTATGACCAACTGCGTAATATTGTGTTGATCCCCCTTTTGTTGCCAAAAAACACAAGAGCTGCAGTTTTGGAGATGCTCTGATCCAGTGGTCTAGCCATCACAATTTGGCCCTTCGTCAATCTCTCTCAAATCCTTACGCTTGCCCATTTTTCCTGCTTCTAATACATCAACTTTGAGGACAAAATGTTCACCTGCTACCTAGTATATCCCACCCACTAACAGGTGCCATGATGAGGAGATCATTGTCTTATTCATTTTACCTCTCACTGCTCACAATGTTATGCCTGATTGGTGTATGTCTAGTTCTCCTTCATATCAAGTATAGTTCTTTGCTTCAATTTTATATGTAGGCTAATGTATCAAAGTCCTATAGCTAGTTCTGAAGCTACATTGCGTGGCAACTTGCTACTACATTCTAGATGAAAACTGCTGGTTGAGATTTCAGAAAGTTTCTCCAGCAGATGAAATAAATATAGTAAAAATAAATGGACTAAATGCAACAAATCAAATATCCTCTTCATTCTAACAATCTGAATAAAAAAAATTCTCAGATTTAGAAGTGCATTCCATTTAAAGTAAAACCACTCGTCTTGGATTGCACATATAAATGAACTAAATTTAAGAACTAAGTTAAAAAAGATACATTGGGAAATACAGTGGAACGTTAGCATACAAATTCAATTTGTTCCAAAGGCGAGTTCTTAAGGCAAATTTTTGTATCGTAAGGGAGGGCATTTGTATGCCAAGGTTCCACTGTAATAAGAAAAAAGAAGTGTTAATAGAATTTGATGTTCAATATGTTATATGTCGTAACAGTACAAAATGCGCAAACATTAAGGAATGAAAAGTTTTGATAATTTCTCACTTCATGTCTTGTATAAAGAAAGTGGCCTTTTTTCTGGAGCTGCTGATGTTTGAACGCTGTCTTCAGGTGATAGCCGACATGCGAGAGAGACGATACGAGCAGGAAGGCATCGGCAGCAGCTACCTGTTCCGAGTCGACCAGGACACCATCATCGACGCGACCAAGTGCGGCAACCTGGCCAGGTTCATCAACCACAGCTGTAACGTGAGTAGAGATCAGTACTTCAGTCAAGACCGAATGCAGAGTCAAAGTCCGTCTATTCAATGTTTAAAAACCATAACCAAAAAATCTAAATAATCATTTTAGTTTTGCTGTAAACTTAGCTGTTAGTCAGTCCTCATTAAATTTCATGTATTTATTTTTGAAATTTTGCTCATTGTTTTAAAGGTAGCTTTTACTCAGTTGATAAGAATAATTGATGATAATTGAGCTCCACAGTATTGTTGTTCCTGCTTTAGTTTTTTTATTCAAGAATCAGTCTGTTATTAAAGTTTTAATCAGAGGTTAATGTCCATTCAAAGCTAAACGTTTGGCTGACTTACTAAGCCATATTAAAAAAAATGTATAATAAAAATAACACCTAGAAAAAGCTCTGTGTTCCACACTTACAGTTTACCAAAATTATAATTGTTTTTTAATCATCTGTTTATTTTTCTCCTGTTCACTTTCAGCCAAACTGCTATGCTAAAGTCATCACTGTAGAAGCCAAAAAGAAGATAGTCATCTATTCCCGCCAACCGATCAGCGTCAACGAAGAGATCACGTACGATTATAAATTCCCCATCGAAGATGAGAAGATCCCCTGTCTGTGTGGAGCCGAAAACTGTAGAGGAACTCTCAACTAGACCATCGACCACTGACCGATTGTGCCGTGCTACATGATGCCATTGCTTTTTTAGCATCTGAACTCCTTCAGTACAGGTCACTAACCCTCCACGACTCCTAAAGATGTTGCAATGCTGTTTTAAACACCAGACCACAAGTGGTGTAAATTACAATACACAAGGGACTTGTAATGACTTGGTTACTTCTTTTAAGTAGATCATTGTAATAATTAATGACACAGTATGAATCACATCTTCAGAGATATACATCCTAACAAAGAGGTGGTTATCTAATTAGAAACCCTAATCAACCTTCTATCTCCGGGGGGGATTCTATATTAAATCCAGAGATTGTGTGTACACAATTAATTGTACAGTACTGTACAGTTATTTTTTCTTTAACACGCATAAAGCATTTGAATTCACTTCATCACACATCAGTCTGTGTGGTATTACACCTCAGCATGCAGGAGAAATAAAGTATATTTTCTTGCAGGAAGCATGAGTTCATGTCATCTCCATTTTTTCAGACAGAAATAAATGATTTTATTCATTTATTCGGGTCAGTCACTTTATCAAGGGGTCAATGGATACTCATTCACACTAAGGGGAAATTTAGAGCTTTCTGTCATGTATTGGCATGTTTACTGGAGGTGAGACTGAACCGGAGAACCCACAGGACCTACATGGACATGCGGAGAACATGCGAAACCCCACACAGAGAGTAACTAACTCAGGATGAAACCTGGGATTCTGGTGCTGTGAAGATGCATGTGCTACTAACTGGAGATATTTATGGACTTAAAAATAATTCTATGGGATTAAATGTAAAGGATGAACCGGTGTTTCCTATGTGTGAAGAGAAAAGATGAGTGGAGAATGCGGGCATCGATCCCGCTACCTCTCGCATGCTAAGCGAGCGCTCTACCATTTGAGCTAATTCCCCGGTTGGAAGTTTGTTTAACTGGAATATCAACCAAGCTGTTTATGACTACTGTCTTGCACAATAGTCTCCTACCACAATTATTATCAACTATTAGGTTAAACACACTCGTTTCACAGCTGGATTAGTTTATCAAGTGTGTATTATTTTAGAAAATAATCTAGAATACTATCATACGGATATACATATACTCGCCAAGTGTAGTACCATAGTACTGTACGGAGCTGCATGAGAGCCTGTTGACTATATCTTATGGTGGGATTAGTCCATAAATTTACACCGTAATTTATCATGAATTACATAATTTTATCATAGTAGGAATAAATATAAAACCACTCATTCACTTAATCCCTTAACGAATCCTAACTTTCTTAATACGTATCCTAAAGGTATATTATGATACACACTTGCTTAATAATCTGAGTTTATAACGAAACATATTTATTTTATAAAGTTTATTTATAAAAAAATATTCAACGTTAAAAAGTGACTATGGAGAATGCGGGCATCGATCCCGCTACCTCTCGCATGCTAAGCGAGCGCTCTACCATTTGAGCTAATTCCCCGGATGTGCGGCCTTTTTTAGTATGTGTATATACAAGGTTAGAAACCGAATGCCGCTATTTTTGTTCTTGAACCTACATTCCAACGTCTTGGTTACTTTTTTTGCTTGATGAGAAAATTCACTAGAATACTCATTATAAAATATGTTAAAGATTTACGTTGTTGCCGTCCGTGTGTAGTTATATTCAGAATATATCAGCGGTCTCTAAAATCCAATAGCACCATGCATTATGAACGTCGGATAAATTGTGAGCAATTGTGAAAAATCACAAGCCAAACTTTCCACCAAATTGCTGCTGAGGCATAAGTGTACATACAAAGGAGCATAAGGCCCTTACTAGGTATATAATAAATATGTTTTAATCGCTTATTGTATCGCTTTAAGGTCAAGGGTCACTGGAGTAATATGCCCTAAAGATTTCTTGTTTAGACGGAAGCAATATTAACTGGAGAATGCGGGCATCGATAGTATGAAGTATAGTCAGTTCAGATTGCATATACCTGCATATACAGTTCATTGACAATTTAAAAGAAAAGAAAAGTATAGTAAGGTGTTTGGTCACCATGAGCCACCAGAACATCTTCAATGCTCCTTGACACAGAGTCTAGGCATCTCTGTAAGCAAGTTGGAGCACTGAACACATCTGAAAATATTCCCTCTGATAGAACACAGTCTCAACACCAAAGCCACGTAATAGATTTTCCTTTAATTTGTCAACCATCTGTGTATATCTATGGATGTCTATGTTGGTCACATAATTACACAGTTTTTCTGGTATAGTCAACTTTCATAGATATGTGATATGTTACACGTGTATTGCAGTTTTAAAATAATTTTTTAATATAACAAAATCCTTTCTGAAGCACTAGATGACTGATAGACTCCTTTTTTACTCACAGCTATGATAATGTTTGAGGTGTTCATGGCAATGTGCTGGACTCCTGGACCACGTTGTTGTCGTCCGTGTGTAGATATGTTCAGAATATATCAGTGGTCTCTAAAATCCAATATCACCATGTGTTTTGAACGTTGGACAAATTGTGAGCAATTTCTGAAGAAAAATCAAAAGCCGAATTTTCCAACACAATGCTGATGAGGCATAAGTCTACATACACAGAAGCATAATACCCTACTAAGTATATAATAAAAATGTTTTTTTAATTGCTTATTTTCTAAGCGAATCATATTTTCTAACATACCAAGCCTTTAACATCTAGCTGTCATTAAGGTCAAGGGTCACAGGATTAATATGCCCTGAAGATTTCACGTTCAGGATATAATATGCCCTAAAGATTTGTTGTTTAGATGGAAACAATGTTAACTGGTGAATGCAGGCATCAATCACACTACCTCTCACATGCTAAGCTAACGCTCTAGCATTTGTGCTAATTCCCCTTTACAAGCACTGGTGGTCAGTAGATCCCACCGGGCTAATAACCTGTGATGTATCGACGCTGTGTACGCACAAAAACCTTGTGTACGCCAGCTTTCACGCTCACGGTCAGATTTACTAACAGAGAAATTAACGTGAAAATGTGCGTTCCTCCATGCCAACTTCGTGTCTGGCGTACGTACATTTTTCGTGTTTTTTGTCCTTTGGCGCCTCTTAGAGGCAATAAAGTGAAGTTGGCTCATGCCGATTCAGAATTCAGTTGTAGAGCAGGCGACTGGGCAGCTGAAATGCCGGTGGCGCTGCCTTGATAGGACCGGGGGGATGCTGGTATACCACCCTAACAAGGTGTACCACGTCGTGCTGGCCTGTGGTGTGCTGCACAATGTGTGCTGCACACGGCATACCACTTGGTGAGGCTGTGGCACCACCAGATGACCCTGACCCAGAACCAGAGCATGTGCAGCCCAACCAACAAGCCATTCTGGTCCGTCAACGTGTGGTTGCGGTAATATAATTGGTAAGCAGAGACAAAGTTCATTTTATGACCAATTCCTTTAATGAGTGGCTTATGTCTGTGAGTGCATTAGTGATATTTTTCAGGTGACTATTAATTTCCCCAATGGCCATAACGATTTGCTGTTGTGACTCCAGAACAGCATGGGGCAAGACACGGCCAGACCAACGGGCCTCAGCACTGGGGGGTGCAGCGGAAATGCTGGAGTGCGATCATTTAACAAGACAAAAAAAGTTTTATGAGTGTAGACTTATAAGCCCTGAAGACTTCCCCTTGTTGGAAAACTACAGCTTTTCACTTTCCTGACTCTTACACAGTGTGAACACTGGAGACTCCTTCCAGTGTAGTAAACCTACACTGATGACCTACAGCCAATGAGAGAACAAGATACAGGGCAGCGGGAAGTTCGGGGAGGAGTTATAGACCACTATACCAGCAAGCACGGCTTCGGTTGGAGCACAATATTATAGGTTATTAGAGTGTATATGTTTTTATCAGAGAAAAATGTCTTAAGTATAGTTATATCAGAACAAATAAGCTTTACAATTACATCAAACAGAAATAAAGCAGAAACATTTGTGTTCACACTCCACTCCACATCTGTGTTCACACTCCACAATGGATCGGCGACAGTAGGTTACACGCTGCATGACTTCACAACAGGAAGAATCGCCCACATCTCTGTCTGGAACACAAACTACGTTTCACAACCGAACGTATGCGAGAAATAATAAGGAAATACACCGAATCAGAGTTCTCACGCGAGATTGGAAATGGAAACCTGCCAAAGGGCCAGTGAGAGTAACAAGGATTGCACATTGGGCAGAACGCAGACACTAACTGGAGAATGCGGGCATCGATCCTGCTACCATTCACATGCTAAGCGAGCGCCCTACCATTTGAGCTAAGGGCCCTCAGCAAGCACAAGGGCTCAGTGGATTTCACCGGGTAGATTCAACCTAGACCTAGAAGTTCTGAAGACGTCCCCTTGTTGGAAAACTCTCCAGTTACAGCTTTTCTGCCCTAAAGATGCTTTGTTTAGATGGAAATAATATTAACTGGAGAATGCGGGCATCTATCCCGCTACCTCTCGCATGCTAAGCGAGCACTCTACCGTTTGCGCTAATTCCCCTTTATCAACACTAGAGGTCAGTACATTCCAGCGGGGTACTGACCGGTGCAGTATAGAGACAAGGGTTTTCAGCATTTCTTTCAAATAAAATTGAGTTTCATGTGAAAAATTAATATTTAGAAGGTAGAGGGACGTTAAATTACAGCATCTCATTCTCTCTCCCTCTGTCTCTCTCTCTCTCTCTCTCTCTCACTCACTCTCTCTCTCCCATTTAACAAGACAAAAAAAGTTTTATGAGTGTAGACTTATAAGCCCTGAAGACTTCCCCTTGTTGGAAAACTACAGCTTTTCACTTTCCTGACTCTTACACAGTGTGAACACTGGAGACTCCTTCCAGTGTAGTAAAATACAATAATAAAGTGATAATATGTTCAGAAACAGAGTTTTAGCGTTCTCACCTAAAGAAGCTACTAATTTTTTTCTTTTTAAAGCTACTCCCAACCATCTTGGCGGGGATATTTGCTTGTTGATATAGCTTGTTAATTGAGAAATTTCAGTATATAATATGCCCTAAAGATTTGTTGTTTGGACAGAAACAATGTTAACTGGAGAATGCGGGCATCGATCGCGCTACCTCTCGCATGCTAAGCGAGCGCTCTCCCATTTGAGCTAATTCCCCTCAACAAAAGACAGGGCTCAGTAGATTCGACCGGGTAGATTCCGCCTAGTCGTAGACGTTCTGAAGACGTCCCCTTGTTGGAAAATTCTCCAGTTACAGCTTTTCTGCCCTAAAGATGCTTTGTTTAGAAGGAAATAACATTAACTGGAGAATGCGGGCATCGATCCCGCTACCTCTCGCATGCTAAGCGAGCGCTCTACCATTTGAGCTAATTCCCCTTAAGCAACCCTAGAGGTCAGTACATTCCAGCGGGGGTACTGACAAGTGGCGTATAGAGACAATGGTTTTCAGCATTTCTTACAAATAAAATTGAGTTTCATGTGAAAAATTAATATTCAGAAGGTACAAGGACGTTACATTACAGCATCTCACTCTGTTAGGCGTGTTAGTCGCAAGGCAGCCCATTTGTAGTGCCCGTGCCAGGCTTCCTCCTTGTCTGGCCGAATGACTCGGCCATCTTCTTACCACGCACGCGTAACCCCACCGGCGCCCTCGGGTAGCCTGGGATTTGAGTGGCGTAAGGCTCCCATGCCTTCTGTCGTGCTGACAAAAACGTGCTCGCTCACACATACCGGAGCGCCCTGGCAGAGGTGCCGAAATAGCTCAGTTGGGAGAGCGTTAGACTGAAGATCTAAAGGTCCCTGGTTCGATCCCGGGTTTCGGCAGCTGGCGGCAGAGTAGTCCGCCAGCGCGGACTTATGCCTCAGACTTGAAAACAGCAAAACGTGGAAATCAGATCCCCTGGTCGGAGACGAGAGCAAAAAACTCGGATGCTCCAGGACTCTTGGGTTCTTGAACGCTTAGCCTGCACCCTTCAGTTTACGTGACTGCGGTCTTCAATCATTGGCAAGGCAGCCCCCTAGCCCGCACGCCATTAGAAAACCCCTGCTTTTGACAAGGCGCCTTGGAAGCCCTGTCACCCGACGAGGTGGCCGAGAGGTTAAGGCGATGGACTGCTAATCCATTGTGCTCTGCACGCGTGGGTTCGAGTCCCACCCTCGTCGCGCGTGTTCTTCCCCTTTACCGCTATGCGCCAGGGTTTGTTGCAAGCCGACTGCTTCGGACCTGGCCCATGAGATGGAGTGAGAATAGTGAAAAGCTAGCGGTGGGTCTAATGCCGAGTTCACCCCGCACGATCTTAGCCCTGATTTTCAGTCGCTGGCAGGTTTTGCGAGATCGCGATCCCGCAATATCCAAGGCAAATCGGAGCTCGTGCACGCGAGTGACGATGGCGCAGTCTGAATTACCAAAGACGCGATCCGAGACAATCGCCGAAGCGTGGCAGATGCCCCTGAAATACCTGTCGGCGACTTATAATCCTGCAGTGTGAAAGGAGTTCTGAGGGACAAATACATTGGCGATGACCTACAGCCAATGAGAGAACAAGATACAGGGCAGCGGGAAGTTCGGGGAGGAGTTATAGACCACTATACCAGCAAGCACGGCTTCGGTTGGAGCACAATATTATAGGTTATTAGAGTGTATATGTTTTTATCAGAGAAAAATGTCTTAAGTATAGTTATATCAGAACAAATAAGCTTTACAATTACATCAAACAGAAATAAAGCAGAAACATTTGCTTGACCAGCCGCACCGGCAACAGCACATTGCAATGTTAATCATTTCTTCAATTATGCAGAACGCACCATCCTTGTTCCCCGCACAGACCATTTGGATCGCGCAGGGGGTGCCATTTCCAGTCTCGCGTGAGAACTCTGAAATCACTTCTCGCGTGCGTTTGATTGTGAAACGCAGTTTGAGGACCAGAAGGACTTGTCTGCGATTCTTCCTATTGTGAAGTCATGCAGTGTGTAACCGTCTCATCGTGCAATGTGAACACCGCAGCAACTGAATGCTCCCCCAGACAGTCGTGCAGCGTGAAAACAACAGTGATCCGACTACTTTGAAAATCGCGCAGTGTGAACTCGGCATAAGTGTTTCCCAACCTTGGGCTGCATTCCTATGCTGGTTGGACACACATGCTGTAAGTTCATATGAGCAAGCCACCTCAACAGGAGGTGGAGGATATGGACAGCCAATCCACGTTTCAAAGCCCTTGTGGGTTTGGATCTTGCTGATCTCGGAAAGACCCTGCTCGCCTGTGGGTAGCGTGGCCGAGCGGTCCAAGGCGCTGGATTAAGGCTCCAGTCTCTTCGGGGGCGTGGGTTCGAATCCCACCGCTGCCAGGCTGACCTTTTGTTCTTAAGCAGAAGCGTTCCTTCCGCCCAAGGCTACAGGGGTGGCGGTTGGCCACGGGGCCTTAAGCCGAGACCAGTCGAGGTCAGTGACCTGCCGCGAGCCGAGGCCGCGCTCCCTCCTTTCTTGGGAATGGTTAGGTGTCTCCTGTAGAGCTGGTGAAGCGGAAGGCGTGTTAGTCGCACGGCAGCCCATTTGTGGTGCCCGTGCCAGGCTTCCTCCTTGTCTGGCCGAATGACTCGGCCATCTTCTTACCACGCGCGCGTAACCCCACCGGCGCCCTCGGTTAAGCACTGTTAACAAGCGTTAGGTGTCAGTAGATTCCAGTGTGGTATTGACCTGTGAAGTACAGAGACGAGGGTGTCCAGCATTTCTTGCTAATAAAATTGAGTTTAATTTGAAAAATGAATGTTTAAAAATTCACATTAACCAATGCTCATAATTCATGTTTTATTGTTTTGTTACATTAGTTCATATAACTCCAATATGTATGATTATTTAAGGTCAACATAAATGTATTTATGCGATTTGCTCTTTATTACATGCACAGACTTTTACTATTTTTTTTTTGGGGCTAAGTGTCCTGTGTTTTTGTGTTGTCTTTTTTGTATTTATTATTTTTGCACTGTCTTGTCGTTGCTTTGTTTGCACCTAGCTGCACACTTTTCACTTTATGTGGCTTGGACGAACTTTCGGCCCTAGCTTTGTGTTGTTCTTGTGTTTGATCTTCATGTTGTATGTTCATGTAGCACCAGGTCCTGGAGAAACGTTGTTTCATTTCACTATGTACTGCGTCTGTGTACTGTGTACACTATGTACTAACCATACGGAGGAGCTTTCTTTATTACTGGCCATGTTAAAAAAAAAAACCCAGCTGTTTGTTTGGTAAAAGAGCCAGATTCATGGATAATATACAACAGATATAAAAAAAAAACTACAAATATTTTAAAATATTAAACCTTCAATGTATAAATGTGAAGAAAAAAAAAGAGAACAGTTCTAGCTGAAGAAAAGCAGCCCTAAATCATAATGCTAACACCACCATGCTGTACCATGGACATGGTGTTTATTTCATGGTGTGTGTTTTGTACCAAACATTTGGAATTATGGAATTATTCTTATTATTTGGTTCATTCAGGACACAGCCACATTCCCAATTAGAAAAGAGAGATTTTCCCCAAATTTTGTCCCTAAAATATTTCTTCTTTTTCATTTTTAAATTTGTAGATATATTTCCCAGTGACAACAAAAAATATCCGACATGTTTTATCTTGGTTTCTTATTTTACAAAACCTGCCCATTTAAAAGGGGTGTGTAGACTTTTTTATATCCACTGTATATTAAAAAAAACATAGGCTCAGTGATACAACAAAACATTTACAGAATACTGCAAGTGAAGGGTTTCATATTCTTAAAAAATCACAGCTTTCATATATAAAAAGATGATTGGATATACTGGTAAAGAAAGGCTGGTTTAGACTTCCATTTAACAAGACAAAACAACAGTTTTATGAGTGTAAACTCATCAGTCCTGATCACTTCCCCTTGTTGGAAAACTCTCCAGTTACAGTTTTTCCCACTCTTACTCTGGAGACCCCTTCCATATTAAAAACTTTATCTGTAGACAACATCCTGTGGTATAAATTTAAAAAATAAGTTATTTTAGTAAAAAGCAGAGTTTTAGCATACTCACCTAAGGATGCCACTACTTTTTTCCTTCTTAAACCTACCCCCAACCATCTTGGTTGAGTTATTTGCTTGTTGATTGAGAAATTTCAGTATATAACATGCCCTAAAGATTTGTTGTTTAGATGGAAACAATATTAACTAGAGGATCAAGCCCGCTACCATTTGAGCTAATTCCCTTCAACAAATACAAGGGCTCAGTAGAGTCCACCGAGACCTAGAAGTACTAAAGACATCCCCTTGTTGGAAAACTCTCCAGTTACAGCTTTTGTGCCCCAAAGATGCTTTGTTTAGAAGGAAATAACATTAACTGGAGAATGCGGGCATCGATCCCGCTACCTCTCGCATGCTAAGCGAGCGCTCTACCATTTGAGCTAATTCCCCCCTACCAGGGAGGACAAATTTTCCATGGCCCGAGGGTTCTCTGGATTGATAGGGGAAGCTAATTTTAGCTAGACTTATGCCGAGTTCACACTGCACGATTTTCAAAGCGGTCAGATCATGGCTGTTTTCACACTGCACGACTATCTAGGGTGGCATTCAGCCGCTGCTGTGTTCACACTCCACAATGGATCGGCGACAGTAGGTTACACGCTGCATGACTTCACAACAGGAAGAATCGCCCACATCTCTGTCTGGAACACAAACTACGTTTCACAACCGAACGTATGCGAGAAATAATAAGGAACCGAATCAGAGTTCTCACGCGAGATTGGAAATGGAAACCTGCCAAAGGGCCAGTGAGAGTAACAAGGATTGCACATTGGGCAGAACGCAGACACTAACTGGAGAATGCGGGCATCGATCCTGCTACCATTCACATGCTAAGCAAGCGCCCTACCAGTTGAGCTAAGGGCCCTCAGCAAGCACAAGGGCTCAGTGGATTTCACCGGGTAGATTCAACCTAGACCTAGAAGTTCTGAAGACGTCCCCTTGTTGGAAAACTCTCCAGTTACAGCTTTTCTGCCCTAAAGATGCTTTGTTTAGATGGAAATAATATTAACTGGAGAATGCGGGCATCTATCCCGCTACCTCTCGCATGCTAAGCGAGCACTCTACCGTTTGCGCTAATTCCCCTTTATCAACACTAGAGGTCAGTACATTCCAGCGGGGTACTGACCGGTGCAGTATAGAGACAAGGGTTTTCAGCATTTCTTTCAAATAAAATTGAGTTTCATGTGAAAAATGAATATTTAGAAGGTAGAGGGACGTTAAATTGCAGCATCTCATTCTCTCTCCCTCTGTCTCTCTCTCTCTCTCTCTCACTCACTCTCTCTCTCCCATTTAACAAGACAAAAAAAGTTTTATGAGTGTAGACTTATAAGCCCTGAAGACTTCCCCTTGTTGGAAAACTACAGCTTTTCACTTTCCTGACTCTTACACAGTGTGAACACTGGAGACTCCTTCCAGTGTAGTAAAATACAATAATAAAGTGATAATATGTTCAGAAACAGAGTTTTAGCGTTCTCACCTAAAGAAGCTACTAATTTTTTCTTTTTAAAGCTACTCCCAACCATCTTGGCGGGGATATTTGCTTGTTGATATAGCTTGTTAATTGAGAAATTTCAGTATATAATATGCCCTAAAGATTTGTTGTTTGGACAGAAACAATGTTAACTGGAGAATGCGGGCATCGATCGCGCTACCTCTCGCATGCTAAGCGAGCGCTCTCCCATTTGAGCTAATTCCCCTCAACAAAAGACAGGGCTCAGTAGATTCGACCGGGTAGATTCCGCCTAGTCGTAGACGTTCTGAAGACGTCCCCTTGTTGGAAAATTCTCCAGTTACAGCTTTTCTGCCCTAAAGATGCTTTGTTTAGAAGGAAATAACATTAACTGGAGAATGCGGGCATCGATCCCGCTACCTCTCGCATGCTAAGCGAGTGCTCTACCATTTGAGCTAATTCCCCTTAAGCAACCCTAGAGGTCAGTACATTCCAGCGGGGTACTGACAAGTGGCGTATAGAGACAATGGTTTTCAGCATTTCTTACAAATAAAATTGAGTTTCATGTGAAAAATTAATATTCAGAAGGTACAAGGACGTTACATTACAGCATCTCACTCTGTTAGGCGTGTTAGTCGCAAGGCAGCCCATTTGTAGTGCCCGTGCCAGGCTTCCTCCTTGTCTGGCCGAATGACTCGGCCATCTTCTTACCACGCACGCGTAACCCCACCGGCGCCCTCGGGTAGCCTGGGATTTGAGTGGCGTAAGGCTCCCATGCCTTCTGTCGTGCTGACAAAAACGTGCTCGCTCACACATACCGGAGCGCCCTGGCAGAGGTGCCGAAATAGCTCAGTTGGGAGAGCGTTAGACTGAAGATCTAAAGGTCCCTGGTTCGATCCCGGGTTTCGGCAGCTGGCGGCAGAGTAGTCCGCCAGCGCGGACTTATGCCTCAGACTTGAAAACAGCAAAACGTGGAAATCAGATCCCCTGGTCGGAGACGAGAGCAAAAAACTCGGATGCTCCAGGACTCTTGGGTTCTTGAACGCTTAGCCTGCACCCTTCAGTTTACGTGACTGCGGTCTTCAATCATTGGCAAGGCAGCCCCCTAGCCCGCACGCCATTAGAAAACCCCTGCTTTTGACAAGGCGCCTTGGAAGCCCTGTCACCCGACGAGGTGGCCGAGAGGTTAAGGCGATGGACTGCTAATCCATTGTGCTCTGCACGCGTGGGTTCGAGTCCCACCCTCGTCGCGCGTGTTCTTCCCCTTTACCGCTATGCGCCCGGGTTTGTTGCAAGCCGACTGCTTCGGACCTGGCCCATGAGATGGAGTGAGAATAGTGAAAAGCTAGCGGTGGGTCTAATGCCGAGTTCACCCCGCACGATCTTAGCCCTGATTTTCAGTCGCTGGCAGGTTTTGCGAGATCGCGATCCCGCAATATCCAAGGCAAATCGGAGCTCGTGCACGCGAGTGACGATGGCGCAGTCTGAATTACCAAAGACGCGATCCGAGACAATCGCCGAAGCGTGGCAGATGCCCCTGAAATACCTGTCGGCGACTTATAATCCTGCAGTGTGAAAGGAGTTCTGAGGGACAAATACATTGGCGATGACCTACAGCCAATGAGAGAACAAGATACAGGGCAGCGGGAAGTTCGGGGAGGAGTTATAGACCACTATACCAGCAAGCACGGCTTCGGTTGGAGCACAATATTATAGGTTATTAGAGTGTATATGTTTTTATCAGAGAAAAATGTCTTAAGTATAGTTATATCAGAACAAATAAGCTTTACAATTACATCAAACAGAAATAAAGCAGAAACATTTGCTTGACCAGCCGCACCGGCAACAGCACATTGCAATGTTAATCATTTCTTCAATTATGCAGAACGCACCATCCTTGTTCCCCGCACAGACCATTTGGATCGCGCAGGGGGTGCCATTTCCAGTCTCGCGTGAGAACTCTGAAATCACTTCTCGCGTGCGTTTGATTGTGAAACGCAGTTTGAGGACCAGAAGGACTTGTCTGCGATTCTTCCTATTGTGAAGTCATGCAGTGTGTAACCGTCTCATCGTGCAATGTGAACACCGCAGCAACTGAATGCTCCCCCAGACAGTCGTGCAGCGTGAAAACAACAGTGATCCGACTACTTTGAAAATCGCGCAGTGTGAACTCGGCATAAGTGTTTCCCAACCTTGGGCTGCATTCCTATGCTGGTTGGACACACATGCTGTAAGTTCATATGAGCAAGCCACCTCAACAGGAGGTGGAGGATATGGACAGCCAATCCACGTTTCAAAGCCCTTGTGGGTTTGGATCTTGCTGATCTCGGAAAGACCCTGCTCGCCTGTGGGTAGCGTGGCCGAGCGGTCCAAGGCGCTGGATTAAGGCTCCAGTCTCTTCGGGGGCGTGGGTTCGAATCCCACCGCTGCCAGGCTGACCTTTTGTTCTTAAGCAGAAGCGTTCCTTCCGCCCAAGGCTACAGGGGTGGCGGTTGGCCACGGGGCCTTAAGCCGAGACCAGTCGAGGTCAGTGACCTGCCGCGAGCCGAGGCCGCGCTCCCTCCTTTCTTGGGAATGGTTAGGTGTCTCCTGTAGAGCTGGTGAAGCGGAAGGCGTGTTAGTCGCACGGCAGCCCATTTGTGGTGCCCGTGCCAGGCTTCCTCCTTGTCTGGCCGAATGACTCGGCCATCTTCTTACCACGCGCGCGTAACCCCACCGGCGCCCTCGGTTAAGCACTGTTAACAAGCGTTAGGTGTCAGTAGATTCCAGTGTGGTATTGACCTGTGAAGTACAGAGACGAGGGTGTCCAGCATTTCTTGCTAATAAAATTGAGTTTAATTTGAAAAATGAATGTTTAAAAATTCACATTAACCAATGCTCATAATTCATGTTTTATTGTTTTGTTACATTAGTTCATATAACTCCAATATGTATGATTATTTAAGGTCAACATAAATGTATTTATGCGATTTGCTCTTTATTACATGCACAGACTTTTACTATTTTTTTTTTGGGGCTAAGTGTCCTGTGTTTTTGTGTTGTCTTTTTTGTATTTATTATTTTTGCACTGTCTTGTCGTTGCTTTGTTTGCACCTAGCTGCACACTTTTCACTTTATGTGGCTTGGACGAACTTTCGGCCCTAGCTTTGTGTTGTTCTTGTGTTTGATCTTCATGTTGTATGTTCATGTAGCACCAGGTCCTGGAGAAACGTTGTTTCATTTCACTATGTACTGCGTCTGTGTACTGTGTACACTATGTACTAACCATACGGAGGAGCTTTCTTTATTACTGGCCATGTTAAAAAAAAAACCCAGCTGTTTGTTTGGTAAAAGAGCCAGATTCATGGATAATATACAACAGATATAAAAAAAAAACTACAAATATTTTAAAATATTAAACCTTCAATGTATAAATGTGAAGAAAAAAAAAGAGAACAGTTCTAGCTGAAGAAAAGCAGCCCTAAATCATAATGCTAACACCACCATGCTGTACCATGGACATGGTGTTTATTTCATGGTGTGTGTTTTGTACCAAACATTTGGAATTATGGAATTATTCTTATTATTTGGTTCATTCAGGACACAGCCACATTCCCAATTAGAAAAGAGAGATTTTCCCCAAATTTTGTCCCTAAAATATTTCTTCTTTTTCATTTTTAAATTTGTAGATATATTTCCCAGTGACAACAAAAAATATCCGACATGTTTTATCTTGGTTTCTTATTTTACAAAACCTGCCCATTTAAAAGGGGTGTGTAGACTTTTTTTATATCCACTGTATATTAAAAAAAACATAGGCTCAGTGATACAACAAAACATTTACAGAATACTGCAAGTGAAGGGTTTCATATTCTTAAAAAATCACAGCTTTCATATATAAAAAGATGATTGGATATACTGGTAAAGAAAGGCTGGTTTAGACTTCCATTTAACAAGACAAAACAACAGTTTTATGAGTGTAAACTCATCAGTCCTGATCACTTCCCCTTGTTGGAAAACTCTCCAGTTACAGTTTTTCCCACTCTTACTCTGGAGACCCCTTCCATATTAAAAACTTTATCTGTAGACAACATCCTGTGGTATAAATTTAAAAAATAAGTTATTTTAGTAAAAAGCAGAGTTTTAGCATACTCACCTAAGGATGCCACTACTTTTTTCCTTCTTAAACCTACCCCCAACCATCTTGGTTGAGTTATTTGCTTGTTGATTGAGAAATTTCAGTATATAACATGCCCTAAAGATTTGTTGTTTAGATGGAAACAATATTAACTAGAGGATCAAGCCCGCTACCATTTGAGCTAATTCCCTTCAACAAATACAAGGGCTCAGTAGAGTCCACCGAGACCTAGAAGTACTAAAGACATCCCCTTGTTGGAAAACTCTCCAGTTACAGCTTTTGTGCCCCAAAGATGCTTTGTTTAGAAGGAAATAACATTAACTGGAGAATGCGGGCATCGATCCCGCTACCTCTCGCATGCTAAGCGAGCGCTCTACCATTTGAGCTAATTCCCCCCTACCAGGGAGGACAAATTTTCCATGGCCCGAGGGTTCTCTGGATTGATAGGGGAAGCTAATTTTAGCTAGACTTATGCCGAGTTCACACTGCACGATTTTCAAAGCGGTCAGATCATGGCTGTTTTCACACTGCACGACTATCTAGGGTGGCATTCAGCCGCTGCTGTGTTCACACTCCACAATGGATCGGCGACAGTAGGTTACACGCTGCATGACTTCACAACAGGAAGAATCGCCCACATCTCTGTCTGGAACACAAACTACGTTTCACAACCGAACGTATGCGAGAAATAATAAGGAACCGAATCAGAGTTCTCACGCGAGATTGGAAATGGAAACCTGCCAAAGGGCCAGTGAGAGTAACAAGGATTGCACATTGGGCAGAACGCAGACACTAACTGGAGAATGCGGGCATCGATCCTGCTACCATTCACATGCTAAGCGAGCGCCCTACCAGTTGAGCTAAGGGCCCTCAGCAAGCACAAGGGCTCAGTGGATTTCACCGGGTAGATTCAACCTAGACCTAGAAGTTCTGAAGACGTCCCCTTGTTGGAAAACTCTCCAGTTACAGCTTTTCTGCCCTAAAGATGCTTTGTTTAGATGGAAATAATATTAACTGGAGAATGCGGGCATCTATCCCGCTACCTCTCGCATGCTAAGCGAGCACTCTACCGTTTGCGCTAATTCCCCTTTATCAACACTAGAGGTCAGTACATTCCAGCGGGGTACTGACCGGTGCAGTATAGAGACAAGGGTTTTCAGCATTTCTTTCAAATAAAATTGAGTTTCATGTGAAAAATGAATATTTAGAAGGTAGAGGGACGTTAAATTGCAGCATCTCATTCTCTCTCCCTCTGTCTCTCTCTCTCTCTCTCTCACTCACTCTCTCTCTCCCATTTAACAAGACAAAAAAAGTTTTATGAGTGTAGACTTATAAGCCCTGAAGACTTCCCCTTGTTGGAAAACTACAGCTTTTCACTTTCCTGACTCTTACACAGTGTGAACACTGGAGACTCCTTCCAGTGTAGTAAAATACAATAATAAAGTGATAATATGTTCAGAAACAGAGTTTTAGCGTTCTCACCTAAAGAAGCTACTAATTTTTTTCTTTTTAAAGCTACTCCCAACCATCTTGGCGGGGATATTTGCTTGTTGATATAGCTTGTTAATTGAGAAATTTCAGTATATAATATGCCCTAAAGATTTGTTGTTTGGACAGAAACAATGTTAACTGGAGAATGCGGGCATCGATCGCGCTACCTCTCGCATGCTAAGCGAGCGCTCTCCCATTTGAGCTAATTCCCCTCAACAAAAGACAGGGCTCAGTAGATTTGACCGGGTAGATTCCGCCTAGTCGTAGACGTTCTGAAGACGTCCCCTTGTTGGAAAATTCTCCAGTTACAGCTTTTCTGCCCTAAAGATGCTTTGTTTAGAAGGAAATAACATTAACTGGAGAATGCGGGCATCGATCCCGCTACCTCTCGCATGCTAAGCGAGCGCTCTACCATTTGAGCTAATTCCCCCCTACCAGGGAGGACAAATTTTCCATGGCCCGAGGGTTCTCTGGATTGATAGGGGAAGCTAATTTTAGCTAGACTTATGCCGAGTTCACACTGCACGATTTTCAAAGCGGTCAGATCATGGCTGTTTTCACACTGCACGACTATCTAGGGTGGCATTCAGCCGCTGCTGTGTTCACACTCCACAATGGATCGGCGACAGTAGGTTACACGCTGCATGACTTCACAACAGGAAGAATCGCCCACATCTCTGTCTGGAACACAAACTACGTTTCACAACCGAACGTATGCGAGAAATAATAAGGAACCGAATCAGAGTTCTCACGCGAGATTGGAAATGGAAACCTGCCAAAGGGCCAGTGAGAGTAACAAGGATTGCACATTGGGCAGAACGCAGACACTAACTGGAGAATGCGGGCATCGATCCTGCTACCATTCACATGCTAAGCGAGCGCCCTACCAGTTGAGCTAAGGGCCCTCAGCAAGCACAAGGGCTCAGTGGATTTCACCGGGTAGATTCAACCTAGACCTAGAAGTTCTGAAGACGTCCCCTTGTTGGAAAACTCTCCAGTTACAGCTTTTCTGCCCTAAAGATGCTTTGTTTAGATGGAAATAATATTAACTGGAGAATGCGGGCATCTATCCCGCTACCTCTCGCATGCTAAGCGAGCACTCTACCGTTTGCGCTAATTCCCCTTTATCAACACTAGAGGTCAGTACATTCCAGCGGGGTACTGACCGGTGCAGTATAGAGACAAGGGTTTTCAGCATTTCTTTCAAATAAAATTGAGTTTCATGTGAAAAATGAATATTTAGAAGGTAGAGGGACGTTAAATTGCAGCATCTCATTCTCTCTCCCTCTGTCTCTCTCTCTCTCTCTCTCACTCACTCTCTCTCTCCCATTTAACAAGACAAAAAAAGTTTTATGAGTGTAGACTTATAAGCCCTGAAGACTTCCCCTTGTTGGAAAACTACAGCTTTTCACTTTCCTGACTCTTACACAGTGTGAACACTGGAGACTCCTTCCAGTGTAGTAAAATACAATAATAAAGTGATAATATGTTCAGAAACAGAGTTTTAGCGTTCTCACCTAAAGAAGCTACTAATTTTTTTCTTTTTAAAGCTACTCCCAACCATCTTGGCGGGGATATTTGCTTGTTGATATAGCTTGTTAATTGAGAAATTTCAGTATATAATATGCCCTAAAGATTTGTTGTTTGGACAGAAACAATGTTAACTGGAGAATGCGGGCATCGATCGCGCTACCTCTCGCATGCTAAGCGAGCGCTCTCCCATTTGAGCTAATTCCCCTCAACAAAAGACAGGGCTCAGTAGATTCGACCGGGTAGATTCCGCCTAGTCGTAGACGTTCTGAAGACGTCCCCTTGTTGGAAAATTCTCCAGTTACAGCTTTTCTGCCCTAAAGATGCTTTGTTTAGAAGGAAATAACATTAACTGGAGAATGCGGGCATCGATCCCGCTACCTCTCGCATGCTAAGCGAGCGCTCTACCATTTGAGCTAATTCCCCTTAAGCAACCCTAGAGGTCAGTACATTCCAGCGGGGTACTGACAAGTGGCGTATAGAGACAATGGTTTTCAGCATTTCTTACAAATAAAATTGAGTTTCATGTGAAAAATTAATATTCAGAAGGTACAAGGACGTTACATTACAGCATCTCACTCTGTTAGGCGTGTTAGTCGCAAGGCAGCCCATTTGTAGTGCCCGTGCCAGGCTTCCTCCTTGTCTGGCCGAATGACTCGGCCATCTTCTTACCACGCACGCGTAACCCCACCGGCGCCCTCGGGTAGCCTGGGATTTGAGTGGCGTAAGGCTCCCATGCCTTCTGTCGTGCTGACAAAAACGTGCTCGCTCACACATACCGGAGCGCCCTGGCAGAGGTGCCGAAATAGCTCAGTTGGGAGAGCGTTAGACTGAAGATCTAAAGGTCCCTGGTTCGATCCCGGGTTTCGGCAGCTGGCGGCAGAGTAGTCCGCCTGCGCGGACTTATGCCTCAGACTTGAAAACAGCAAAACGTGGAAATCAGATCCCCTGGTCGGAGACGAGAGCAAAAAACTCGGATGCTCCAGGACTCTTGGGTTCTTGAACGCTTAGCCTGCACCCTTCAGTTTACGTGACTGCGGTCTTCAATCATTGGCAAGGCAGCCCCCTAGCCCGCACGCCATTAGAAAACCCCTGCTTTTGACAAGGCGCCTTGGAAGCCCTGTCACCCGACGAGGTGGCCGAGAGGTTAAGGCGATGGACTGCTAATCCATTGTGCTCTGCACGCGTGGGTTCGAGTCCCACCCTCGTCGCGCGTGTTCTTCCCCTTTACCGCTATGCGCCCGGGTTTGTTGCAAGCCGACTGCTTCGGACCTGGCCCATGAGATGGAGTGAGAATAGTGAAAAGCTAGCGGTGGGTCTAATGCCGAGTTCACCCCGCACGATCTTAGCCCTGATTTTCAGTCGCTGGCAGGTTTTGCGAGATCGCGATCCCGCAATATCCAAGGCAAATCGGAGCTCGTGCACGCGAGTGACGATGGCGCAGTCTGAATTACCAAAGACGCGATCCGAGACAATCGCCGAAGCGTGGCAGATGCCCCTGAAATACCTGTCGGCGACTTATAATCCTGCAGTGTGAAAGGAGTTCTGAGGGACAAATACATTGGCGATGACCTACAGCCAATGAGAGAACAAGATACAGGGCAGCGGGAAGTTCGGGGAGGAGTTATAGACCACTATACCAGCAAGCACGGCTTCGGTTGGAGCACAATATTATAGGTTATTAGAGTGTATATGTTTTTATCAGAGAAAAATGTCTTAAGTATAGTTATATCAGAACAAATAAGCTTTACAATTACATCAAACAGAAATAAAGCAGAAACATTTGCTTGACCAGCCGCACCGGCAACAGCACATTGCAATGTTAATCATTTCTTCAATTATGCAGAACGCACCATCCTTGTTCCCCGCACAGACCATTTGGATCGCGCAGGGGGTGCCATTTCCAGTCTCGCGTGAGAACTCTGAAATCACTTCTCGCGTGCGTTTGATTGTGAAACGCAGTTTGAGGACCAGAAGGACTTGTCTGCGATTCTTCCTATTGTGAAGTCATGCAGTGTGTAACCGTCTCATCGTGCAATGTGAACACCGCAGCAACTGAATGCTCCCCCAGACAGTCGTGCAGCGTGAAAACAACAGTGATCCGACTACTTTGAAAATCGCGCAGTGTGAACTCGGCATAAGTGTTTCCCAACCTTGGGCTGCATTCCTATGCTGGTTGGACACACATGCTGTAAGTTCATATGAGCAAGCCACCTCAACAGGAGGTGGAGGATATGGACAGCCAATCCACGTTTCAAAGCCCTTGTGGGTTTGGATCTTGCTGATCTCGGAAAGACCCTGCTTGCCTGTGGGTAGCGTGGCCGAGCGGTCCAAGGCGCTGGATTAAGGCTCCAGTCTCTTCGGGGGCGTGGGTTCGAATCCCACCGCTGCCAGGCTGACCTTTTGTTCTTAAGCAGAAGCGTTCCTTCCGCCCAAGGCTACAGGGGTGGCGGTTGGCCACGGGGCCTTAAGCCGAGACCAGTCGAGGTCAGTGACCTGCCGCGAGCCGAGGCCGCGCTCCCTCCTTTCTTGGGAATGGTTAGGTGTCTCCTGTAGAGCTGGTGAAGCGGAAGGCGTGTTAGTCGCACGGCAGCCCATTTGTGGTGCCCGTGCCAGGCTTCCTCCTTGTCTGGCCGAATGACTCGGCCATCTTCTTACCACGCGCGCGTAACCCCACCGGCGCCCTCGGTTAAGCACTGTTAACAAGCGTTAGGTGTCAGTAGATTCCAGTGTGGTATTGACCTGTGAAGTACAGAGACGAGGGTGTCCAGCATTTCTTGCTAATAAAATTGAGTTTAATTTGAAAAATGAATGTTTAAAAATTCACATTAACCAATGCTCATAATTCATGTTTTATTGTTTTGTTACATTAGTTCATATAACTCCAATATGTATGATTATTTAAGGTCAACATAAATGTATTTATGCGATTTGCTCTTTATTACATGCACAGACTTTTACTATTTTTTTTTTGGGGCTAAGTGTCCTGTGTTTTTGTGTTGTCTTTTTTGTATTTATTATTTTTGCACTGTCTTGTCGTTGCTTTGTTTGCACCTAGCTGCACACTTTTCACTTTATGTGGCTTGGACGAACTTTCGGCCCTAGCTTTGTGTTGTTCTTGTGTTTGATCTTCATGTTGTATGTTCATGTAGCACCAGGTCCTGGAGAAACGTTGTTTCATTTCACTATGTACTGCGTCTGTGTACTGTGTACACTATGTACTAACCATACGGAGGAGCTTTCTTTATTACTGGCCATGTTAAAAAAAAAACCCAGCTGTTTGTTTGGTAAAAGAGCCAGATTCATGGATAATATACAACAGATATAAAAAAAAAAACTACAAATATTTTAAAATATTAAACCTTCAATGTATAAATGTGAAGAAAAAAAAAGAGAACAGTTCTAGCTGAAGAAAAGCAGCCCTAAATCATAATGCTAACACCACCATGCTGTACCATGGACATGGTGTTTATTTCATGGTGTGTGTTTTGTACCAAACATTTGGAATTATGGAATTATTCTTATTATTTGGTTCATTCAGGACACAGCCACATTCCCAATTAGAAAAGAGAGATTTTCCCCAAATTTTGTCCCTAAAATATTTCTTCTTTTTCATTTTTAAATTTGTAGATATATTTCCCAGTGACAACAAAAAATATCCGACATGTTTTATCTTGGTTTCTTATTTTACAAAACCTGCCCATTTAAAAGGGGTGTGTAGACTTTTTTTATATCCACTGTATATTAAAAAAAACATAGGCTCAGTGATACAACAAAACATTTACAGAATACTGCAAGTGAAGGGTTTCATATTCTTAAAAAATCACAGCTTTCATATATAAAAAGATGATTGGATATACTGGTAAAGAAAGGCTGGTTTAGACTTCCATTTAACAAGACAAAACAACAGTTTTATGAGTGTAAACTCATCAGTCCTGATCACTTCCCCTTGTTGGAAAACTCTCCAGTTACAGTTTTTCCCACTCTTACTCTGGAGACCCCTTCCATATTAAAAACTTTATCTGTAGACAACATCCTGTGGTATAAATTTAAAAAATAAGTTATTTTAGTAAAAAGCAGAGTTTTAGCATACTCACCTAAGGATGCCACTACTTTTTTCCTTCTTAAACCTACCCCCAACCATCTTGGTTGAGTTATTTGCTTGTTGATTGAGAAATTTCAGTATATAACATGCCCTAAAGATTTGTTGTTTAGATGGAAACAATATTAACTAGAGGATCAAGCCCGCTACCATTTGAGCTAATTCCCTTCAACAAATACAAGGGCTCAGTAGAGTCCACCGAGACCTAGAAGTACTAAAGACATCCCCTTGTTGGAAAACTCTCCAGTTACAGCTTTTGTGCCCCAAAGATGCTTTGTTTAGAAGGAAATAACATTAACTGGAGAATGCGGGCATCGATCCCGCTACCTCTCGCATGCTAAGCGAGCGCTCTACCATTTGAGCTAATTCCCCCCTACCAGGGAGGACAAATTTTCCATGGCCCGAGGGTTCTCTGGATTGATAGGGGAAGCTAATTTTAGCTAGACTTATGCCGAGTTCACACTGCACGATTTTCAAAGCGGTCAGATCATGGCTGTTTTCACACTGCACGACTATCTAGGGTGGCATTCAGCCGCTGCTGTGTTCACACTCCACAATGGATCGGCGACAGTAGGTTACACGCTGCATGACTTCACAACAGGAAGAATCGCCCACATCTCTGTCTGGAACACAAACTACGTTTCACAACCGAACGTATGCGAGAAATAATAAGGAACCGAATCAGAGTTCTCACGCGAGATTGGAAATGGAAACCTGCCAAAGGGCCAGTGAGAGTAACAAGGATTGCACATTGGGCAGAACGCAGACACTAACTGGAGAATGCGGGCATCGATCCTGCTACCATTCACATGCTAAGCGAGCGCCCTACCAGTTGAGCTAAGGGCCCTCAGCAAGCACAAGGGCTCAGTGGATTTCACCGGGTAGATTCAACCTAGACCTAGAAGTTCTGAAGACGTCCCCTTGTTGGAAAACTCTCCAGTTACAGCTTTTCTGCCCTAAAGATGCTTTGTTTAGATGGAAATAATATTAACTGGAGAATGCGGGCATCGATCCCGCTACCTCTCGCATGCTAAGCGAGCACTCTACCGTTTGCGCTAATTCCCCTTTATCAACACTAGAGGTCAGTACATTCCAGCGGGGTACTGACCGGTGCAGTATAGAGACAAGGGTTTTCAGCATTTCTTTCAAATAAAATTGAGTTTCATGTGAAAAATTAATATTTAGAAGGTAGAGGGACGTTAAATTACAGCATCTCATTCTCTCTCCCTCTGTCTCTCTCTCTCTCTCTCTCTCTCTCTCTCTCACTCTCTCTCTCCCATTTAACAAGACAAAAAAAGTTTTATGAGTGTAGACTTATAAGCCCTGAAGACTTCCCCTTGTTGGAAAACTACAGCTTTTCACTTTCCTGACTCTTACACAGTGTGAACACTGGAGACTCCTTCCAGTGTAGTAAAATACAATAATAAAGTGATAATATGTTCAGAAACAGAGTTTTAGCGTTCTCACCTAAAGAAGCTACTAATTTTTTTCTTTTTAAAGCTACTCCCAACCATCTTGGCGGGGATATTTGCTTGTTGATATAGCTTGTTAATTGAGAAATTTCAGTATATAATATGCCCTAAAGATTTGTTGTTTGGACAGAAACAATGTTAACTGGAGAATGCGGGCATCGATCGCGCTACCTCTCGCATGCTAAGCGAGCGCTCTCCCATTTGAGCTAATTCCCCTCAACAAAAGACAGGGCTCAGTAGATTCGACCGGGTAGATTCCGCCTAGTCGTAGACGTTCTGAAGACGTCCCCTTGTTGGAAAATTCTCCAGTTACAGCTTTTCTGCCCTAAAGATGCTTTGTTTAGAAGGAAATAACATTAACTGGAGAATGCGGGCATCGATCCCGCTACCTCTCGCATGCTAAGCGAGCGCTCTACCATTTGAGCTAATTCCCCTTAAGCAACCCTAGAGGTCAGTACATTCCAGCGGGGTACTGACAAGTGGCGTATAGAGACAATGGTTTTCAGCATTTCTTACAAATAAAATTGAGTTTCATGTGAAAAATTAATATTCAGAAGGTACAAGGACGTTACATTACAGCATCTCACTCTGTTAGGCGTGTTAGTCGCAAGGCAGCCCATTTGTAGTGCCCGTGCCAGGCTTCCTCCTTGTCTGGCCGAATGACTCGGCCATCTTCTTACCACGCACGCGTAACCCCACCGGCGCCCTCGGGTAGCCTGGGATTTGAGTGGCGTAAGGCTCCCATGCCTTCTGTCGTGCTGACAAAAACGTGCTCGCTCACACATACCGGAGCGCCCTGGCAGAGGTGCCGAAATAGCTCAGTTGGGAGAGCGTTAGACTGAAGATCTAAAGGTCCCTGGTTCGATCCCGGGTTTCGGCAGCTGGCGGCAGAGTAGTCCGCCTGCGCGGACTTATGCCTCAGACTTGAAAACAGCAAAACGTGGAAATCAGATCCCCTGGTCGGAGACGAGAGCAAAAAACTCGGATGCTCCAGGACTCTTGGGTTCTTGAACGCTTAGCCTGCACCCTTCAGTTTACGTGACTGCGGTCTTCAATCATTGGCAAGGCAGCCCCCTAGCCCGCACGCCATTAGAAAACCCCTGCTTTTGACAAGGCGCCTTGGAAGCCCTGTCACCCGACGAGGTGGCCGAGAGGTTAAGGCGATGGACTGCTAATCCATTGTGCTCTGCACGCGTGGGTTCGAGTCCCACCCTCGTCGCGCGTGTTCTTCCCCTTTACCGCTATGCGCCAGGGTTTGTTGCAAGCCGACTGCTTCGGACCTGGCCCATGAGATGGAGTGAGAATAGTGAAAAGCTAGCGGTGGGTCTAATGCCGAGTTCACCCCGCACGATCTTAGCCCTGATTTTCAGTCGCTGGCAGGTTTTGCGAGATCGCGATCCCGCAATATCCAAGGCAAATCGGAGCTCGTGCACGCGAGTGACGATGGCGCAGTCTGAATTACCAAAGACGCGATCCGAGACAATCGCCGAAGCGTGGCAGATGCCCCTGAAATACCTGTCGGCGACTTATAATCCTGCAGTGTGAAAGGAGTTCTGAGGGACAAATACATTGGCGATGACCTACAGCCAATGAGAGAACAAGATACAGGGCAGCGGGAAGTTCGGGGAGGAGTTATAGACCACTATACCAGCAAGCACGGCTTCGGTTGGAGCACAATATTATAGGTTATTAGAGTGTATATGTTTTTATCAGAGAAAAATGTCTTAAGTATAGTTATATCAGAACAAATAAGCTTTACAATTACATCAAACAGAAATAAAGCAGAAACATTTGCTTGACCAGCCGCACCGGCAACAGCACATTGCAATGTTAATCATTTCTTCAATTATGCAGAACGCACCATCCTTGTTCCCCGCACAGACCATTTGGATCGCGCAGGGGGTGCCATTTCCAGTCTCGCGTGAGAACTCTGAAATCACTTCTCGCGTGCGTTTGATTGTGAAACGCAGTTTGAGGACCAGAAGGACTTGTCTGCGATTCTTCCTATTGTGAAGTCATGCAGTGTGTAACCGTCTCATCGTGCAATGTGAACACCGCAGCAACTGAATGCTCCCCCAGACAGTCGTGCAGCGTGAAAACAACAGTGATCCGACTACTTTGAAAATCGCGCAGTGTGAACTCGGCATAAGTGTTTCCCAACCTTGGGCTGCATTCCTATGCTGGTTGGACACACATGCTGTAAGTTCATATGAGCAAGCCACCTCAACAGGAGGTGGAGGATATGGACAGCCAATCCACGTTTCAAAGCCCTTGTGGGTTTGGATCTTGCTGATCTCGGAAAGACCCTGCTCGCCTGTGGGTAGCGTGGCCGAGCGGTCCAAGGCGCTGGATTAAGGCTCCAGTCTCTTCGGGGGCGTGGGTTCGAATCCCACCGCTGCCAGGCTGACCTTTTGTTCTTAAGCAGAAGCGTTCCTTCCGCCCAAGGCTACAGGGGTGGCGGTTGGCCACGGGGCCTTAAGCCGAGACCAGTCGAGGTCAGTGACCTGCCGCGAGCCGAGGCCGCGCTCCCTCCTTTCTTGGGAATGGTTAGGTGTCTCCTGTAGAGCTGGTGAAGCGGAAGGCGTGTTAGTCGCACGGCAGCCCATTTGTGGTGCCCGTGCCAGGCTTCCTCCTTGTCTGGCCGAATGACTCGGCCATCTTCTTACCACGCGCGCGTAACCCCACCGGCGCCCTCGGTTAAGCACTGTTAACAAGCGTTAGGTGTCAGTAGATTCCAGTGTGGTATTGACCTGTGAAGTACAGAGACGAGGGTGTCCAGCATTTCTTGCTAATAAAATTGAGTTTAATTTGAAAAATGAATGTTTAAAAATTCACATTAACCAATGCTCATAATTCATGTTTTATTGTTTTGTTACATTAGTTCATATAACTCCAATATGTATGATTATTTAAGGTCAACATAAATGTATTTATGCGATTTGCTCTTTATTACATGCACAGACTTTTACTATTTTTTTTTTGGGGCTAAGTGTCCTGTGTTTTTGTGTTGTCTTTTTTGTATTTATTATTTTTGCACTGTCTTGTCGTTGCTTTGTTTGCACCTAGCTGCACACTTTTCACTTTATGTGGCTTGGACGAACTTTCGGCCCTAGCTTTGTGTTGTTCTTGTGTTTGATCTTCATGTTGTATGTTCATGTAGCACCAGGTCCTGGAGAAACGTTGTTTCATTTCACTATGTACTGCGTCTGTGTACTGTGTACACTATGTACTAACCATACGGAGGAGCTTTCTTTATTACTGGCCATGTTAAAAAAAAAACCCAGCTGTTTGTTTGGTAAAAGAGCCAGATTCATGGATAATATACAACAGATATAAAAAAAAAACTACAAATATTTTAAAATATTAAACCTTCAATGTATAAATGTGAAGAAAAAAAAAGAGAACAGTTCTAGCTGAAGAAAAGCAGCCCTAAATCATAATGCTAACACCACCATGCTGTACCATGGACATGGTGTTTATTTCATGGTGTGTGTTTTGTACCAAACATTTGGAATTATGGAATTATTCTTATTATTTGGTTCATTCAGGACACAGCCACATTCCCAATTAGAAAAGAGAGATTTTCCCCAAATTTTGTCCCTAAAATATTTCTTCTTTTTCATTTTTAAATTTGTAGATATATTTCCCAGTGACAACAAAAAATATCCGACATGTTTTATCTTGGTTTCTTATTTTACAAAACCTGCCCATTTAAAAGGGGTGTGTAGACTTTTTTATATCCACTGTATATTAAAAAAAACATAGGCTCAGTGATACAACAAAACATTTACAGAATACTGCAAGTGAAGGGTTTCATATTCTTAAAAAATCACAGCTTTCATATATAAAAAGATGATTGGATATACTGGTAAAGAAAGGCTGGTTTAGACTTCCATTTAACAAGACAAAACAACAGTTTTATGAGTGTAAACTCATCAGTCCTGATCACTTCCCCTTGTTGGAAAACTCTCCAGTTACAGTTTTTCCCACTCTTACTCTGGAGACCCCTTCCATATTAAAAACTTTATCTGTAGACAACATCCTGTGGTATAAATTTAAAAAATAAGTTATTTTAGTAAAAAGCAGAGTTTTAGCATACTCACCTAAGGATGCCACTACTTTTTTTCCTTCTTAAACCTACCCCCAACCATCTTGGTTGAGTTATTTGCTTGTTGATTGAGAAATTTCAGTATATAACATGCCCTAAAGATTTGTTGTTTAGACGGAAACAATATTAACTAGAGGATCAAGCCCGCTACCTTTTGCATGCTAAGCAAGCACGCTACCATTTGAGCTAATTCCCTTCAACAAATACAAGGGCTCAGTAGAGTCCACCGGGTAGATTCCACCTAGACCTAGAAGTACTAAAGACATCCCCTTGTTGGAAAACTCTCCAGTTACAGCTTTTGTGCCCCAAAGATGCTTTGTTTAGAAGGAAATAACATTAACTGGAGAATGCGGGCATCGATCCCGCTACCTCTCGCATGCTAAGCTAGCGCTCTACCATTTGAGCTAATTCCCCCCTACCAGGGAGGACAAATTTTCCATGGCCCGAGGGTTCTCTGGATTGATAGGGGAAGCTAATTTTAGCTAGACTTATGCCGAGTTCACACTGCACGATTTTCAAAGCGGTCAGATCATGGCTGTTTTCACACTGCACGACTATCTAGGGTGGCATTCAGCCGCTGCTGTGTTCACACTCCACAATGGATCGGCGACAGTAGGTTACACGCTGCATGACTTCACAACAGGAAGAATCGCCCACATCTCTGTCTGGAACACAAACTACGTTTCACAACCGAACGTATGCGAGAAATAATAAGGAAATACACCCAATCAGAGTTCTCACGCGAGATTGGAAATGGAAACCTGCCAAAGGGCCAGTGAGAGTAACAAGGATTGCACATTGGGCAGAACGCAGACACTAACTGGAGAATGCGGGCATCGATCCTGCTACCATTCACATGCTAAGCGAGCGCCCTACCAGTTGAGCTAAGGGCCCTCAGCAAGCACAAGGGCTCAGTGGATTTCACCGGGTAGATTCAACCTAGACCTAGAAGTTCTGAAGACGTCCCCTTGTTGGAAAACTCTCCAGTTACAGCTTTTCTGCCCTAAAGATGCTTTGTTTAGATGGAAATAATATTAACTGGAGAATGCGGGCATCTATCCCGCTACCTCTCGCATGCTAAGCGAGCACTCTACCGTTTGCGCTAATTCCCCTTTATCAACACTAGAGGTCAGTACATTCCAGCGGGGTACTGACCGGTGCAGTATAGAGACAAGGGTTTTCAGCATTTCTTTCAAATAAAATTGAGTTTCATGTGAAAAATTAATATTTAGAAGGTAGAGGGACGTTAAATTACAGCATCTCATTCTCTCTCCCTCTGTCTCTCTCTCTCTCTCTCTCTCTCTCTCTCTCACTCTCTCTCTCCCATTTAACAAGACAAAAAAAGTTTTATGAGTGTAGACTTATAAGCCCTGAAGACTTCCCCTTGTTGGAAAACTACAGCTTTTCACTTTCCTGACTCTTACACAGTGTGAACACTGGAGACTCCTTCCAGTGTAGTAAAATACAATAATAAAGTGATAATATGTTCAGAAACAGAGTTTTAGCGTTCTCACCTAAAGAAGCTACTAATTTTTTTCTTTTTAAAGCTACTCCCAACCATCTTGGCGGGGATATTTGCTTGTTGATATAGCTTGTTAATTGAGAAATTTCAGTATATAATATGCCCTAAAGATTTGTTGTTTGGACAGAAACAATGTTAACTGGAGAATGCGGGCATCGATCGCGCTACCTCTCGCATGCTAAGCGAGCGCTCTCCCATTTGAGCTAATTCCCCTCAACAAAAGACAGGGCTCAGTAGATTCGACCGGGTAGATTCCGCCTAGTCGTAGACGTTCTGAAGACGTCCCCTTGTTGGAAAATTCTCCAGTTACAGCTTTTCTGCCCTAAAGATGCTTTGTTTAGAAGGAAATAACATTAACTGGAGAATGCGGGCATCGATCCCGCTACCTCTCGCATGCTAAGCGAGCGCTCTACCATTTGAGCTAATTCCCCTTAAGCAACCCTAGAGGTCAGTACATTCCAGCGGGGTACTGACAAGTGGCGTATAGAGACAATGGTTTTCAGCATTTCTTACAAATAAAATTGAGTTTCATGTGAAAAATTAATATTCAGAAGGTACAAGGACGTTACATTACAGCATCTCACTCTGTTAGGCGTGTTAGTCGCAAGGCAGCCCATTTGTAGTGCCCGTGCCAGGCTTCCTCCTTGTCTGGCCGAATGACTCGGCCATCTTCTTACCACGCACGCGTAACCCCACCGGCGCCCTCGGGTAGCCTGGGATTTGAGTGGCGTAAGGCTCCCATGCCTTCTGTCGTGCTGACAAAAACGTGCTCGCTCACACATACCGGAGCGCCCTGGCAGAGGTGCCGAAATAGCTCAGTTGGGAGAGCGTTAGACTGAAGATCTAAAGGTCCCTGGTTCGATCCCGGGTTTCGGCAGCTGGCGGCAGAGTAGTCCGCCTGCGCGGACTTATGCCTCAGACTTGAAAACAGCAAAACGTGGAAATCAGATCCCCTGGTCGGAGACGAGAGCAAAAAACTCGGATGCTCCAGGACTCTTGGGTTCTTGAACGCTTAGCCTGCACCCTTCAGTTTACGTGACTGCGGTCTTCAATCATTGGCAAGGCAGCCCCCTAGCCCGCACGCCATTAGAAAACCCCTGCTTTTGACAAGGCGCCTTGGAAGCCCTGTCACCCGACGAGGTGGCCGAGAGGTTAAGGCGATGGACTGCTAATCCATTGTGCTCTGCACGCGTGGGTTCGAGTCCCACCCTCGTCGCGCGTGTTCTTCCCCTTTACCGCTATGCGCCCGGGTTTGTTGCAAGCCGACTGCTTCGGACCTGGCCCATGAGATGGAGTGAGAATAGTGAAAAGCTAGCGGTGGGTCTAATGCCGAGTTCACCCCGCACGATCTTAGCCCTGATTTTCAGTCGCTGGCAGGTTTTGCGAGATCGCGATCCCGCAATATCCAAGGCAAATCGGAGCTCGTGCACGCGAGTGACGATGGCGCAGTCTGAATTACCAAAGACGCGATCCGAGACAATCGCCGAAGCGTGGCAGATGCCCCTGAAATACCTGTCGGCGACTTATAATCCTGCAGTGTGAAAGGAGTTCTGAGGGACAAATACATTGGCGATGACCTACAGCCAATGAGAGAACAAGATACAGGGCAGCGGGAAGTTCGGGGAGGAGTTATAGACCACTATACCAGCAAGCACGGCTTCGGTTGGAGCACAATATTATAGGTTATTAGAGTGTATATGTTTTTATCAGAGAAAAATGTCTTAAGTATAGTTATATCAGAACAAATAAGCTTTACAATTACATCAAACAGAAATAAAGCAGAAACATTTGCTTGACCAGCCGCACCGGCAACAGCACATTGCAATGTTAATCATTTCTTCAATTATGCAGAACGCACCATCCTTGTTCCCCGCACAGACCATTTGGATCGCGCAGGGGGTGCCATTTCCAGTCTCGCGTGAGAACTCTGAAATCACTTCTCGCGTGCGTTTGATTGTGAAACGCAGTTTGAGGACCAGAAGGACTTGTCTGCGATTCTTCCTATTGTGAAGTCATGCAGTGTGTAACCGTCTCATCGTGCAATGTGAACACCGCAGCAACTGAATGCTCCCCCAGACAGTCGTGCAGCGTGAAAACAACAGTGATCCGACTACTTTGAAAATCGCGCAGTGTGAACTCGGCATAAGTGTTTCCCAACCTTGGGCTGCATTCCTATGCTGGTTGGACACACATGCTGTAAGTTCATATGAGCAAGCCACCTCAACAGGAGGTGGAGGATATGGACAGCCAATCCACGTTTCAAAGCCCTTGTGGGTTTGGATCTTGCTGATCTCGGAAAGACCCTGCTCGCCTGTGGGTAGCGTGGCCGAGCGGTCCAAGGCGCTGGATTAAGGCTCCAGTCTCTTCGGGGGCGTGGGTTCGAATCCCACCGCTGCCAGGCTGACCTTTTGTTCTTAAGCAGAAGCGTTCCTTCCGCCCAAGGCTACAGGGGTGGCGGTTGGCCACGGGGCCTTAAGCCGAGACCAGTCGAGGTCAGTGACCTGCCGCGAGCCGAGGCCGCGCTCCCTCCTTTCTTGGGAATGGTTAGGTGTCTCCTGTAGAGCTGGTGAAGCGGAAGGCGTGTTAGTCGCACGGCAGCCCATTTGTGGTGCCCGTGCCAGGCTTCCTCCTTGTCTGGCCGAATGACTCGGCCATCTTCTTACCACGCGCGCGTAACCCCACCGGCGCCCTCGGTTAAGCACTGTTAACAAGCGTTAGGTGTCAGTAGATTCCAGTGTGGTATTGACCTGTGAAGTACAGAGACGAGGGTGTCCAGCATTTCTTGCTAATAAAATTGAGTTTAATTTGAAAAATGAATGTTTAAAAATTCACATTAACCAATGCTCATAATTCATGTTTTATTGTTTTGTTACATTAGTTCATATAACTCCAATATGTATGATTATTTAAGGTCAACATAAATGTATTTATGCGATTTGCTCTTTATTACATGCACAGACTTTTACTATTTTTTTTTTGGGGCTAAGTGTCCTGTGTTTTTGTGTTGTCTTTTTTGTATTTATTATTTTTGCACTGTCTTGTCGTTGCTTTGTTTGCACCTAGCTGCACACTTTTCACTTTATGTGGCTTGGACGAACTTTCGGCCCTAGCTTTGTGTTGTTCTTGTGTTTGATCTTCATGTTGTATGTTCATGTAGCACCAGGTCCTGGAGAAACGTTGTTTCATTTCACTATGTACTGCGTCTGTGTACTGTGTACACTATGTACTAACCATACGGAGGAGCTTTCTTTATTACTGGCCATGTTAAAAAAAAAACCCAGCTGTTTGTTTGGTAAAAGAGCCAGATTCATGGATAATATACAACAGATATAAAAAAAAAAACTACAAATATTTTAAAATATTAAACCTTCAATGTATAAATGTGAAGAAAAAAAAAGAGAACAGTTCTAGCTGAAGAAAAGCAGCCCTAAATCATAATGCTAACACCACCATGCTGTACCATGGACATGGTGTTTATTTCATGGTGTGTGTTTTGTACCAAACATTTGGAATTATGGAATTATTCTTATTATTTGGTTCATTCAGGACACAGCCACATTCCCAATTAGAAAAGAGAGATTTTCCCCAAATTTTGTCCCTAAAATATTTCTTCTTTTTCATTTTTAAATTTGTAGATATATTTCCCAGTGACAACAAAAAATATCCGACATGTTTTATCTTGGTTTCTTATTTTACAAAACCTGCCCATTTAAAAGGGGTGTGTAGACTTTTTTATATCCACTGTATATTAAAAAAAACATAGGCTCAGTGATACAACAAAACATTTACAGAATACTGCAAGTGAAGGGTTTCATATTCTTAAAAAATCACAGCTTTCATATATAAAAAGATGATTGGATATACTGGTAAAGAAAGGCTGGTTTAGACTTCCATTTAACAAGACAAAACAACAGTTTTATGAGTGTAAACTCATCAGTCCTGATCACTTCCCCTTGTTGGAAAACTCTCCAGTTACAGTTTTTCCCACTCTTACTCTGGAGACCCCTTCCATATTAAAAACTTTATCTGTAGACAACATCCTGTGGTATAAATTTAAAAAATAAGTTATTTTAGTAAAAAGCAGAGTTTTAGCATACTCACCTAAGGATGCCACTACTTTTTTCCTTCTTAAACCTACCCCCAACCATCTTGGTTGAGTTATTTGCTTGTTGATTGAGAAATTTCAGTATATAACATGCCCTAAAGATTTGTTGTTTAGATGGAAACAATATTAACTAGAGGATCAAGCCCGCTACCATTTGAGCTAATTCCCTTCAACAAATACAAGGGCTCAGTAGAGTCCACCGGGTAGATTCCACCTAGACCTAGAAGTACTAAAGACATCCCCTTGTTGGAAAACTCTCCAGTTACAGCTTTTGTGCCCCAAAGATGCTTTGTTTAGAAGGAAATAACATTAACTGGAGAATGCGGGCATCGATCCCGCTACCTCTCGCATGCTAAGCTAGCGCTCTACCATTTGAGCTAATTCCCCCCTACCAGGGAGGACAAATTTTCCATGGCCCGAGGGTTCTCTGGATTGATAGGGGAAGCTAATTTTAGCTAGACTTATGCCGAGTTCACACTGCACGATTTTCAAAGCGGTCAGATCATGGCTGTTTTCACACTGCACGACTATCTAGGGTGGCATTCAGCCGCTGCTGTGTTCACACTCCACAATGGATCGGCGACAGTAGGTTACACGCTGCATGACTTCACAACAGGAAGAATCGCCCACATCTCTGTCTGGAACACAAACTACGTTTCACAACCGAACGTATGCGAGAAATAATAAGGAAATACACCCAATCAGAGTTCTCACGCGAGATTGGAAATGGAAACCTGCCAAAGGGCCAGTGAGAGTAACAAGGATTGCACATTGGGCAGAACGCAGACACTAACTGGAGAATGCGGGCATCGATCCTGCTACCATTCACATGCTAAGCGAGCGCCCTACCATTTGAGCTAAGGGCCCTCAGCAAGCACGAGGGCTCAGTGGATTTCACCGGGTAGATTCAACCTAGACCTAGAAGTTCTGAAGACGTCCCCTTGTTGGAAAACTCTCCAGTTACAGCTTTTCTGCCCTAAAGATGCTTTGTTTAGATGGAAATAATATTAACTGGAGAATGCGGGCATCTATCCCGCTACCTCTCGCATGCTAAGCGAGCACTCTACCGTTTGCGCTAATTCCCCTTTATCAACACTAGAGGTCAGTACATTCCAGCGGGGTACTGACCGGTGCAGTATAGAGACAAGGGTTTTCAGCATTTCTTTCAAATAAAATTGAGTTTCATGTGAAAAATTAATATTTAGAAGGTAGAGGGACGTTAAATTACAGCATCTCATTCTCTCTCCCTCTGTCTCTCTCTCTCTCTCTCTCTCTCTCTCTCTCTCTCTCACTCTCTCTCTCCCATTTAACAAGACAAAAAAAGTTTTATGAGTGTAGACTTATAAGCCCTGAAGACTTCCCCTTGTTGGAAAACTACAGCTTTTCACTTTCCTGACTCTTACACAGTGTGAACACTGGAGACTCCTTCCAGTGTAGTAAAATACAATAATAAAGTGATAATATGTTCAGAAACAGAGTTTTAGCGTTCTCACCTAAAGAAGCTACTAATTTTTTTCTTTTTAAAGCTACTCCCAACCATCTTGGCGGGGATATTTGCTTGTTGATATAGCTTGTTAATTGAGAAATTTCAGTATATAATATGCCCTAAAGATTTGTTGTTTGGACAGAAACAATGTTAACTGGAGAATGCGGGCATCGATCGCGCTACCTCTCGCATGCTAAGCGAGCGCTCTCCCATTTGAGCTAATTCCCCTCAACAAAAGACAGGGCTCAGTAGATTCGACCGGGTAGATTCCGCCTAGTCGTAGACGTTCTGAAGACGTCCCCTTGTTGGAAAATTCTCCAGTTACAGCTTTTCTGCCCTAAAGATGCTTTGTTTAGAAGGAAATAACATTAACTGGAGAATGCGGGCATCGATCCCGCTACCTCTCGCATGCTAAGCGAGCGCTCTACCATTTGAGCTAATTCCCCTTAAGCAACCCTAGAGGTCAGTACATTCCAGCGGGGTACTGACAAGTGGCGTATAGAGACAATGGTTTTCAGCATTTCTTACAAATAAAATTGAGTTTCATGTGAAAAATTAATATTCAGAAGGTACAAGGACGTTACATTACAGCATCTCACTCTGTTAGGCGTGTTAGTCGCAAGGCAGCCCATTTGTAGTGCCCGTGCCAGGCTTCCTCCTTGTCTGGCCGAATGACTCGGCCATCTTCTTACCACGCACGCGTAACCCCACCGGCGCCCTCGGGTAGCCTGGGATTTGAGTGGCGTAAGGCTCCCATGCCTTCTGTCGTGCTGACAAAAACGTGCTCGCTCACACATACCGGAGCGCCCTGGCAGAGGTGCCGAAATAGCTCAGTTGGGAGAGCGTTAGACTGAAGATCTAAAGGTCCCTGGTTCGATCCCGGGTTTCGGCAGCTGGCGGCAGAGTAGTCCGCCTGCGCGGACTTATGCCTCAGACTTGAAAACAGCAAAACGTGGAAATCAGATCCCCTGGTCGGAGACGAGAGCAAAAAACTCGGATGCTCCAGGACTCTTGGGTTCTTGAACGCTTAGCCTGCACCCTTCAGTTTACGTGACTGCGGTCTTCAATCATTGGCAAGGCAGCCCCCTAGCCCGCACGCCATTAGAAAACCCCTGCTTTTGACAAGGCGCCTTGGAAGCCCTGTCACCCGACGAGGTGGCCGAGAGGTTAAGGCGATGGACTGCTAATCCATTGTGCTCTGCACGCGTGGGTTCGAGTCCCACCCTCGTCGCGCGTGTTCTTCCCCTTTACCGCTATGCGCCCGGGTTTGTTGCAAGCCGACTGCTTCGGACCTGGCCCATGAGATGGAGTGAGAATAGTGAAAAGCTAGCGGTGGGTCTAATGCCGAGTTCACCCCGCACGATCTTAGCCCTGATTTTCAGTCGCTGGCAGGTTTTGCGAGATCGCGATCCCGCAATATCCAAGGCAAATCGGAGCTCGTGCACGCGAGTGACGATGGCGCAGTCTGAATTACCAAAGACGCGATCCGAGACAATCGCCGAAGCGTGGCAGATGCCCCTGAAATACCTGTCGGCGACTTATAATCCTGCAGTGTGAAAGGAGTTCTGAGGGACAAATACATTGGCGATGACCTACAGCCAATGAGAGAACAAGATACAGGGCAGCGGGAAGTTCGGGGAGGAGTTATAGACCACTATACCAGCAAGCACGGCTTCGGTTGGAGCACAATATTATAGGTTATTAGAGTGTATATGTTTTTATCAGAGAAAAATGTCTTAAGTATAGTTATATCAGAACAAATAAGCTTTACAATTACATCAAACAGAAATAAAGCAGAAACATTTGCTTGACCAGCCGCACCGGCAACAGCACATTGCAATGTTAATCATTTCTTCAATTATGCAGAACGCACCATCCTTGTTCCCCGCACAGACCATTTGGATCGCGCAGGGGGTGCCATTTCCAGTCTCGCGTGAGAACTCTGAAATCACTTCTCGCGTGCGTTTGATTGTGAAACGCAGTTTGAGGACCAGAAGGACTTGTCTGCGATTCTTCCTATTGTGAAGTCATGCAGTGTGTAACCGTCTCATCGTGCAATGTGAACACCGCAGCAACTGAATGCTCCCCCAGACAGTCGTGCAGCGTGAAAACAACAGTGATCCGACTACTTTGAAAATCGCGCAGTGTGAACTCGGCATAAGTGTTTCCCAACCTTGGGCTGCATTCCTATGCTGGTTGGACACACATGCTGTAAGTTCATATGAGCAAGCCACCTCAACAGGAGGTGGAGGATATGGACAGCCAATCCACGTTTCAAAGCCCTTGTGGGTTTGGATCTTGCTGATCTCGGAAAGACCCTGCTCGCCTGTGGGTAGCGTGGCCGAGCGGTCCAAGGCGCTGGATTAAGGCTCCAGTCTCTTCGGGGGCGTGGGTTCGAATCCCACCGCTGCCAGGCTGACCTTTTGTTCTTAAGCAGAAGCGTTCCTTCCGCCCAAGGCTACAGGGGTGGCGGTTGGCCACGGGGCCTTAAGCCGAGACCAGTCGAGGTCAGTGACCTGCCGCGAGCCGAGGCCGCGCTCCCTCCTTTCTTGGGAATGGTTAGGTGTCTCCTGTAGAGCTGGTGAAGCGGAAGGCGTGTTAGTCGCACGGCAGCCCATTTGTGGTGCCCGTGCCAGGCTTCCTCCTTGTCTGGCCGAATGACTCGGCCATCTTCTTACCACGCGCGCGTAACCCCACCGGCGCCCTCGGTTAAGCACTGTTAACAAGCGTTAGGTGTCAGTAGATTCCAGTGTGGTATTGACCTGTGAAGTACAGAGACGAGGGTGTCCAGCATTTCTTGCTAATAAAATTGAGTTTAATTTGAAAAATGAATGTTTAAAAATTCACATTAACCAATGCTCATAATTCATGTTTTATTGTTTTGTTACATTAGTTCATATAACTCCAATATGTATGATTATTTAAGGTCAACATAAATGTATTTATGCGATTTGCTCTTTATTACATGCACAGACTTTTACTATTTTTTTTTTGGGGCTAAGTGTCCTGTGTTTTTGTGTTGTCTTTTTTGTATTTATTATTTTTGCACTGTCTTGTCGTTGCTTTGTTTGCACCTAGCTGCACACTTTTCACTTTATGTGGCTTGGACGAACTTTCGGCCCTAGCTTTGTGTTGTTCTTGTGTTTGATCTTCATGTTGTATGTTCATGTAGCACCAGGTCCTGGAGAAACGTTGTTTCATTTCACTATGTACTGCGTCTGTGTACTGTGTACACTATGTACTAACCATACGGAGGAGCTTTCTTTATTACTGGCCATGTTAAAAAAAAAACCCAGCTGTTTGTTTGGTAAAAGAGCCAGATTCATGGATAATATACAACAGATATAAAAAAAAAACTACAAATATTTTAAAATATTAAACCTTCAATGTATAAATGTGAAGAAAAAAAAAGAGAACAGTTCTAGCTGAAGAAAAGCAGCCCTAAATCATAATGCTAACACCACCATGCTGTACCATGGACATGGTGTTTATTTCATGGTGTGTGTTTTGTACCAAACATTTGGAATTATGGAATTATTCTTATTATTTGGTTCATTCAGGACACAGCCACATTCCCAATTAGAAAAGAGAGATTTTCCCCAAATTTTGTCCCTAAAATATTTCTTCTTTTTCATTTTTAAATTTGTAGATATATTTCCCAGTGACAACAAAAAATATCCGACATGTTTTATCTTGGTTTCTTATTTTACAAAACCTGCCCATTTAAAAGGGGTGTGTAGACTTTTTTATATCCACTGTATATTAAAAAAAACATAGGCTCAGTGATACAACAAAACATTTACAGAATACTGCAAGTGAAGGGTTTCATATTCTTAAAAAATCACAGCTTTCATATATAAAAAGATGATTGGATATACTGGTAAAGAAAGGCTGGTTTAGACTTCCATTTAACAAGACAAAACAACAGTTTTATGAGTGTAAACTCATCAGTCCTGATCACTTCCCCTTGTTGGAAAACTCTCCAGTTACAGTTTTTCCCACTCTTACTCTGGAGACCCCTTCCATATTAAAAACTTTATCTGTAGACAACATCCTGTGGTATAAATTTAAAAAATAAGTTATTTTAGTAAAAAGCAGAGTTTTAGCATACTCACCTAAGGATGCCACTACTTTTTTCCTTCTTAAACCTACCCCCAACCATCTTGGTTGAGTTATTTGCTTGTTGATTGAGAAATTTCAGTATATAACATGCCCTAAAGATTTGTTGTTTAGATGGAAACAATATTAACTAGAGGATCAAGCCCGCTACCATTTGAGCTAATTCCCTTCAACAAATACAAGGGCTCAGTAGAGTCCACCGAGACCTAGAAGTACTAAAGACATCCCCTTGTTGGAAAACTCTCCAGTTACAGCTTTTGTGCCCCAAAGATGCTTTGTTTAGAAGGAAATAACATTAACTGGAGAATGCGGGCATCGATCCCGCTACCTCTCGCATGCTAAGCGAGCGCTCTACCATTTGAGCTAATTCCCCCCTACCAGGGAGGACAAATTTTCCATGGCCCGAGGGTTCTCTGGATTGATAGGGGAAGCTAATTTTAGCTAGACTTATGCCGAGTTCACACTGCACGATTTTCAAAGCGGTCAGATCATGGCTGTTTTCACACTGCACGACTATCTAGGGTGGCATTCAGCCGCTGCTGTGTTCACACTCCACAATGGATCGGCGACAGTAGGTTACACGCTGCATGACTTCACAACAGGAAGAATCGCCCACATCTCTGTCTGGAACACAAACTACGTTTCACAACCGAACGTATGCGAGAAATAATAAGGAACCGAATCAGAGTTCTCACGCGAGATTGGAAATGGAAACCTGCCAAAGGGCCAGTGAGAGTAACAAGGATTGCACATTGGGCAGAACGCAGACACTAACTGGAGAATGCGGGCATCGATCCTGCTACCATTCACATGCTAAGCGAGCGCCCTACCAGTTGAGCTAAGGGCCCTCAGCAAGCACAAGGGCTCAGTGGATTTCACCGGGTAGATTCAACCTAGACCTAGAAGTTCTGAAGACGTCCCCTTGTTGGAAAACTCTCCAGTTACAGCTTTTCTGCCCTAAAGATGCTTTGTTTAGATGGAAATAATATTAACTGGAGAATGCGGGCATCTATCCCGCTACCTCTCGCATGCTAAGCGAGCACTCTACCGTTTGCGCTAATTCCCCTTTATCAACACTAGAGGTCAGTACATTCCAGCGGGGTACTGACCGGTGCAGTATAGAGACAAGGGTTTTCAGCATTTCTTTCAAATAAAATTGAGTTTCATGTGAAAAATGAATATTTAGAAGGTAGAGGGACGTTAAATTGCAGCATCTCATTCTCTCTCCCTCTGTCTCTCTCTCTCTCTCTCTCTCTCACTCACTCTCTCTCTCCCATTTAACAAGACAAAAAAAGTTTTATGAGTGTAGACTTATAAGCCCTGAAGACTTCCCCTTGTTGGAAAACTACAGCTTTTCACTTTCCTGACTCTTACACAGTGTGAACACTGGAGACTCCTTCCAGTGTAGTAAAATACAATAATAAAGTGATAATATGTTCAGAAACAGAGTTTTAGCGTTCTCACCTAAAGAAGCTACTAATTTTTTTCTTTTTAAAGCTACTCCCAACCATCTTGGCGGGGATATTTGCTTGTTGATATAGCTTGTTAATTGAGAAATTTCAGTATATAATATGCCCTAAAGATTTGTTGTTTGGACAGAAACAATGTTAACTGGAGAATGCGGGCATCGATCGCGCTACCTCTCGCATGCTAAGCGAGCGCTCTCCCATTTGAGCTAATTCCCCTCAACAAAAGACAGGGCTCAGTAGATTCGACCGGGTAGATTCCGCCTAGTCGTAGACGTTCTGAAGACGTCCCCTTGTTGGAAAATTCTCCAGTTACAGCTTTTCTGCCCTAAAGATGCTTTGTTTAGAAGGAAATAACATTAACTGGAGAATGCGGGCATCGATCCCGCTACCTCTCGCATGCTAAGCGAGCGCTCTACCATTTGAGCTAATTCCCCTTAAGCAACCCTAGAGGTCAGTACATTCCAGCGGGGTACTGACAAGTGGCGTATAGAGACAATGGTTTTCAGCATTTCTTACAAATAAAATTGAGTTTCATGTGAAAAATTAATATTCAGAAGGTACAAGGACGTTACATTACAGCATCTCACTCTGTTAGGCGTGTTAGTCGCAAGGCAGCCCATTTGTAGTGCCCGTGCCAGGCTTCCTCCTTGTCTGGCCGAATGACTCGGCCATCTTCTTACCACGCACGCGTAACCCCACCGGCGCCCTCGGGTAGCCTGGGATTTGAGTGGCGTAAGGCTCCCATGCCTTCTGTCGTGCTGACAAAAACGTGCTCGCTCACACATACCGGAGCGCCCTGGCAGAGGTGCCGAAATAGCTCAGTTGGGAGAGCGTTAGACTGAAGATCTAAAGGTCCCTGGTTCGATCCCGGGTTTCGGCAGCTGGCGGCAGAGTAGTCCGCCTGCGCGGACTTATGCCTCAGACTTGAAAACAGCAAAACGTGGAAATCAGATCCCCTGGTCGGAGACGAGAGCAAAAAACTCGGATGCTCCAGGACTCTTGGGTTCTTGAACGCTTAGCCTGCACCCTTCAGTTTACGTGACTGCGGTCTTCAATCATTGGCAAGGCAGCCCCCTAGCCCGCACGCCATTAGAAAACCCCTGCTTTTGACAAGGCGCCTTGGAAGCCCTGTCACCCGACGAGGTGGCCGAGAGGTTAAGGCGATGGACTGCTAATCCATTGTGCTCTGCACGCGTGGGTTCGAGTCCCACCCTCGTCGCGCGTGTTCTTCCCCTTTACCGCTATGCGCCCGGGTTTGTTGCAAGCCGACTGCTTCGGACCTGGCCCATGAGATGGAGTGAGAATAGTGAAAAGCTAGCGGTGGGTCTAATGCCGAGTTCACCCCGCACGATCTTAGCCCTGATTTTCAGTCGCTGGCAGGTTTTGCGAGATCGCGATCCCGCAATATCCAAGGCAAATCGGAGCTCGTGCACGCGAGTGACGATGGCGCAGTCTGAATTACCAAAGACGCGATCCGAGACAATCGCCGAAGCGTGGCAGATGCCCCTGAAATACCTGTCGGCGACTTATAATCCTGCAGTGTGAAAGGAGTTCTGAGGGACAAATACATTGGCGATGACCTACAGCCAATGAGAGAACAAGATACAGGGCAGCGGGAAGTTCGGGGAGGAGTTATAGACCACTATACCAGCAAGCACGGCTTCGGTTGGAGCACAATATTATAGGTTATTAGAGTGTATATGTTTTTATCAGAGAAAAATGTCTTAAGTATAGTTATATCAGAACAAATAAGCTTTACAATTACATCAAACAGAAATAAAGCAGAAACATTTGCTTGACCAGCCGCACCGGCAACAGCACATTGCAATGTTAATCATTTCTTCAATTATGCAGAACGCACCATCCTTGTTCCCCGCACAGACCATTTGGATCGCGCAGGGGGTGCCATTTCCAGTCTCGCGTGAGAACTCTGAAATCACTTCTCGCGTGCGTTTGATTGTGAAACGCAGTTTGAGGACCAGAAGGACTTGTCTGCGATTCTTCCTATTGTGAAGTCATGCAGTGTGTAACCGTCTCATCGTGCAATGTGAACACCGCAGCAACTGAATGCTCCCCCAGACAGTCGTGCAGCGTGAAAACAACAGTGATCCGACTACTTTGAAAATCGCGCAGTGTGAACTCGGCATAAGTGTTTCCCAACCTTGGGCTGCATTCCTATGCTGGTTGGACACACATGCTGTAAGTTCATATGAGCAAGCCACCTCAACAGGAGGTGGAGGATATGGACAGCCAATCCACGTTTCAAAGCCCTTGTGGGTTTGGATCTTGCTGATCTCGGAAAGACCCTGCTCGCCTGTGGGTAGCGTGGCCGAGCGGTCCAAGGCGCTGGATTAAGGCTCCAGTCTCTTCGGGGGCGTGGGTTCGAATCCCACCGCTGCCAGGCTGACCTTTTGTTCTTAAGCAGAAGCGTTCCTTCCGCCCAAGGCTACAGGGGTGGCGGTTGGCCACGGGGCCTTAAGCCGAGACCAGTCGAGGTCAGTGACCTGCCGCGAGCCGAGGCCGCGCTCCCTCCTTTCTTGGGAATGGTTAGGTGTCTCCTGTAGAGCTGGTGAAGCGGAAGGCGTGTTAGTCGCACGGCAGCCCATTTGTGGTGCCCGTGCCAGGCTTCCTCCTTGTCTGGCCGAATGACTCGGCCATCTTCTTACCACGCGCGCGTAACCCCACCGGCGCCCTCGGTTAAGCACTGTTAACAAGCGTTAGGTGTCAGTAGATTCCAGTGTGGTATTGACCTGTGAAGTACAGAGACGAGGGTGTCCAGCATTTCTTGCTAATAAAATTGAGTTTAATTTGAAAAATGAATGTTTAAAAATTCACATTAACCAATGCTCATAATTCATGTTTTATTGTTTTGTTACATTAGTTCATATAACTCCAATATGTATGATTATTTAAGGTCAACATAAATGTATTTATGCGATTTGCTCTTTATTACATGCACAGACTTTTACTATTTTTTTTTTGGGGCTAAGTGTCCTGTGTTTTTGTGTTGTCTTTTTTGTATTTATTATTTTTGCACTGTCTTGTCGTTGCTTTGTTTGCACCTAGCTGCACACTTTTCACTTTATGTGGCTTGGACGAACTTTCGGCCCTAGCTTTGTGTTGTTCTTGTGTTTGATCTTCATGTTGTATGTTCATGTAGCACCAGGTCCTGGAGAAACGTTGTTTCATTTCACTATGTACTGCGTCTGTGTACTGTGTACACTATGTACTAACCATACGGAGGAGCTTTCTTTATTACTGGCCATGTTAAAAAAAACACCCAGCTGTTTGTTTGGTAAAAGAGCCAGATTCATGGATAATATACAACAGATATAAAAAAAAAAACTACAAATATTTTAAAATATTAAACCTTCAATGTATAAATGTGAAGAAAAAAAAAGAGAACAGTTCTAGCTGAAGAAAAGCAGCCCTAAATCATAATGCTAACACCACCATGCTGTACCATGGACATGGTGTTTATTTCATGGTGTGTGTTTTGTACCAAACATTTGGAATTATGGAATTATTCTTATTATTTGGTTCATTCAGGACACAGCCACATTCCCAATTAGAAAAGAGAGATTTTCCCCAAATTTTGTCCCTAAAATATTTCTTCTTTTTCATTTTTAAATTTGTAGATATATTTCCCAGTGACAACAAAAAATATCCGACATGTTTTATCTTGGTTTCTTATTTTACAAAACCTGCCCATTTAAAAGGGGTGTGTAGACTTTTTTATATCCACTGTATATTAAAAAAAACATAGGCTCAGTGATACAACAAAACATTTACAGAATACTGCAAGTGAAGGGTTTCATATTCTTAAAAAATCACAGCTTTCATATATAAAAAGATGATTGGATATACTGGTAAAGAAAGGCTGGTTTAGACTTCCATTTAACAAGACAAAACAACAGTTTTATGAGTGTAAACTCATCAGTCCTGATCACTTCCCCTTGTTGGAAAACTCTCCAGTTACAGTTTTTCCCACTCTTACTCTGGAGACCCCTTCCATATTAAAAACTTTATCTGTAGACAACATCCTGTGGTATAAATTTAAAAAATAAGTTATTTTAGTAAAAAGCAGAGTTTTAGCATACTCACCTAAGGATGCCACTACTTTTTTCCTTCTTAAACCTACCCCCAACCATCTTGGTTGAGTTATTTGCTTGTTGATTGAGAAATTTCAGTATATAACATGCCCTAAAGATTTGTTGTTTAGATGGAAACAATATTAACTAGAGGATCAAGCCCGCTACCATTTGAGCTAATTCCCTTCAACAAATACAAGGGCTCAGTAGAGTCCACCGAGACCTAGAAGTACTAAAGACATCCCCTTGTTGGAAAACTCTCCAGTTACAGCTTTTGTGCCCCAAAGATGCTTTGTTTAGAAGGAAATAACATTAACTGGAGAATGCGGGCATCGATCCCGCTACCTCTCGCATGCTAAGCGAGCGCTCTACCATTTGAGCTAATTCCCCCCTACCAGGGAGGACAAATTTTCCATGGCCCGAGGGTTCTCTGGATTGATAGGGGAAGCTAATTTTAGCTAGACTTATGCCGAGTTCACACTGCACGATTTTCAAAGCGGTCAGATCATGGCTGTTTTCACACTGCACGACTATCTAGGGTGGCATTCAGCCGCTGCTGTGTTCACACTCCACAATGGATCGGCGACAGTAGGTTACACGCTGCATGACTTCACAACAGGAAGAATCGCCCACATCTCTGTCTGGAACACAAACTACGTTTCACAACCGAACGTATGCGAGAAATAATAAGGAACCGAATCAGAGTTCTCACGCGAGATTGGAAATGGAAACCTGCCAAAGGGCCAGTGAGAGTAACAAGGATTGCACATTGGGCAGAACGCAGACACTAACTGGAGAATGCGGGCATCGATCCTGCTACCATTCACATGCTAAGCGAGCGCCCTACCAGTTGAGCTAAGGGCCCTCAGCAAGCACAAGGGCTCAGTGGATTTCACCGGGTAGATTCAACCTAGACCTAGAAGTTCTGAAGACGTCCCCTTGTTGGAAAACTCTCCAGTTACAGCTTTTCTGCCCTAAAGATGCTTTGTTTAGATGGAAATAATATTAACTGGAGAATGCGGGCATCTATCCCGCTACCTCTCGCATGCTAAGCGAGCACTCTACCGTTTGCGCTAATTCCCCTTTATCAACACTAGAGGTCAGTACATTCCAGCGGGGTACTGACCGGTGCAGTATAGAGACAAGGGTTTTCAGCATTTCTTTCAAATAAAATTGAGTTTCATGTGAAAAATGAATATTTAGAAGGTAGAGGGACGTTAAATTGCAGCATCTCATTCTCTCTCCCTCTGTCTCTCTCTCTCTCTCTCTCACTCACTCTCTCTCTCCCATTTAACAAGACAAAAAAAGTTTTATGAGTGTAGACTTATAAGCCCTGAAGACTTCCCCTTGTTGGAAAACTACAGCTTTTCACTTTCCTGACTCTTACACAGTGTGAACACTGGAGACTCCTTCCAGTGTAGTAAAATACAATAATAAAGTGATAATATGTTCAGAAACAGAGTTTTAGCGTTCTCACCTAAAGAAGCTACTAATTTTTTTCTTTTTAAAGCTACTCCCAACCATCTTGGCGGGGATATTTGCTTGTTGATATAGCTTGTTAATTGAGAAATTTCAGTATATAATATGCCCTAAAGATTTGTTGTTTGGACAGAAACAATGTTAACTGGAGAATGCGGGCATCGATCGCGCTACCTCTCGCATGCTAAGCGAGCGCTCTCCCATTTGAGCTAATTCCCCTCAACAAAAGACAGGGCTCAGTAGATTCGACCGGGTAGATTCCGCCTAGTCGTAGACGTTCTGAAGACGTCCCCTTGTTGGAAAATTCTCCAGTTACAGCTTTTTCTGCCCTAAAGATGCTTTGTTTAGAAGGAAATAACATTAACTGGAGAATGCGGGCATCGATCCCGCTACCTCTCGCATGCTAAGCGAGCGCTCTACCATTTGAGCTAATTCCCCTTAAGCAACCCTAGAGGTCAGTACATTCCAGCGGGGTACTGACAAGTGGCGTATAGAGACAATGGTTTTCAGCATTTCTTACAAATAAAATTGAGTTTCATGTGAAAAATTAATATTCAGAAGGTACAAGGACGTTACATTACAGCATCTCACTCTGTTAGGCGTGTTAGTCGCAAGGCAGCCCATTTGTAGTGCCCGTGCCAGGCTTCCTCCTTGTCTGGCCGAATGACTCGGCCATCTTCTTACCACGCACGCGTAACCCCACCGGCGCCCTCGGGTAGCCTGGGATTTGAGTGGCGTAAGGCTCCCATGCCTTCTGTCGTGCTGACAAAAACGTGCTCGCTCACACATACCGGAGCGCCCTGGCAGAGGTGCCGAAATAGCTCAGTTGGGAGAGCGTTAGACTGAAGATCTAAAGAGTCTATCTAGAGTAGTCCGCCTGCGCGGACTTATGCCTCAGACTTGAAAACAGCAAAACGTGGAAATCAGATCCCCTGGTCGGAGACGAGAGCAAAAAACTCGGATGCTCCAGGACTCTTGGGTTCTTGAACGCTTAGCCTGCACCCTTCAGTTTACGTGACTGCGGTCTTCAATCATTGGCAAGGCAGCCCCCTAGCCCGCACGCCATTAGAAAACCCCTGCTTTTGACAAGGCGCCTTGGAAGCCCTGTCACCCGACGAGGTGGCCGAGAGGTTAAGGCGATGGACTGCTAATCCATTGTGCTCTGCACGCTGGGTTCGAGTCCCACCCTCGTCGCAGCGTGTTCTTCCCCTTTACCGCTATGCGCCCGGTTTGTTGCAAGCCGACTGCTTCGGACCTGGCCCATGAGATGGAGTGAGAATAGTGAAAAGCTAGCGGTGGGTCTAATGCCGAGTTCACCCCGCACGATCTTAGCCCTGATTTTCAGTCGCTGGCAGGTTTTGGGAGATCGCGATCCCGCAATATCCAAGGCAAATCGGAGCTCGTGCACGCGAGTGACGATGGCGCAGTCTGAATTACCAAAGACGCGATCCGAGACAATCGCCGGCGTGGCAGATGCCCTGAAATACCTGTCGGCGACTTATAATCCTGCAGTGTGAAAGGAGTTCTGAGGGGACAAATACATTGGCGATGACCTACAGCCAATGAGAGAACAAGATACAGGGCAGCGGGAAGTTCGGGAGGAGTTATAGACCACTATACCAGCAAGCACGGCTTCGTTGGAGCACAATATTATAGGTTATTAGAGTGTATATGTTTTTATCAGAGAAAAATGTCTTAAGTATAGTTATATCAGAACAAATAAGCTTTACAATTACATCAAACAGAAATAAAGCAGAAACATTTGCTTGACCAGCCGCACCGGCAACAGCACATTGCAATGTTAATCATTTCTTCAATTATGCAGAACGCACCATCCTTGTTCCCCGCACAGACCATTTGGATCGCGCAGGGGGTGCCATTTCCAGTCTCGCGTGAGAACTCTGAAATCACTTCTCGCGTGCGCTTGATTGTGAAACGCAGTTTGAGGACCAGAAGGACTTGTCTGCGATTCTTCCTATTGTGAAGTCATGCAGTGTGTAACCGTCTCATCGTGCAATGTGAACACCGCAGCAACTGAATGCTCCCAGACAGTCGTGCAGCGTGAAAACAACAGTGATCCGACTACTTTGAAAATCGCGCAGTGTGAACTCGGCATAAGTGTTTCCCAACCTTGGGCTGCATTCCTATGCTGGTTGGACACACATGCTGTAAGTTCATATGAGCAAGCCACCTCAACAGGAGGTGGAGGATATGGACAGCCAATCCACGCTTCAAAGCCCTTGTGGGTTTGGATCTTGCTGATCTCGGAAAGACCCTGCTCGCCTGTGGGTAGCGTGGCCGAGCGGTCCAAGGCGCTGGATTAAGGCTCCAGTCTCTTCGGGCGTGGGTTCAATCCCACCGCTGCCAGGCTGACCTTTGTTCTTAAGCAGAAGCGTTCCTTCCGCCCAAGGCTACAGGGGTGGCGGTTGGCCACGGGCCTTAAGCCGAGACCAGTCGAGGTCAGTGACCTGCCGCGAGCCGAGGCCGCGCTCCCTCCTTTCTTGGGAATGGTTAGGTGTCTCCTGTAGAGCTGGTGAAGCGGAAGGCGTGTTAGTCGCACGGCAGCCCATTTGTGGTGCCCGTGCCAGGCTTCCTCCTTGTCTGGCCGAATGACTCGGCCATCTTCTTACCACGCGCGTAACCCCACCGGCGCCCTCGGTTAAGCACTGTTAACAAGCGTTAGGTGTCAGTAGATTCCAGTGTGGTATTGACCTGTGAAGTACAGAGACGAGGGTGTCCAGCATTTCTTGCTAATAAAATTGAGTTTAATTTGAAAATGAATGTTTAAAAATTCACATTAACCAATGCTCATAATTCATGTTTTATTGTTTTGTTACATTAGTTCATATAACTCCAATATGTATGATTATTTAAGGTCAACATAAATGTATTTATGCGATTTGCTCTTTATTACATGCACAGACTTTTACTATTTTTTTTTTTTTGGGGCTAAGTGTCCTGTGTTTTTGTGTTGTCTTTTTGTATTTATTATTTTTGCACTGTCGTGTCGTTGCATTGTTTGCACCTAGCTGCACACTTTTCACTTTATGTGGCTTGGACGAACTTTCGGCCCTAGCTTTGTGTTGTTCTTGTGTTTGATCTTCATGTTGTATGTTCATGTAGCACCAGGTCCTGGAGAAACGTTGTTTCATTTCACTCTGTACTGCATGCCTGTGTACTGTGTACACTATGTACTAACCATACGGAGGAGCTTTCTTTATTACTGGCCATGTTAAAAAAACCCAGCTGTTTGTTTGGTAAAAGAGCCAGATTCATGGATAATATACAACAGATATAAAAAAAAACTACAAATATTTTAAAATATTAAACCTTCAATGTATAAATGTGAAGAAAAAAAAAGAGAACAGTTCTAGCTGAAGAAAAGCAGCCCTAAATCATAATGCTAACACCACCATGCTGTACCATGGACATGGTGTTTATTTCATGGTGTGTGTTTTGTACCAAACATTTGGAATTATGGAATTATTCTTATTATTTGGTTCATTCAGGACACAGCCACATTCCCAATTAGAAAAGAGAGATTTTCCCCAAATTTTGTCCCTAAAATATTTCTTCTTTTTCATTTTTAAATTTGTAGATATATTTCCCAGTGACAACAAAAAATATCCGACATGTTTTATCTTGGTTTCTTATTTTACAAAACCTGCCCATTTAAAAGGGGTGTGTAGACTTTTTATATCCACTGTATATTAAAAAAACATAGGCTCAGTGATACAACAAAACATTTACAGAATACTGCAAGTGAAGGGTTTCATATTCTTAAAAATCACAGCTTTCATATATAAAAAGATGATTGGATATACTGGTAAAGAAAGGCTGGTTTAGACTTCCATTTAACAAGACAAAACAACAGTTTTATGAGTGTAAACTCATCAGTCCTGATCACTTCCCCTTGTTGGAAAACTCTCCAGTTACAGTTTTTCCCACTCTTACTCTGGAGACCCCTTCCATATTAAAAACTTTATCTGTAGACAACATCCTGTGGTATAAATTTAAAAATAAGTTATTTTAGTAAAAAGCAGAGTTTTAGCATACTCACCTAAGGATGCCACTACTTTTTCCTTCTTAAACCTACCCCCAACCATCTTGGTTGAGTTATTTGCTTGTTGATTGAGAAATTTCAGTATATAACATGCTCCTAAAGATTTGTTGTTTAGATGGAAACAATATTAACTAGAGGATCAAGCCCGCTACCATTTGAGCTAATTCCCTTCAACAAATACAAGGGCTCAGTAGAGTCCACCGAGACCTAGAAGTACTAAAGACATCCCCTTTTTGGAAAACTCTCCAGTTACAGCTTTTGTGCCCCAAAGATGCTTTGTTTAGAAGGAAATAACATTAACTGGAGAATGCGGGCATCGATCCCGCTACCTCTCGCATGCTAAGCGAGCGCTCTACCATTTGAGCTAATTCCCCCCTACCAGGGAGGACAAATTTTCCATGGCCCGAGGGTTCTCTGGATTGATAGGGGAAGCTAATTTTAGCTAGACTTATGCCGAGTTTCACACTGCACGATTTTCAAAGCGGTCAGATCATGGCTGTTTTCACACTGCACGACTATCTAGGGTGGCATTCAGGCCGCTGCTGTGTTCACACTCCACAATGGATCGGGCGACAGTAGTTTACACGCTGCATGACTGCACAACAGGAAGAATCGCCCACATCTCTGTCTGGAACACAAACTACGTTTCACAACCGAACGTATGCGAGAAATAATAAGGAACCGAATCAGAGTTCTCACGCGAGATTGGAAATGGAAACCTGCCAAAGGGCCAGTGAGAGTAACAAGGATTGCACATTGGGCAGAACGCAGACACTAACTGGAGAATGCGGGCATCGATCCTGCTACCATTCACATGCTAAGCGAGCGCCCTACCAGTTGAGCTAAGGGCCCTCAGCAAGCACAAGGGCTCAGTGGATTTCACCGGGTAGATTCAACCTAGACCTAGAAGTTCTGAAGACGTCCCCTTGTTAGAAAACTCTCCAGTTACAGCTTTTCTGCCCCTAAAGATGCTTTGTTTAGATGGAAATAATATTAACTGGAGAATGCGGGCATCTATCCCGCTTACCTCTCGCATGCTAAGCGAGCACTCTACCGCTTTTGCGCTAATTCCCCTTTATCAACACTAGAGGTCAGTACATTCCAGCGGGGGTACTGACCGGTGCAGTATAGAGACAAGGGTTTTCAGCATTTCTTTCAAATAAAATTGAGTTTCATGTGAAAAATGAATATTTAGAAGGTAGAGGGACGTTAAATTGCAGCATCTCATTCTCTCTCCCTCTGTCTCTCTCTCTCTCTCTCTCACTCACTCTCTCTCTCCCATTTAACAAGACAAAAAAGTTTTATGAGTGTAGACTTATAAGCCCTGAAGACTTCCCCTTGTTGGAAAACTACAGCTTTTCACTTTCCTGACTCTTACACAGTGTGAACACTGGAGACTCCTTCCAGTGTAGTAAAATACAATAATAAAGTGATAATATGTTCAGAAACAGAGTTTTAGCGTTCTCACCTAAAGAAGCTACAAATTTTTTTCTTTTTAAAGCTACTCCCAACCATCTTGGCGGGGATATTTGCTTGTTGATATAGCTTGTTAATTGAGAAATTTCAGTATATAATATGCCCTAAAGATTTGTTGTTTGGACAGAAACAATGTTAACTGGAGAATGCGGGCATCGATCGCGCTACCTCTCGCATGCTAAGCGAGCGCTCTCCCATTTGAGCTAATTCCCCTCAACAAAAGACAGGGCTCAGTAGATTCGACCGGGTAGATTCCGCCTAGTCGTAGACGTTCTGAAGACGTCCCCTTGTTGGAAAATTCTCCAGTTACAGCTTTTCTGCCCTAAAGATGCTTTGTTTAGAAGGAAATAACATTAACTGGAGAATGCAGGCATCGATCCCGCTACCTCTCGCATGCTAAGCGAGCGCTCTACCATTTGAGCTAATTCCCCTTAAGCAACCCTAGAGGTCAGTACATTCCAGCGGGGTACTGACAAGTGGCGTATAGAGACAATGGTTTTCAGCATTTCTTACAAATAAAATTGAGTTTCATGTGAAAAATTAATATTCAGAAGGTACAAGGACGTTACATTACAGCATCTCACTCTGTTAGGCGTGTTAGTCGCAAGGCAGCCCATTTGTAGTGCCCGTGCCAGGCTTCCTCCTTGTCTGGCCGAATGACTCGGCCATCTTCTTACCACGCACGCGTAACCCCACTGGCGCCCTCGGGTAGCCTGGGATTTGAGTGGCGTAAGGCTCCCATGCCTTCTGTCGTGCTGACAAAAACGTGCTCGCTCACACATACCGGAGCGCCCTGGCAGAGGTGCCGAAATAGCTCAGTTGGGGAGGCGTTAGACTGAAGATCTAAAGGTCCCTGGTTCGATCCCGGGTTTCGGCAGCTGGCGGCAGAGTAGTCCGCCTGCGCGGACTTATGCCTCAGACTTGAAAACAGCAAAACGTGGAAATCAGATCCCCTGGTCGGAGACGAGAGCAAAAAACTCGGATGCTCCAGGACTCTTGGGTTCTTGAACGCTTAGCCTGCACCCTTCAGTTTACGTGACTGCGCTCTCCAATCCTTGCCCAGCCAGCGCCCTAGCCCGCACGCCATTAGAAAACCCCTGCTTTTGACAAGGCGCCTTGGAAGCCCTGTCACCCGACGAGGTGGCCGAGAGGTTAAGGCGATGGACTGCTAATCCATTGTGCTCTGCACGCGTGGGTTCGAGTCCCACCCTCGTCGCGCGTGTTCTTCCCCTTTACCGCTATGCGCCCGGGTTTGTTGCAAGCCGACTGCTTCGGACCTGGCCCATGAGATGGAGTGAGAATAGTGAAAAGCTAGCGGTGGGTCTAATGCCGAGTTCACCCCGCACGATCTTAGCCCTGATTTTCAGTCGCTGGCAGGTTTTGCGAGATCGCGATCCCGCAATATCCAAGGCAAATCGGAGCTCGTGCACGCGAGTGACGATGGCGCAGTCTGAATTACCAAAGACGCGATCCGAGACAATCGCCGAAGCGTGGCAGATGCCCCTGAAATACCTGTCGGCGACTTATAATCCTGCAGTGTGAAAGGAGTTCTGAGGGACAAATACATTGGCGATGACCTACAGCCAATGAGAGAACAAGATACAGGGCAGCGGGAAGTTCGGGGAGGAGTTATAGACCACTATACCAGCAAGCACGGCTTCGGTTGGAGCACAATATTATAGGTTATTAGAGTGTATATGTTTTTATCAGAGAAAAATGTCTTAAGTATAGTTATATCAGAACAAATAAGCTTTACAATTACATCAAACAGAAATAAAGCAGAAACATTTGCTTGACCAGCCGCACCGGCAACAGCACATTGCAATGTTAATCATTTCTTCAATTATGCAGAACGCACCATCCTTGTTCCCCGCACAGACCATTTGGATCGCGCAGGGGGTGCCATTTCCAGTCTCGCGTGAGAACTCTGAAATCACTTCTCACGTGCGTTTGATTGTGAAACGCAGTTTGAGGACCAGAAGGACTTGTCTGCGATTCTTCCTATTGTGAAGTCATGCAGTGTGTAACCGTCTCATCGTGCAATGTGAACACCGCAGCAACTGAATGCTCCCCCAGACAGTCGTGCAGCGTGAAAACAACAGTGATCCGACTACTTTGAAAATCGCGCAGTGTGAACTCGGCATAAGTGTTTCCCAACCTTGGGCTGCATTCCTATGCTGGTTGGACACACATGCTGTAAGTTCATATGAGCAAGCCACCTCAACAGGAGGTGGAGGATATGGACAGCCAATCCACGTTTCAAAGCCCTTGTGGGTTTGGATCTTGCTGATCTCGGAAAGACCCTGCTCGCCTGTGGGTAGCGTGGCCGAGCGGTCCAAGGCGCTGGATTAAGGCTCCAGTCTCTTCGGGGGCGTGGGTTCGAATCCCACCGCTGCCAGGCTGACCTTTTGTTCTTAAGCAGAAGCGTTCCTTCCGCCCAAGGCTACAGGGGTGGCGGTTGGCCACGGGGCCTTAAGCCGAGACCAGTCGAGGTCAGTGACCTGCCGCGAGCCGAGGCCGCGCTCCCTCCTTTCTTGGGAATGGTTAGGTGTCTCCTGTAGAGCTGGTGAAGCGGAAGGCGTGTTAGTCGCACGGCAGCCCATTTGTGGTGCCCGTGCCAGGCTTCCTCCTTGTCTGGCCGAATGACTCGGCCATCTTCTTACCACGCACGCGTAACCCCACCGGCGCCCTCGGTTAAGCACTGTTAACAAGCGTTAGGTGTCAGTAGATTCCAGTGTGGTATTGACCTGTGAAGTACAGAGACGAGGGTGTCCAGCATTTCTTGCTAATAAAATTGAGTTTAATTTGAAAAATGAATGTTTAAAAATTCACATTAACCAATGCTCATAATTCATGTTTTATTGTTTTGTTACATTAGTTCATATAACTCCAATATGTATGATTATTTAAGGTCAACATAAATGTATTTATGCGATTTGCTCTTTATTACATGCACAGACTTTTACTATTTCTTTTCAGCGCTAAGTGTCCTGTGTTTTTGTGTTGTCTTTTTTGTATTTATTATTTTTGCACTGTCTTGTCGTTGCTTTGTTTGCACCTAGCTGCACACTTTTCACTTTATGTGGCTTGGACGAACTTTCGGCCCTAGCTTTGTGTTGTTCTTGTGTTTGATCTTCATGTTGTATGTTCATGTAGCACCAGGTCCTGGAGAAACGTTGTTTCATTTCACTATGTACTGCGTCTGTGTACTGTGTACACTATGTACTAACCATACGGAGGAGCTTTCTTTATTACTGGCCATGTTAAAAAAAAAACCCAGCTGTTTGTTTGGTAAAAGAGCCAGATTCATGGATAATATACAACAGATATAAAAAAAAAACTACAAATATTTTAAAATATTAAACCTTCAATGTATAAATGTGAAGAAAAAAAAAGAGAACAGTTCTAGCTGAAGAAAAGCAGCCCTAAATCATAATGCTAACACCACCATGCTGTACCATGGACATGGTGTTTATTTCATGGTGTGTGTTTTGTACCAAACATTTGGAATTATGGAATTATTCTTATTATTTGGTTCATTCAGGACACAGCCACATTCCCAATTAGAAAAGAGAGATTTTCCCCAAATTTTGTCCCTAAAATATTTCTTCTTTTTCATTTTTAAATTTGTAGATATATTTCCCAGTGACAACAAAAAATATCCGACATGTTTTATCTTGGTTTCTTATTTTACAAAACCTGCCCATTTAAAAGGGGTGTGTAGACTTTTTTATATCCACTGTATATTAAAAAAAACATAGGCTCAGTGATACAACAAAACATTTACAGAATACTGCAAGTGAAGGGTTTCATATTCTTAAAAAATCACAGCTTTCATATATAAAAAGATGATTGGATATACTGGTAAAGAAAGGCTGGTTTAGACTTCCATTTAACAAGACAAAACAACAGTTTTATGAGTGTAAACTCATCAGTCCTGATCACTTCCCCTTGTTGGAAAACTCTCCAGTTACAGTTTTTCCCACTCTTACTCTGGAGACCCCTTCCATATTAAAAACTTTATCTGTAGACAACATCCTGTGGTATAAATTTAAAAAATAAGTTATTTTAGTAAAAAGCAGAGTTTTAGCATACTCACCTAAGGATGCCACTACTTTTTTTCCTTCTTAAACCTACCCCCAACCATCTTGGTTGAGTTATTTGCTTGTTGATTGAGAAATTTCAGTATATAACATGCCCTAAAGATTTGTTGTTTAGACGGAAACAATATTAACTAGAGGATCAAGCCCGCTACCTTTTGCATGCTAAGCAAGCACGCTACCATTTGAGCTAATTCCCTTCAACAAATACAAGGGCTCAGTAGAGTCCACCGGGTAGATTCCACCTAGACCTAGAAGTACTAAAGACATCCCCTTGTTGGAAAACTCTCCAGTTACAGCTTTTGTGCCCCAAAGATGCTTTGTTTAGAAGGAAATAACATTAACTGGAGAATGCGGGCATCGATCCCGCTACCTCTCGCATGCTAAGCGAGCGCTCTACCATTTGAGCTAATTCCCCCCTATCAGGGAGGACAAATTTTCCATGGCCCGAGGGTTCTCTGGATTGATAGGGGAAGCTAATTTTAGCTAGACTTATGCCGAGTTCACACTGCACGATTTTCAAAGCGGTCAGATCATGGCTGTTTTCACACTGCACGACTATCTAGGGTGGCATTCAGCCGCTGCTGTGTTCACACTCCACAATGGATCGGCGACAGTAGGTTACACGCTGCATGACTTCACAACAGGAAGAATCGCCCACATCTCTGTCTGGAACACAAACTACGTTTCACAACCGAACGTATGCGAGAAATAATAAGGAAATACACCGAATCAGAGTTCTCACGCGAGATTGGAAATGGAAACCTGCCAAAGGGCCAGTGAGAGTAACAAGGATTGCACATTGGGCAGAACGCAGACACTAACTGGAGAATGCGGGCATCGATCCTGCTACCATTCACATGCTAAGCGAGCGCCCTACCATTTGAGCTAAGGGCCCTCAGCAAGCACGAGGGCTCAGTGGATTTCACCGGGTAGATTCAACCTAGACCTAGAAGTTCTGAAGACGTCCCCTTGTTGGAAAACTCTCCAGTTACAGCTTTTCTGCCCTAAAGATGCTTTGTTTAGATGGAAATAATATTAACTGGAGAATGCGGGCATCTATCCCGCTACCTCTCGCATGCTAAGCGAGCACTCTACCGTTTGCGCTAATTCCCCTTTATCAACACTAGAGGTCAGTACATTCCAGCGGGGTACTGACCGGTGCAGTATAGAGACAAGGGTTTTCAGCATTTCTTTCAAATAAAATTGAGTTTCATGTGAAAAATGAATATTTAGAAGGTAGAGGGACGTTAAATTACAGCATCTCATTCTCTCTCCCTCTGTCTCTCTCTCTCTCTCTCTCTCTCTCTCTCTCACTCTCTCTCTCCCATTTAACAAGACAAAAAAAGTTTTATGAGTGTAGACTTATAAGCCCTGAAGACTTCCCCTTGTTGGAAAACTACAGCTTTTCACTTTCCTGACTCTTACACAGTGTGAACACTGGAGACTCCTTCCAGTGTAGTAAAATACAATAATAAAGTGATAATATGTTCAGAAACAGAGTTTTAGCGTTCTCACCTAAAGAAGCTACTAATTTTTTTCTTTTTAAAGCTACTCCCAACCATCTTGGCGGGGATATTTGCTTGTTGATATAGCTTGTTAATTGAGAAATTTCAGTATATAATATGCCCTAAAGATTTGTTGTTTGGACAGAAACAATGTTAACTGGAGAATGCGGGCATCGATCGCGCTACCTCTCGCATGCTAAGCGAGCGCTCTCCCATTTGAGCTAATTCCCCTCAACAAAAGACAGGGCTCAGTAGATTCGACCGGGTAGATTCCGCCTAGTCGTAGACGTTCTGAAGACGTCCCCTTGTTGGAAAATTCTCCAGTTACAGCTTTTCTGCCCTAAAGATGCTTTGTTTAGAAGGAAATAACATTAACTGGAGAATGCGGGCATCGATCCCGCTACCTCTCGCATGCTAAGCGAGCGCTCTACCATTTGAGCTAATTCCCCTTAAGCAACCCTAGAGGTCAGTACATTCCAGCGGGGTACTGACAAGTGGCGTATAGAGACAATGGTTTTCAGCATTTCTTACAAATAAAATTGAGTTTCATGTGAAAAATTAATATTCAGAAGGTACAAGGACGTTACATTACAGCATCTCACTCTGTTAGGCGTGTTAGTCGCAAGGCAGCCCATTTGTAGTGCCCGTGCCAGGCTTCCTCCTTGTCTGGCCGAATGACTCGGCCATCTTCTTACCACGCACGCGTAACCCCACCGGCGCCCTCGGGTAGCCTGGGATTTGAGTGGCGTAAGGCTCCCATGCCTTCTGTCGTGCTGACAAAAACGTGCTCGCTCACACATACTGGAGCGCCCTGGCAGAGGTGCCGAAATAGCTCAGTTGGGAGAGCGTTAGACTGAAGATCTAAAGGTCCCTGGTTCGATCCCGGGTTTCGGCAGCTGGCGGCAGAGTAGTCCGCCTGCGCGGACTTATGCCTCAGACTTGAAAACAGCAAAACGTGGAAATCAGATCCCCTGGTCGGAGAAAAACTCGGATGCTCCAGGACTCTTGGGTTCTTGAACGCTTAGCCTGCACCCTTCAGTTTACGTGACTGCGGTCTTCAATCATTGGCAAGGCAGCCCCCTAGCCCGCACGCCATTAGAAAACCCCTGCTTTTGACAAGGCGCCTTGGAAGCCCTGTCACCCGACGAGGTGGCCGAGAGGTTAAGGCGATGGACTGCTAATCCATTGTGCTCTGCACGCGTGGGTTCGAGTCCCACCCTCGTCGCGCGTGTTCTTCCCCTTTACCGCTATGCGCCCGGGTTTGTTGCAAGCCGACTGCTTCGGACCTGGCCCATGAGATGGAGTGAGAATAGTGAAAAGCTAGCGGTGGGTCTAATGCCGAGTTCACCCCGCACGATCTTAGCCCTGATTTTCAGTCGCTGGCAGGTTTTGCGAGATCGCGATCCCGCAATATCCAAGGCAAATCGGAGCTCGTGCACGCGAGTGACGATGGCGCAGTCTGAATTACCAAAGACGCGATCCGAGACAATCGCCGAAGCGTGGCAGATGCCCCTGAAATACCTGTCGGCGACTTATAATCCTGCAGTGTGAAAGGAGTTCTGAGGGACAAATACATTGGCGATGACCTACAGCCAATGAGAGAACAAGATACAGGGCAGCGGGAAGTTCGGGGAGGAGTTATAGACCACTATACCAGCAAGCACGGCTTCGGTTGGAGCACAATATTATAGGTTATTAGAGTGTATATGTTTTTATCAGAGAAAAATGTCTTAAGTATAGTTATATCAGAACAAATAAGCTTTACAATTACATCAAACAGAAATAAAGCAGAAACATTTGCTTGACCAGCCGCACCGGCAACAGCACATTGCAATGTTAATCATTTCTTCAATTATGCAGAACGCACCATCCTTGTTCCCCGCACAGACCATTTGGATCGCGCAGGGGGTGCCATTTCCAGTCTCGCGTGAGAACTCTGAAATCACTTCTCGCGTGCGTTTGATTGTGAAACGCAGTTTGAGGACCAGAAGGACTTGTCTGCGATTCTTCCTATTGTGAAGTCATGCAGTGTGTAACCGTCTCATCGTGCAATGTGAACACCGCAGCAACTGAATGCTCCCCCAGACAGTCGTGCAGCGTGAAAACAACAGTGATCCGACTACTTTGAAAATCGCGCAGTGTGAACTCGGCATAAGTGTTTCCCAACCTTGGGCTGCATTCCTATGCTGGTTGGACACACATGCTGTAAGTTCATATGAGCAAGCCACCTCAACAGGAGGTGGAGGATATGGACAGCCAATCCACGTTTCAAAGCCCTTGTGGGTTTGGATCTTGCTGATCTCGGAAAGACCCTGCTCGCCTGTGGGTAGCGTGGCCGAGCGGTCCAAGGCGCTGGATTAAGGCTCCAGTCTCTTCGGGGGCGTGGGTTCGAATCCCACCGCTGCCAGGCTGACCTTTTGTTCTTAAGCAGAAGCGTTCCTTCCGCCCAAGGCTACAGGGGTGGCGGTTGGCCACGGGGCCTTAAGCCGAGACCAGTCGAGGTCAGTGACCTGCCGCGAGCCGAGGCCGCGCTCCCTCCTTTCTTGGGAATGGTTAGGTGTCTCCTGTAGAGCTGGTGAAGCGGAAGGCGTGTTAGTCGCACGGCAGCCCATTTGTGGTGCCCGTGCCAGGCTTCCTCCTTGTCTGGCCGAATGACTCGGCCATCTTCTTACCACGCGCGCGTAACCCCACCGGCGCCCTCGGTTAAGCACTGTTAACAAGCGTTAGGTGTCAGTAGATTCCAGTGTGGTATTGACCTGTGAAGTACAGAGACGAGGGTGTCCAGCATTTCTTGCTAATAAAATTGAGTTTAATTTGAAAAATGAATGTTTAAAAATTCACATTAACCAATGCTCATAATTCATGTTTTATTGTTTTGTTACATTAGTTCATATAACTCCAATATGTATGATTATTTAAGGTCAACATAAATGTATTTATGCGATTTGCTCTTTATTACATGCACAGACTTTTACTATTTTTTTTTTGGGGCTAAGTGTCCTGTGTTTTTGTGTTGTCTTTTTTGTATTTATTATTTTTGCACTGTCTTGTCGTTGCTTTGTTTGCACCTAGCTGCACACTTTTCACTTTATGTGGCTTGGACGAACTTTCGGCCCTAGCTTTGTGTTGTTCTTGTGTTTGATCTTCATGTTGTATGTTCATGTAGCACCAGGTCCTGGAGAAACGTTGTTTCATTTCACTATGTACTGCGTCTGTGTACTGTGTACACTATGTACTAACCATACGGAGGAGCTTTCTTTATTACTGGCCATGTTAAAAAAAAAACCCAGCTGTTTGTTTGGTAAAAGAGCCAGATTCATGGATAATATACAACAGATATAAAAAAAAAACTACAAATATTTTAAAATATTAAACCTTCAATGTATAAATGTGAAGAAAAAAAAAGAGAACAGTTCTAGCTGAAGAAAAGCAGCCCTAAATCATAATGCTAACACCACCATGCTGTACCATGGACATGGTGTTTATTTCATGGTGTGTGTTTTGTACCAAACATTTGGAATTATGGAATTATTCTTATTATTTGGTTCATTCAGGACACAGCCACATTCCCAATTAGAAAAGAGAGATTTTCCCCAAATTTTGTCCCTAAAATATTTCTTCTTTTTCATTTTTAAATTTGTAGATATATTTCCCAGTGACAACAAAAAATATCCGACATGTTTTATCTTGGTTTCTTATTTTACAAAACCTGCCCATTTAAAAGGGGTGTGTAGACTTTTTTATATCCACTGTATATTAAAAAAAACATAGGCTCAGTGATACAACAAAACATTTACAGAATACTGCAAGTGAAGGGTTTCATATTCTTAAAAAATCACAGCTTTCATATATAAAAAGATGATTGGATATACTGGTAAAGAAAGGCTGGTTTAGACTTCCATTTAACAAGACAAAACAACAGTTTTATGAGTGTAAACTCATCAGTCCTGATCACTTCCCCTTGTTGGAAAACTCTCCAGTTACAGTTTTTCCCACTCTTACTCTGGAGACCCCTTCCATATTAAAAACTTTATCTGTAGACAACATCCTGTGGTATAAATTTAAAAAATAAGTTATTTTAGTAAAAAGCAGAGTTTTAGCATACTCACCTAAGGATGCCACTACTTTTTTTCCTTCTTAAACCTACCCCCAACCATCTTGGTTGAGTTATTTGCTTGTTGATTGAGAAATTTCAGTATATAACATGCCCTAAAGATTTGTTGTTTAGACGGAAACAATATTAACTAGAGGATCAAGCCCGCTACCTTTTGCATGCTAAGCAAGCACGCTACCATTTGAGCTAATTCCCTTCAACAAATACAAGGGCTCAGTAGAGTCCACCGGGTAGATTCCACCTAGACCTAGAAGTACTAAAGACATCCCCTTGTTGGAAAACTCTCCAGTTACAGCTTTTGTGCCCCAAAGATGCTTTGTTTAGAAGGAAATAACATTAACTGGAGAATGCGGGCATCGATCCCGCTACCTCTCGCATGCTAAGCGAGCGCTCTACCATTTGAGCTAATTCCCCCCTACCAGGGAGGACAAATTTTCCATGGCCCGAGGGTTCTCTGGATTGATAGGGGAAGCTAATTTTAGCTAGACTTATGCCGAGTTCACACTGCACGATTTTCAAAGCGGTCAGATCATGGCTGTTTTCACACTGCACGACTATCTAGGGTGGCATTCAGCCGCTGCTGTGTTCACACTCCACAATGGATCGGCGACAGTAGGTTACACGCTGCATGACTTCACAACAGGAAGAATCGCCCACATCTCTGTCTGGAACACAAACTACGTTTCACAACCGAACGTATGCGAGAAATAATAAGGAAATACACCGAATCAGAGTTCTCACGCGAGATTGGAAATGGAAACCTGCCAAAGGGCCAGTGAGAGTAACAAGGATTGCACATTGGGCAGAACGCAGACACTAACTGGAGAATGCGGGCATCGATCCTGCTACCATTCACATGCTAAGCGAGCGCCCTACCATTTGAGCTAAGGGCCCTCAGCAAGCACGAGGGCTCAGTGGATTTCACCGGGTAGATTCAACCTAGACCTAGAAGTTCTGAAGACGTCCCCTTGTTGGAAAACTCTCCAGTTACAGCTTTTCTGCCCTAAAGATGCTTTGTTTAGATGGAAATAATATTAACTGGAGAATGCGGGCATCTATCCCGCTACCTCTCGCATGCTAAGCGAGCACTCTACCGTTTGCGCTAATTCCCCTTTATCAACACTAGAGGTCAGTACATTCCAGCGGGGTACTGACCGGTGCAGTATAGAGACAAGGGTTTTCAGCATTTCTTTCAAATAAAATTGAGTTTCATGTGAAAAATTAATATTTAGAAGGTAGAGGGACGTTAAATTACAGCATCTCATTCTCTCTCCCTCTGTCTCTCTCTCTCTCTCTCTCTCTCTCTCTCTCTCTCACTCTCTCTCTCCCATTTAACAAGACAAAAAAAGTTTTATGAGTGTAGACTTATAAGCCCTGAAGACTTCCCCTTGTTGGAAAACTACAGCTTTTCACTTTCCTGACTCTTACACAGTGTGAACACTGGAGACTCCTTCCAGTGTAGTAAAATACAATAATAAAGTGATAATATGTTCAGAAACAGAGTTTTAGCGTTCTCACCTAAAGAAGCTACTAATTTTTTTCTTTTTAAAGCTACTCCCAACCATCTTGGCGGGGATATTTGCTTGTTGATATAGCTTGTTAATTGAGAAATTTCAGTATATAATATGCCCTAAAGATTTGTTGTTTGGACAGAAACAATGTTAACTGGAGAATGCGGGCATCGATCGCGCTACCTCTCGCATGCTAAGCGAGCGCTCTCCCATTTGAGCTAATTCCCCTCAACAAAAGACAGGGCTCAGTAGATTCGACCGGGTAGATTCCGCCTAGTCGTAGACGTTCTGAAGACGTCCCCTTGTTGGAAAATTCTCCAGTTACAGCTTTTCTGCCCTAAAGATGCTTTGTTTAGAAGGAAATAACATTAACTGGAGAATGCGGGCATCGATCCCACTACCTCTCGCATGCTAAGCGAGCGCTCTACCATTTGAGCTAACAAGGCGCCTTGGAAGCCCTGTCACCCGACGAGGTGGCCGAGAGGTTAAGGCGATGGACTGCTAATCCATTGTGCTCTGCACGCGTGGGTTCGAGTCCCACCCTCGTCGCGCGTGTTCTTCCCCTTTACCGCTATGCGCCCGGGTTTGTTGCAAGCCGACTGCTTCGGACCTGGCCCATGAGATGGAGTGAGAATAGTGAAAAGCTAGCGGTGGGTCTAATGCCGAGTTCACCCCGCACGATCTTAGCCCTGATTTTCAGTCGCTGGCAGGTTTTGCGAGATCGCGATCCCGCAATATCCAAGGCAAATCGGAGCTCGTGCACGCGAGTGACGATAGCGCAGTCTGAATTACCAAAGACGCGATCCGAGACAATCGCCGAAGCGTGGCAGATGCCCCTGAAATACCTGTCGGCGACTTATAATCCTGCAGTGTGAAAGGAGTTCTGAGGGACAAATACATTGGCGATGACCTACAGCCAATGAGAGAACAAGATACAGGGCAGCGGGAAGTTCGGGGAGGAGTTATAGACCACTATACCAGCAAGCACGGCTTCGGTTGGAGCACAATATTATAGGTTATTAGAGTGTATATGTTTTTATCAGAGAAAAATGTCTTAAGTATAGTTATATCAGAACAAATAAGCTTTACAATTACATCAAACAGAAATAAAGCAGAAACATTTGCTTGACCAGCCGCACCGGCAACAGCACATTGCAATGTTAATCATTTCTTCAATTATGCAGAACGCACCATCCTTGTTCCCCGCACAGACCATTTGGATCGCGCAGGGGGTGCCATTTCCAGTCTCGCGTGAGAACTCTGAAATCACTTCTCGCGTGCGTTTGATTGTGAAACGCAGTTTGAGGACCAGAAGGACTTGTCTGCGATTCTTCCTATTGTGAAGTCATGCAGTGTGTAACCGTCTCATCGTGCAATGTGAACACCGCAGCAACTGAATGCTCCCCCAGACAGTCGTGCAGCGTGAAAACAACAGTGATCCGACTACTTTGAAAATCGCGCAGTGTGAACTCGGCATAAGTGTTTCCCAACCTTGGGCTGCATTCCTATGCTGGTTGGACACACATGCTGTAAGTTCATATGAGCAAGCCACCTCAACAGGAGGTGGAGGATATGGACAGCCAATCCACGTTTCAAAGCCCTTGTGGGTTTGGATCTTGCTGATCTCGGAAAGACCCTGCTTGCCTGTGGGTAGCGTGGCTGAGCGGTCCAAGGCGCTGGATTAAGGCTCCAGTCTCTTCGGGGGCGTGGTTTCGAATCCCACCGCTGCCAGGCTGACCTTTTGTTCTTAAGCAGAAGCGTTCCTTCCGCCCAAGGCTACAGGGGTGGCGGTTGGCCACGGGGCCTTAAGCCGAGACCAGTCCTTTCTTGGGAATGGTTAGGTGTCTCCTGTAGAGCTGGTGAAGCGGAAGGCGTGTTAGTCGCACGGCAGCCCATTTGTGGTGCCCGTGCCAGGCTTCCTCCTTGTCTGGCCGAATGACTCGGCCATCTTCTTACCACGCGCGCGTAACCCCACCGGCGCCCTCGGTTAAGCACTGTTAACAAGCGTTAGGTGTCAGTAGATTCCAGTGTGGTATTGACCTGTGAAGTACAGAGACGAGGGTGTCCAGCATTTCTTGCTAATAAAATTGAGTTTAATTTGAAAAATGAATGTTTAAAAATTCACATTAACCAATGCTCATAATTCATGTTTTATTGTTTTGTTACATTAGTTCATATAACTCCAATATGTATGATTATTTAAGGTCAACATAAATGTATTTATGCGATTTGCTCTTTATTACATGCACAGACTTTTACTATTTTTTTTTTGGGGCTAAGTGTCCTGTGTTTTTGTGTTGTCTTTTTTGTATTTATTATTTTTGCACTGTCTTGTCGTTGCTTTGTTTGCACCTAGCTGCACACTTTTCACTTTATGTGGCTTGGACGAACTTTCGGCCCTAGCTTTGTGTTGTTCTTGTGTTTGATCTTCATGTTGTATGTTCATGTAGCACCAGGTCCTGGAGAAACGTTGTTTCATTTCACTATGTACTGCGTCTGTGTACTGTGTACACTATGTACTAACCATACGGAGGAGCTTTCTTTATTACTGGCCATGTTAAAAAAAAAACCCAGCTGTTTGTTTGGTAAAAGAGCCAGATTCATGGATAATATACAACAGATATAAAAAAAAAACTACAAATATTTTAAAATATTAAACCTTCAATGTATAAATGTGAAGAAAAAAAAAGAGAACAGTTCTAGCTGAAGAAAAGCAGCCCTAAATCATAATGCTAACACCACCATGCTGTACCATGGACATGGTGTTTATTTCATGGTGTGTGTTTTGTACCAAACATTTGGAATTATGGAATTATTCTTATTATTTGGTTCATTCAGGACACAGCCACATTCCCAATTAGAAAAGAGAGATTTTCCCCAAATTTTGTCCCTAAAATATTTCTTCTTTTTCATTTTTAAATTTGTAGATATATTTCCCAGTGACAACAAAAAATATCCGACATGTTTTATCTTGGTTTCTTATTTTACAAAACCTGCCCATTTAAAAGGGGTGTGTAGACTTTTTTATATCCACTGTATATTAAAAAAAACATAGGCTCAGTGATACAACAAAACATTTACAGAATACTGCAAGTGAAGGGTTTCATATTCTTAAAAAATCACAGCTTTCATATATAAAAAGATGATTGGATATACTGGTAAAGAAAGGCTGGTTTAGACTTCCATTTAACAAGACAAAACAACAGTTTTATGAGTGTAAACTCATCAGTCCTGATCACTTCCCCTTGTTGGAAAACTCTCCAGTTACAGTTTTTCCCACTCTTACTCTGGAGACCCCTTCCATATTAAAAACTTTATCTGTAGACAACATCCTGTGGTATAAATTTAAAAAATAAGTTATTTTAGTAAAAAGCAGAGTTTTAGCATACTCACCTAAGGATGCCACTACTTTTTTTCCTTCTTAAACCTACCCCCAACCATCTTGGTTGAGTTATTTGCTTGTTGATTGAGAAATTTCAGTATATAACATGCCCTAAAGATTTGTTGTTTAGACGGAAACAATATTAACTAGAGGATCAAGCCCGCTACCTTTTGCATGCTAAGCAAGCACGCTACCATTTGAGCTAATTCCCTTCAACAAATACAAGGGCTCAGTAGAGTCCACCGGGTAGATTCCACCTAGACCTAGAAGTACTAAAGACATCCCCTTGTTGGAAAACTCTCCAGTTACAGCTTTTGTGCCCCAAACATGCTTTGTTTAGAAGGAAATAACATTAACTGGAGAATGGGGGCATCGATCTCGCTACCTCTCGCATGCTAAGCAAGCGCTCTACCATTGAGCTAATTCCCCCCTACAATGAATTACAAATTTTCCATGGCCCGAGGGTTCTCTGGATTGATAGGGGAAGCTAATTTTAGCTAGACTTATGCCGAGTTCACACTGCACGATTTTCAAAGCGGTCAGATCATTGCTGTTTTCACACTGCACGACTATCTAGGGTGGCATTCAGCCGCTGCTGTGTTCACACTCCACAATGGATCGGCGACAGTAGGTTACACGCTGCATGACTTCACAACAGGAAGAATCGCCCACATCTCTGTCTGGAACACAATCTGCGTTTCACAACCAAATGTATGCGAGAAATAATAAGGAAATACACCGAATCAGAGTTGTCGTGTGAGACTTGAAATGGAACCCCACAAAAAGTTTGCGAGCCAAATGGCCGGTGAGTGTAAGGCCAATCCGCTCCAGAGTTTAGCTCCAACCCTGATCAAACTCCTCTACCTGTGATTTACTAATGATCCTGAAGACACTGTTTAGCGTGCTGATTGAGGTTAGATCTAAACTCTGCAGGAAAGTGGCTCTTGTGGGCCAGATTTGAGGATCCCTGGTGTAGACTTATAAGCCCTGAAGACTTCCCCTTGTTGGAAAACTACAGCTTTTCGCTTTCCTGACTCTTACACAGTGTGAACACTGCAGACTCCTTCCAATGTAGTAAAATAGAATAATCAAGTGATAATATGTTCATAAACAGAGTTTTAGCGTACTCACCTAAGCAAGCTATAAGTTCGTTTCTTTTTAAACCTACTCCCAACCATCTTGGTGGCAATATTTGCTTCTTTATAAGATGATTCAGCTTGTTGATTGAGAAATTTCAGTACATAATATGCCCTAAAGATTTGCTGTTTAGACAGAAAGCGGCATCAATCCCGCTACCTCTCGCATGCTAAGCAAGCACTCTAACATTTGAGCTATTTCCCCTTAACGAAGAGTAAAGGTCGGTAGATTCTACTAGGGTACTGACCGGTGAAGTATAGAGACAATGGTTTTCAGTAGTTCTTATAAATGAAATTGAGTTTAATTTGAAAAATTAATGTTTTAAAAAAAAACACATTAACCAATGCTCATACTTCATGTTTTATTGTTCTGTTCATATAACTCCAATATGTATGAATATTTAAGGTGAACATAAATGTATTTTTCCGATTTGCTCTTTATTACATGCACAGCCACTTTTAACACATGCATTGCTGATAAGACAAAAATGATTAGCTTATTTGGTTTCTCATACTAACCATAAGGAGGAGCTTTCTTTATTACTGGCCATGTTGATAAACAGCTGTTTGGTAAAAGAGACAGATTCGTGGATAATATACAACAGATATTCAAAAAAAATCTACAAATGGCAGGTGTTTGTGATGAAAAAATATTAAACTAATCTTCATTGTATAATTGTGAAAAACAATCACAAATATTTTTTTAAGATTTCATAATCAAATCCTTGATTTGAATGGATGCTTTGGGTCATTGTCCTTACTACGAGACACCTGAAGATTTTTCATATATTTATGATTTGCTCTACCTTTCAAAAAGAACAGTTCTAGCTGAAGAAAAGCAGCCCTAAATCATAATGCTAACACCACCATGCTGTACCATAGACATGGTGTTTATTTCATGATGTGTGTTTTGTACCAAACATTTGGAATTATGGAATTATTCTTATTATATAGTTCATTCAGGACACAGCCACATTCCCAATTAGAAAAGAGAGATTTTCCCCCAATTTTGTCACTAAAATACTTTTTTTTTTCATTCAATTTGTAGGTATATTTCCCAGTGACAACAAAAAATATCTTACATTTTTAATCTTGGTTTGTTATTTTACATTATAAAAACCTGCCCATTTAAAAGGGGTGTGTAGACTTTTTTTTATATCCACTGTATATTAAAAAAAACATAGGTTCAGTGATACAACAAAACATTTACAGAATACTGCAAGTGAAGAGTTTCATATTCTTAAAAAAATCACAGCTTTCATATATATAAAAAGATGAGTGGATATACTGGTAAACAAAGGCTGGTTTAGATTTCTTCAGATGTCCCATTGGGCAGGAGGACAGTGAGGTTCCCCCTGGCATGCTGGTCTGCCTCAATTGCCTCAAAAAGAGACTTGAAGTTTCCTGCACCGAAGCCCTGAAACATTAAAGTGAGACATTACATTATTGCATCTCTCTCTCTCATTCTCTTTCCTATCTTTCTCTCTCTTCCATTTAACAAGACAAAAAGTCCTGATCACTTCCCCTTGTTGGACAACTCTCCAGTTACAGTTTTTCTGAGTCTTACCCTGGAGACTCCTTTCATAAACGCTAAAAAACTTTATCTGTAGACAACATATTGTGGTATAAATTTAAATAATGAATTATTTTAATAAAAAACAGAGTTTTAGCGTACTCACCTAAGGAATACCACTAGTTTTTTTCTTCCTAAACCTACCTCCAACCATTTGGTTGCGTTATTTGCTTGTTGATAAGATGATTCAGCTTGTTGATTGAGAAATTTCAGTATATAATATGCCCTAAAGATTTGTTGTTTAGACAGAAGCAACATTAACTGGAGAATGCAGGCATCAACCCCGCTACCTCTCGCATGCTAAGCGAGCGCTCTACCATTTGAGCGAATTCCCCTCAACATTCATGAAAGGTCAGTAGATCCCACCTGGCAGGGTTCCCCAACCGTTTTGTGTATAATGGACCGATTTGATACCAGACAAATTTTCCACGGCCCGGGGGTTCTCTGGATTGATAGGGGAAGCAAATTTTAGCTAGACTTATGCCGATTTCACACTGCACGATTTTCAAAGTGGTCAGATCACGGCTGTTTTCACACTGCACGACTATCTAGGGTAGCATTCAGTCGCTGCTGTGTTCACACTGCACAATGGATCGGCGACAGGAGGTTACACGCTGCATGACTTCACAACAGGAAGAATCGCCCACATCTCTGTCTGGAACACAAACTACGTTTCACAACCAAACGTATGCGAGAAATAATAAGGAAATACACCGAATCAGAGAACCCCGCAAAAAGTTCGCGAGCCAAATGGCCGGTGAGGGTAACAAGGATTGTGTGTTCTGCAGAACTAAACAAATGAATTTTATTAATTTTTCAATGTGCTGCTCCTGATGCGGCTGTCCAAGCAATTATTTCTGCTTTATTTCTGTTTGATGTAATTGTAAAGCGTATGTATTCTGATATATATCTATATTTAAGACATCTTTTTGGGATAAAAACCTATAAACTCTATGAAACTATAATATTGTGCTCCAACCTAAGCCATGCTTGCTGATATTGTGGTCCATATCTCCTCCCCGAACTACCCGCTGCCCTGTATCTTGCTCTCTCATTGGCTGTAGGTCATCATCAAGGTATTTTTCAGTCAAGAACTCCTTTCATACTGCATGAGTTTGATATATTCAAAATTTACTTTCAATATTGATATTTCATGGGCATTGGTGATTCTCTCAGATCGCGTCTTTGGTAATTCACAATGCGCGATTGTCACTCGTATGCACAAGCTCTGATTTCGGGTATGTTTTAGCGATTTCGCAAAACTAGTTGACGACTGAAAATCAGGGCTAAAATCATGCAGTGTGAACTCGGCATTACTGATGTATAGAAAAACCCGCGGCTGCGTCAAATGTGGGAATGAGGCATGGGCAGAAGTGGCAATTTTTTGAAACAAAATACATATAATTTTAAGTTATATATAAAATAAGATATAAGTTGATTGTTTCTTTCCGGCCCGGTACCAAATGATCCGCGGCCTGGTGGTTGGGGATCCTTGCTGTAAAGTATAGTCAGTTCAGACTGTACAGACCTGATGGTTGTTCCTCTGGATGACCTCCAGGAACACAGTGGGTCGATCCTGAACTGGCTTGGTGAAGATCTGGAGGAGGTAACCATTATCATCGTAGTCCACCAAGATTTGCAGCTCCTAGATGAACAACAGTCATTGTGAAATTTGGTGACCGTTGTCGAGACCAAAACATTTCTTATTCATTTCCTGTTAAGAGGAGAACGAGAGGAGAAACTGACCTCTAAAGTGCTGAGGTCCTCGTTGATTTTGACCTTTGAGTTTTTTAGTTTCTCTCGGAGCTGCTCGTAGTAGGCATTTGGCACAGACATGAACTCCATGCCACGTTCTTTTAGATTACGGATCTACACACACACCATAAACAATAAAGGACCATGTACATATATACCTGCATATACAGTTCATTGACAATTTAAAGGAAAAGAAAAGTACAGTAAGGTGTTTGGTCCCTATGAGCCACCAGAACATCTTCAATCCTCCTTAACACAGAGTCTATGTGTCTCTGGAATTGAGCTGGAGCACTGAACACATCTGAAAATAATCCCTCTGATGGTGTTTTGATGAAGGTGATATAGAACACAGTCTCAACACCAAAGCCACCTGATAGATTTTCCTTTAATTTGTCAAAATATTGTGTATATGTCTAATGGTAATGTTGGTCACGTGATTATATTTTGGTCACATTATTACACAGTTTTTCTCTTATAGTCAACTTTTATAGATATGTGATATGTTATATGCGTGTTCTAGTTTTAAAATAATTTTTTAATATATATATATATATATAAAAAAAATCCTTTTTGAAGCATTGGATGATGGATAAACCTTTTTTTACTCACAGCTTTGATAATGTTTGAGGTGTTCATGGCAATGTGCTGGACTCCCGGACCACTGTAATACTCCACATACTCCTACACACACACACACACACACACACACACACACACACACACACACACAGAAATACTGATGTAACAAATGACTGTCTGTATAGCTGCTCATAAATATTTTCCAGTTTTTTTTTTCTTCACATTTTCCTTATCTGCATATTTGAATACTTCTTATGTAAACATGGACATACTGTGTGTGAAAAGCAAAGATTATGTACATAATGACTGGAAGTGTGTGGGGCTGTTTGGTGGTGGTGTGTGTGTGGGAGGGTCTTCTTGCCTGGATCTGGGACTTGCGTTTACCAATGGCAGGTTCGTTGATCGGCATCTTCACCGTCTCCTCGTAGTTAGCCACAACGATGGAGCGGAGAGCACTGAACTCCGTCTGCAGCTGTTTATCATCTACAGACCAGAAACGGTGGAACAGGAGGTTCCTCTGGTACCTGTACACACACACACACACACACACATACACAGAGTTCAAATGAAAGTGGATCCAATAGGGTATTAATTTGAAGAATTATCTGTACGCTGTATTAAAAAGTCTCTTTCTCTTTCTCTCTCTCTCTCTCTCTCTCTCTCTCTCTCTCTCTGTTGAGACCAGCCCCAGTGCTCTCCTCTATCCCACCCCTTTAACTGCTTCCAGATGCAGACTGACAGCCTCAGGTTTTTGCTCAGTCAGAGGCTAATGTGGACTCGCCCCTTTCTTGAGCCCCCAGAGGCAGCCACAGAACCTCAACCATCTCTCTCTCTCTCTCTCTCTCTCTCTCTCTCTCTCTCTCTCTCTCTCTCTCTCTCTCTCTCATTCTTTCCAGTCATAATCAATCTGCAGCGTGCATCACTCATCCCCACTCCTTCTGTCAAAAATATCCTAATGCACGTTACGCACAGCGACTTTAGATAAACGATATATGTTTACATGGAGTAAGTGGTTACACACGGCATACAAGGTGCATTTAAACATACACATATGACCATTTTGGAACGGAAACACATAAAGCTTTCAGTACTGGGAAGATTTGAGACTAGGGAAGGTGTATGAGCTGTACTCTGATTGGTCAGGAGAAGAGAGGTAGGTCTCCACCCTCTAATTAAAGTCAGCTTTCATTTATGGTTTTTAGACTTAAGTGCATTTTGCTTCCTGACCTGGTGCTTAACACATAACCTGAATCTTTGAAGCCGAAAAGGTGTGGCTTTGTGTCTGTCAATCACAGTGAAGAAGGTGTGGCTTTGTCTCTGTCGATCATAGTGAAGGAGGCGTGGCTATGTGTCTGTCAATCACAGTGAAGGAGGTATGGCTATGTGTCTGTCAAACACAGTGAAGGAGGTATGGGTTTGTGTCTGTCAATCACAGTAAAGGAGGTGTGGGTTTGTGTCTGTCAGTCACAGTGAAGGAGGTGTCGCCTTGTGTCTGTCAATCACAGTAAAGGAAGTGTGGGTTTGTGTCTGTAAATCATAGTAAAGGAGGTGTGGCTTTGTGTCTGTCAATAACGGTGGAGGAGTTGTGCCTTGGTGTCTGTCCATCATAGTGAAGGAGGCGTAGCTATATGTCTGTCAATAATAGTGAAGGAGGTGTGGCTTTGTGTCTGTCAGTCACATTGAAGGAGGTGTGGCTATGTGTCTGTCAATCACAGTGAATCAAATCTCACCATTCTACCACAGACAACATCTCGTTATCTGGCTGATTTCCCACCACATGATCGATAAAATCTAAATGTCCGCTGGGCCTGCGAAAGAAGAAAGCTTAAATTCATACATAATTAAATGTAAAAAATGATTGAGACTCATAACTGGTAACTGATACACATAAGTGCCTTTCTAACTCACAGCTGAGCCAGGAGTGGATCACGGAAGAGCGGAGAGTGGAATCCTGGGAGAAAAAGTCCTGTATATCCCTTTCTTTCCACCAGTGTGTGAGTCGTATCTCCATACTGAAAACAGGAAAAATAGAAATCATGACTGAAAAGAGAGCTCAAGTCGACCAGGTGGTCTTTATATGAAACAGTTCTAAAGTAATTAATTATTTATTATTTATCAAATCCCAGGACTGCTAAAATATTACTGGTGGAAATCTTTTAGATGTTTAATTGATGGCTTAGAAATAGATTAGTAGATAGAGGAGGATGTTAAGACCTCCAAATGAATCAATATCTTCCAAAAGACATGAAGCCATACGTACTGTCTGCAGCACAGCCAGTTTCACACTGCCAAACTCATCCTCCAGCACATAAGATTCCTTGAGGATGATGGCACCTCGCTCTCTGGCTTTCTGCACACACACACACACACACACACACACACACACACACTGAAAACTTTGCAGTACTTTCAGCACGTTTTAGTGAATCAAATCATTTGACTCAGCTCACTAACGAGTCGACTCCCAAACGACTCATTTCCATTTTACCCCTTTACCGCATTGCAGAATCATAAATCTAAACTAATCTATCACATAAAGATAAGAAAAGAAGTCTTACTCTCACTAGAACCGGCTCTAAATGATTATGCTGTCAGAGAAAACTCAGATGTTGATAAGATTCATGTAAGATTCATTCGGTTACAGTCACACTCTATACAATCATTGGTATAATGAATGGAGACAGCTGATGATTTTTCAATGACAGCATCACAGACACGAGTAGACTTAAAAAAGCAGACTCAGAGTTGACCTGTTCGGAAATGACACATCACTTCTGTACATTTAAGGCAGGTAACTGTAGTGACTTGAAGAAGTGAAGAAGAAAAGCGATGATGGTCTTTACCTGCACAAGGAAATCACAGTCCTCTACAGTGAAGGCGACGTCTTTGACTCCATCTCCATGTTTCACCAAGTGCTCCCCCATCTCTGATTGGATAAAACAGTTTGTTTGATTTCATTAAATCGGTTTCCTTTCAAGACCTAAACAATTTTTTTATGGGAAATAAAAAATTACATAGTAGGGCAAATAAGAGCACAGAATCTCATACATTTACCTGTAATAAAAAATACAGCTTTATATAATATCCACACACACACACACACACTTGAAATATATAAATATAATATGTAATAAATTATATGCATTCCATTAATCTCTATTTATATTCCAATATATTATATCTGACTTTATATGATTTTATATATATATATATATATATATATATATATATATATATATATATATATATATATATATATATATATATATATATATATATATAATATTATTGTATATTCTATTTTCTTTCTATCTTTCTTTTTGCTTCTTTCTATTATTTGTTGCTGCACTGTGGGATGAGCAACTAAGAAAAAACAATTCAGTGCATTACATCTGACAAATAAAGAGCATTTGGAATAAGAGAAATAAAACACATCACAATATGAAGATATTACAAAATAATCTTCAGGGCTGATTATTTTCCTATAAAGGCATAATGTTTTATTCAATATGTGATGGTTGATGTTTAAACCACGAGCATGCATGAGTTTTCTCTAACCTTTGTTTCCAGGATTCAGCGCAGAGGAGAAGACATAAATAATCTGTGTTAAGGGGAAAAAAAGAAATGCAAATTAACAATGAAATTATCTGCCTCATGCACAATGTTGATTATCCACAATAACAATAATAATACAGCACATGTCTACACTGAAAAAAAAAATTGGAGTAGAATTTACTTGAAAAAAGCCAGGGTAAAAACGTCACTTAGAAATTACTAGCAAATTTAATAGAACATGAATTTTAAGTAAATGAAATTCATGGTGGCTTTAATTAAAATATATATATTTTTTAAAAAGGGTAAATCTTACACGCTCTTTATAAAGGTGATCTAAGTAATGCTTATAGATCTGAGATTTTTACATTTTGGTGCTTTTTATTTTTTTTTAAATAGGAGCCCTGGTTATTATTGGATTCTTGAGTAACTGCTTTAATTTTGTTTCTTAAATTCTTGAGTACTTTAAGCATCTTTTCTTTACATTTACTTCATATTACATTTATCAAAGTATTAATACTGATATACATGTGTTCAGCAAAAATATACCTGATCACAAGTCAGTAACATGTTACTAAATAGAAATATAATTATTCTGTTTTTAAGCCAAATAAAAAATGTCATTTTAAAGCAACCATCAATGACAAATCAACCATTTATCCATTCTTTCCTTCAATCCTTTATACTTTTTTTCCCGTTTGTATCTTCTCTGTGTCTATGGCCAGAGCTAAACTTCCTTTACATCTCGTATCACGCTCCAGTACGAATGAATGGAGAAGTGCATTAGTGCATTATCATTTCATTCACCTCTCCCACCGCTGACGTGTGTCAGTATGAATATAAATATACACTAGAGATGTTTAATCACCACTGGAGATTGGGGGGGTATTGAATACATATGATGAGAATGCTCACCTTTCCCTGCTTCACCACGTGAGAGACGACATGACGGCTGCCTGTCTCCAGACCACGGTATGCCAGCGGCTCAAATCCCAGCTTGTTGCAGTAAAAAGAGGCAGCCTGGGAGAAAAACACATAAAACACCCATCTTAAGTAACTGTTTGTTCAGAAAGAATGTGTGTGTGGTGTCTTGTGATGGACCCCATGTTTCTTTTTTTCCCCCACCCTAAATTCACTTTATTTGTATTTTCTGTTATTCTCATCCCTCAAAGCATTAAACCTGAACATGTCATCTAGCCAAAGACGTATGAACTGAGCACCCGCGAGCGGTCAAAGGAGAGCCGGATGTGAGAAAGACTCTCAGCATGGATCAAATTAACCAGAGGATGGAGTTTTAACTTGGACGTCTCCTCCCCTCTGAAGAGCCAATAGCATCCTTCAGTGCAGAAACTCCTCTGGGGTTCAATGGGTTTAATGCACAATGAGGTAAAAACAAAACAAACCCATGATGTTATCAATAAATAAGACTTACCTGCTTGGCATTGCCCACCCAGAAAGTAAGGTGGTCAAAGCTGATCAATTTGCCCTGCTCGTGCTGACAGAAAGAATCAAACAAATGAGGGGTAATGAATGAAGCATGTAATAAATGGTGATTTGAGTGGCTTTGAATTAAATTATCATTTAATAAACATGCAGGAAAATAATAAACTGGAAACACAGCAAAGAGAAATAAATGACCTATAAATTAGACGAGTGTTACCTTTTCACCTTTATCCGTGTAGGAAGTCTAGGAAAATAAGGAATCAAACTTTTCAGCTTCATTTCGAAGTTTCTCTGTATCATGCTTGTACATAACATTTGAAAATGTAGAGAGAAGAGAAGAAAAAGTCAGCTTACCATAGTGATGTGCTGCAGCTCCTGAGATTCAAGGTGCAATTTTTGTTCTGGTCCCAAATATAAATAGAGGGAGGGTGATGTAGCTCTGCCTCAGAGAGGGTGGGTCATGTAAGAGAGATCATATAACAGCTTAATTACAACCTGACCACAATTTTTAAAAAAATACAAAATCTAAAGACATTCCTGAGTGACTCTAAAGGCATCCGAATGTTAAGGCAACAAACATTTTTGTGTGATTTGTACTAAAACAGAAAAATAAAATGTATTAATAAAGCCAGTGAGCCAAATTGGAGCATTTATGTAGAAAACTATTAGATGATGATTTTAAAAAAAAAGCTCTCTTTCTATCGATCCATTCATTTATCGGTTATCTATCTATCTATCTATCTATCTATCTATCTATCTATCTATCTATCTATCTATCTATCTATCTATCCATCCATCTACTTATTATTATTATAAATATGATAAAATATGGAAAAATGAAAACAAGACCAGAAAGACTGAGAAAGAACCCAGAAGCTCAGATTCACGTCTAAATATGGAAATATAAAATACTTTCTCATCACATGTTTTTCATTACTAGATAATTGCGTATTATTTCAACAGGATCCTATTACAAATAAATAATAATCAATATAAAATATTTATTAACAGACACTGTTAAAAAGTGCTGTATTTTGTGCATTATACCAAAGCATCTCATATTGGTGTTTGAATTTGAGTTTATTTTAAATACTTATAATAGACAACGTGAGGACATTCGCATGTGTATCCGATCTTTGACAATCTGCAAGAAATGCTTTTCGGCCTACATGTTTGAAAACAACAAGTAGAAAGCGATGGCATTTTGATTAAAAAAACATGGATATTGTAAAAGCTCAGAATCTCTCTTTGCGTCAGTAGCAGCTTTTACATGGGGCTTTTTTTTTTATGGCGATCCAGCTGTTTGACCATATGGAGCACAGAAAGAAGAGGAGGTGCAGCTGTTCTGGTTCCTTATTGGCTGGCTGGATTTTCTCCTCTCTGGTTCTTCATGCCAAAAGTACATGTGATGTAGACTAAATAAGTTATAAGAGTTATCCTTGATCTTTTAACTTATTCTGTTAACTTTTTGTTCACAAAAACGCATGATTTCTTCGTGTTCGTTCTCCATTCATAAAGAAGTTCAACTACACAGATTACGAATAGGAAGAAGCTTTTCGTGGATCACAGATAAAAGAAAGTGCAAAGTCATTCTGCTGTCCCGCTCCTCCCATTCACGCACTCTCAGCTCCATATGTGTGTGTTTTTTGTTGTTTTTCAGTGTCTATACAGTCTAATTGTCTATAATGTCTCCATTTACATGACATTCTGCTCCACCTGAGCTCTTTTTTTCTCCCCCTATTCCACAGTGTTGTTATTCCCAGAAGTGTTTGCACCCTCGTGCATCATGGGACTTCATTATGGGCGTTTAAGCGCACTCCTTTCGACATGATGTTAGAGTGGTTAAATTCTGCATGTGCAGTTAATGAACCCAGCATCACCCTGGTGGTAACGTCATTTCTTCGTAATATCAGCGCTCAGGTATAAAAGCAAACAGAGATGTTGAGTGCTGACGCAGAAAAGATAACAACAACATCGTCTACGGGGAGCAGAGAGCAAACACGGCGAATTACATTGTCCTTAGAGTTCAAATCAAAATGCTGGTAGACTGGGTCTGGAGTTGAAATGTGTGTTTGTGTGTCTGTTTTGGGGAATAAATGTAGAAGTGCATTAGATAATGGTGTATTTCCCCCTGAGATGAGTGTGTAAGTTTCTCAGAAGTGTGTTGGTTAGGTGGCAGCTCCGTGGGGAATAAGTCCCTGTTCGGTTACTCCATCGGTTTTCAGGCTATCACAAAGACACTCGGGAAGAGAGAAGGGATCAGTGAACAACTCGAAAATAAGAGGAGACAATAAAGGATAAAGAACAGCTCATCATGGGTGAAAGGATGGCTGAGAATGAACTGACAACCGTCCCTGATCAGCTGGAAGGACAAGAGGAAGAAAAAAGCAGAGGAGAAGGTGAAGGAGAGGAAAAGGTACAATCTGAAGAAGAAGAAAACATTTTTACCCTCAAACCTGACCAGATGAAGGTAGACAGTGAAGAACGACCTGCTTCCAAGACCAAACCAGGAAGAGTACAGTCAGTTTTCTCTCTAGTAAGAAATCAGATTCGAGGGCAGCCAAGTCACGAGGCAAGCAAGTCAGGAATGTTGCAGCTAGTGCAGCAAGTCACCAGGCAGCTGGAAAGGACCAAAGTGGAGCAAGAAGGTTTAGAGGACTCTTCACCTAGGAAGGAGGTCCGAGAAATTCAGGAAGTCCAAGATGAGACATCAGTGGATTTAGAGAATGGGCAGACAAAGGAGGAGTGCAAAAAAGATGAGTGTGTGGTTGTTCTCCAGCAGATTCTGAACAGCATAGAAGGTCTGAGGAAGGAAGTGGCCGAAGAGTTAAATCTGCTCAGACAGGAGTCTCGGAGCAACATGGATAAAATGCTGCAAGAACTAGCCAATGCTAACACAAATGCACCTGCCTCTGTCCCACCGCTTCCAGGAGCACCCAAGAGACGCATCCTGAGACGCACCTTGACCAGCGTGGCTCCAAAGAACACCACGGCACAAGCATTCCGGCCTCGCTGCATGTCCGAGCCTGTTGGGAGCCGAAATGGAGAAAGCACGAGCACCGGGAGCGTAACTTTACCCATGTCCAGTCTGCTTCCATCCCTTGTTGTTACTCAACATGGTAAAAAGCCTGTGCATTCGAAACCACGTGTGAACAAACCTGCATCTTAACGTTAAGGACCACAAGATCCTGCTGAGAATGCAAATCATGTCACGTTGTCATAAAATCCTGCTTCTTATCTGTCCATGATTTTCAGATCATGCTTCATGGTGTGCTGAGATGAAGCCTAAAATGTGGATGCAAGCTAAAAAAAAGAATATAGAGATTTATGCGGTGCATTTTGAGCTTGTTTCACTTTTTGAGACTGTTGCACTATCAAAAACGAAATTGTACATGAAGATCACCCTCTTTAAATCTTGTATGGCTAAACAGTTATTTTATATACTGCCTGATGTGTTTGTGTACTGCTGAGCATCTCTTAACGCTAATTGTTTACCAATCATGATGCAATGTGTGCTGCCAGAGCTGGGTGTTTTCCCAGGAGCACTGTAGCATAAAGCATACATATATATATATATATGTATGTATGTATATATATATATATATATAAACTTTTCATTTATGCTTCAATTCAATATTTATCAGTGTAATTATTATGATGGCTGGCTTGACAAATATGATTCTTTTCTTTAGACTGATACCTGAACCCACCTATAGCTATCAGATAATTTTATATTTTTTGACTGAAGACACCAATAAGGATGGATAAGTATATGTTCAGAAAGGTTTGTACTGTAGAAATAAGCTGTTTAACAATACATAAACCCTGACTTATCTACTTTATATATTTTATTTATATCATTTATTTTCAATCCAAGCACAATGTATTTTCCTGTTGGTGCTATTTAGGATATTAATCTCTTTAGTTCCACAATTCTGTTTGCAATCCGTGACTATTAGCTAGTGAGCTAAATTGGCTAGCAAGCATTGCGCTATGATAGATAGATAGATAGATAGATAGATAGATAGATAGATAGATAGATAGATAGATAGATAGATACTTTATTCATCCCAGAGGGAAATTCACAATAATAATAATAATAATAATAATAATAATAATAATAATAATAATAATAATAATAATAATTCTGTTAAACTGTTCTCTGTAAGCAGAAAATACAATAACTTTTTTAAGCAATGTAAACAAAACATATAATCAAAGTATATTCGAAATATCAAAGAGATGTACTGTATTTGCTAATTATGCTTGCTAAACTTGCTAGATACTCTCGACTAGCCTATATCGCCAACTGACACCGGAAAACGCCGAAAACGAGACGAATAAAGCCGAAAAACGCCGATAAATACCGAAAATGATGTTCGCATCTGTAGGTGGGTTTTAATAAATTTATCTGTTTTTTTTTTTCCTGGCGGATTTTGTCTGTGTATTTTTTTTCTGAAAGCATTCAGTTACAATTATGCATCTTCATATATATATATATATATATATATATAGATAGGCCTGATCTGACTTTTGAGCACACAACACTACATCTCTCTATAGTTCAATCTTATTGTTTTCACAAATATATTAATAAAGAGAGCAAAAAGCCTTGAAGCCTTGGTGTATATTAAGGTTTAGTTTACATACACATGGCATACACACATTCAGCAGATCTTCATAGACAGGAATACATGAAAAAAAACTGATGAATTGATTGTGAATTGATTATATTCTTTATCTGGAGGTTACCCATCAATGGAATTTTGAACATATTTTTATGAACAAAAAAAAAGAGAAGAAGAAAAAAATTATCCGCAATTCACATAATTTCAAGAATTGAACAACTTAAATAGCATAACTACAAAATAAAATCTCTAATGCTCAGAAAATATTTTTCCCGTCTAATAATCATTTTATATTAATTCAAATCCTGAAGAAACAGCGACATCTACTGGGCATTTCTGCATATTTCATGCAGCTTGCGGCTTCTCTTTAGAATTTTTTTCATGAGACAATTTTGGCGACAATTGAAGTTGAATATAATTATTATACGTGTCCGCGTGAAAGCTCTGAAAACTCTACAGTCCTCTGAAAAAGTATAAAGAGGAAAAATAATAAAGAAGACTTTAACACTGATAATGGGGTATGAGAGTTATAAATAATAAATAAAAATAAATAATAGAAATAAATAAAAAAGGCAAACATTCATCTGAAATGAACTGAACACTGTTTTCAACATTTAACACAGTTATCTAGCATTTAAGATTCATTGCAGCAGCTTATAAAACAAACAAATCTAGAACATTTTTTTGACTGAACAATGACTAGTGACAAAAAGTATGTGTAAAATGAAAAAAAAAAAAAACAACCTAGCAGGTACCTTCTTCATCTATTTAACATGCACAGCATTTGAGCAAGGGAATATTTATATGTGCTTCCTTATAACTGGCTTATACACATTAAAGAGACTATGCTGGTGAGGATCAGGATGGAGATGAGTGCAGGCTGGCTCAGAGAAGCTGTATTTGGCACAGCATATGACACAATGATTTGACGGTTAAAGCTGGGCTGGGTGAAACGATAGTTTTCCACCAGCAACTTCTTCACCGTGTCGTTCTTATCCGAGTAATACAGATGTGTGACGAACGGCAAATACTGAAACAGAGCAGAAGGTAAAGGGCAAATCTTTCTCAGTGACAAGCAATCAGGCAGTTTAAAACTGAGGCCTCCTCCAGATACTCATAAGGAAAAAACTCAGTAGCTGTCTGAGCCACAAGCTGCTGACTGTGTAACTAAGGAATATAACACTTCAGAGCATGCCTTTACGCTTATCAAGCATAACATTATGACCACCTGCCTAATATTCAGTCGGTCCCCCTTTTGCTGCCAAAACGGCCCTGACCTGTCGAGGCATGGACTTCACTAGATCCCTGAAGATGTGCTGTGGTATCTGGCTCCAAGACGTTAGCAGCAGATCTTTTAAGTCCTGTAAATTGCAAGGTGGGGCCTCTAAGAGCTGCAGTTTTGGAGATGATCTGATCCAGTGGTCTAGCCATCACGATGTGGCCCCTTGTCACACTCGCTCAAATCCTTACACTTGTCCATTTTTCCTGCTTCTAACACATCAACTTTGAGGACAAAATGTTCACTTGCTTCCTAATATATCCCACCCACTAACAGGTGCCATGATGAGATGATAATCAGTGTTTTGTGTCTTCTGCTGACAATGTTATGCCTGATCAATGTATAAGAAAATAATGACAAAATGATGAAGCAGATTTACGGTTTTCCTGTAACATCATGCGTGTTTCGTTCCACTAACACCACAATAATGAGTGCCGTAAATGTATTATCATTAATCATCCAATAAGCTTTAATTTCTTTCTTTTATTTTACGATACCACATGCTTTTTATCCATTTATAGTTACTCTGACTGGTACAAGGACTGTAAAATGCTAAATAATTACTCTCTACAAAAAGCGTCACCTTATTTGTATTTCTTTTTCTTCCTCTGAGACAAGCATCTTGTAATGAATAATTGAAAACGTATGAAAGATACAGTTTCACTGCTCTTTATCATTATTTGCTCTCACCTGCTCTCTGGAGATGAAAATGGGTTTCTCAAACACAATCCAGGTGACGGTCTGGAAGCAAGGCGGAGTGGTCAGGCCTCCGTGATACTGATAGAATTTATAATTATCGGGAAGAAGGTCCAACAGTGCTGGAGGGGTCACGCTGACAGAATCACCTGGAAAACAAAACGGGAAGTGGGTGGAGTCGAGCGGATAACGCCGATGTGCGCTTGACACACAGTGGTTCGACTCACCTGGATATGGCACACTGGACACAGCATGAGCTATGGCTTTAAATGCTTCATTCTCTGCAGAGGCGATCTGAAAACAAAGCATGAGCAACCAAGAGCAATCCTTTATATTGTCTTGTTTAATATCCAGGGGACATGAATTCATAACCTTCTGTTCAACATTACATAAACTTTAAGCACCAAGAAAACCTCTGCTTATATCACATCTCTTATGTTTAAGCATTAGTCAAACTAACTAACCCTTTCTTTTAAAAATATTGTTTTGTTGTTGTTTACTGCTATTTTATTATTTATTACTTGTTTGAATTTGTATGGTGACCTTGAATGACTAGAAAGGGGACTATAAAATAAAATGTATTATTATTATTAAATTAATTAATTAATAATGGCTGTTTTTTTTCAATGTCTACATTTACGTCAGTTGATGCTGCTAGTCTCTCTGTCTATCTGTGATTGTTTCTCTCTCTCTGTCTCCCGGATAGTCCAACCGCCTCTATACCTGCAAGTGCTAATCTAAATATTAAGTCACGCCCCTCACACTACTCAGATGATTCTGTTCAGCCTGTGTTTTAAACATGGCATCATAATAATATATGTACACCATAAACTAAAAATCTGTGAATGTTGTTCCTCCTCTCAGTTCTGTGATAAAGATTTAAAGATCGTGTTACATCAATGAAGACTCCCATCATAAGCAGGCCGGACGGAACAGCAGAAGCGGCTTCCACATCAGTGAATCCAGGAGCGAGACCCACAATCTGCATCTAATAACACACTCACACCCACACACACCATTTACTGAGTCATACATTATTATTGTAGCTGGTTACCAGAATTAATGTGCAATCAGTTATATGAGACACACATCCCGTGTGTGTGTGTGTGTGTGTGTGTGTGTACCTCCATAGGAAACCTCCGACTGTCAAGTTTATGCTCTGATCCGTTGGTCACATTTGTTCCCCAGTGGAATCTCATCTCCACGATTTGGTAATTATGCTTTATACTGCCACCTTTCACACTCATGCCTGCTTGAAACGTCACAACAACTAATCTCACACACACACACACACACACACATACACAAAATCTAACTAAATATAAATCAATAATAATATAATAATAATATAAAAATAAGTATGATATAAGATACTTAAGATATTATAAGATAAAGAACTAGTCTAAAGTAATAAAACACAGAATAACCTGTTCTAGGTTTTCAGTTTTTTGTCTGACGTTTAGAAATGTTTCATGAAACTTATATATATTTTTTTTTAATATTTAATGTAATTGCTTGATTTATTTGTCTACCTTCTTATTCCTATTTAATTTTTTAATTCCTCATCAAAAGTCTCTGTTTTTACCCTTTCAGCATAGTCCTGTGCTTTAAATTCTACATATTACTAAATATATATATTATACCATTAAATCTTCTAATGCCATCACCCTTCATAGCCATTGTGTTGTGATGTGACTCTTTCTGACGGTGTTGCGTACCCGTGTTCCGGACATTTGCTACGGTCCAGTTCCCCTGACGCATGTTGAAGCGTTGAAGCCCCAGAGGACTGATGGAGTTGTTTTTAGTAGCAACATGTTCCAGGACGATGGGAGAATGCAGTGTAGATTGTTTGATGATGCAGGAAGGAAAGGTTTTCACCCACTGATATGGATCTGTCATATAAAAAGAGTCATTTCATATTACTGCCATCAATTAAATAATTACAAAAAAGTAAAGAAAGCAGGTCAACACAAAGACATGAATTAAGACAAATAAAACGAATCATTTAGCACATACTGTTCTATCGTCCTGAAGTGGACAGGTTTTTCGATTGGGTTTTTAGTCAAATGCCTTCCTTGTTACCAGCCTCAACTCGGAGTGGACGATGCCATTATACATCTGCTTCACCGCACCTATTCCCACCTAGAGAACCCAGGGAACTCTGTGAGGTTTATGTTTTTCGACTTCTCAAGTGCTTTCAACGCCATCAGGCCCAGCCTACTTGGAGAGAAGTTGAAGAACATGAATGTGTACACTCATCTGGTTTCATGGATTATGGACTACCTCACCAGACATCCCCAGTACGTCCGAATACAGAACTGTGTGTCCGACATCATGATCTGCAGCACTAGTGAACAGTTCTTTCTCCCTTCCTCTTCACCCTGTATACATCGGATTTCAGACACAACTTGGAATCCTGCTACCTTCAGAAATTCTCTGATGACTCTGTGATTGTCGGATGTATCCAGGGAGGTAACACCTTAGAGTATCAGACAGCAGTGGACAACTTTGTCACCTGGTGTGTGAACTCAACCATCTACAGCTCAATGTTGGGAAAACAAAGGAACTGGTAGTGGACTTTAGAAAATCCACAACCCCAGCCTCTCCTTTGTCTGTCCTTGGAGAGAAAGTTGAGATTGTTGAGGATTACAAATACCTGGGAGTCCACACTGACAACAAACTGGACTGGACACTAAACTCACCAGTGCTCTACAAGAAAGGACAGAGTAGGTTGTATTTTCTGAGGAGACTCAGGTCCTTCAACGTCTGCAACACCATACTGCGGATGTTCTACGAGTCTGTGGTGTCTAGTGCCATTTTCTATGCAGCGGTCTGTTGGGGATGTAACATGAAGGTGGCAGAGAGAAATAAACTGGACAAACTAATCAGGACGGCTGGCTCTGTACTTGGCATGGGATTAATAAAGTTCTTTGAATCTTGAATCTTGAAATAAGGGCTGTGTTAATCATGAGCTAAAGATGTTCAGATGTTCGATTCTACAACATAAAATTAATCGCATCAGTAATACCCCACTCTTGATTTTTTTTGTTGTTTTAAAAAACAAAAGTTACTACAGATGTCTGAGATGTTCAGATTCATCCACAGAAAGAGCAGAGTGGATCCGTATCAGGGGACATGTTCTTAAATCAAGAGTGAAAAAGAAGCTTATTGGTGGTAATGCTGAGGTCATGTGACTGTGGGTGATGGAGTTTGTTTATAGCCTAGCTTTAGCGCTATATTTCTGCTAAGTGTATATCTGCTTGTGTTCATCTGTGAAGATTACCTTCATGAGCAAAATGTGTAAAACTCAGAAACTTTTGTTGCTCACAGTGTTTATTTTCTACAATAATCCATAAGCCAATGGAAAAATCCTATTGGCTTTTTGCCTAGAGACCCAGGGTGATTAAATCTTCTGGGTTAAACCAAGAAAAATGTGTCATTCCTGCAGCTCTCTATGACGTAGTAAAATAAGGACGAGTATGATCTGTCTGAAGATTTATATCTCAATTATTACTATTGATATTAATACATTATTAAATCTTTTTACTGGCATTCAAAGGTAGTCAAATTACCTGCCACTTCTGCACTAAACCTTTACCCTAAAATTCATGTGGTCTATCACAGACAGACAGACAGACAGACAGATAGATACTTATTCATCCCAATAGGAAATTTCCTGAAAACGCATTTACATGCTAAACGTATGATTTGTTGTATCATAGTTATGATGTGATCTCAAACCCAAGTGCATAGTTGCAATGCTTTTTGGTTCAGTTTTTGGTTCACTTTGCTTACCAAAACATTTATGCACAACCTTACAAGAAAAAATGAAAGAGAGACAATATTATTATCATCAGTAACTGGTTATGTGACTTTGTAGGTTTCTGTAATTATATTTGGTCTGTAATTCTACTTACAAAAAAAAAAGACGTTAGGACTTACTGCATGCATCTTCAGTGTAGCAGTAATTAAGAGGTGGAACTGGGACATAAAGCAGACAGACAGGGGTTAACAAACAAGACAGCAAATTAATATACAAATTAGAATTCCTTTACAGCAACAAAAATCTCAGCTTATAACGACATGCTGTGTTTGAGGTTAATCCATTTTGTCATGATATGCTTTAACATAAACGTGACAATTATCTACACTGGTTTGAGAGGTGAAAAAAAAACATTAAAACAGCAGGAAAAATCCTTTTATGTGAAATATTAGGATTAGAAGAGAATTCTAAACAATAAATCATGTTCATGTACAAACCTTTAAGGGGTGAAGCACTGTGTGCAGTTAGTGCGATGATAGATATTAGAAAAGATATCCAGAACGGCATACTGCAGCAATTCCTGCACAGAATAATGCGATTCATATGATGATACTCTGCAGATACAGTGTAACCACACTTACTGCACATCTTTGTGTGCATACTGCACCGACACTTTACTGTTACAATTGATATTTGTACAATAGATAGCGATATTCCTGTTAAAACTTATATGTATATATTTATCTTATATATGCACACTGTACATGCCATATTATTTATTGTCATTACATTTATATTTGTCTTTTTTTATCTACATATATGTATATACTATATATTACAGATGTTTATTCATATATATTATTTATATAAATATTATATTATATTATATATAATATCTTGTATTATATTATTATTTATATTATATACATATATTTATTTATATATATACAAATATATGTGTATATAATATATATATATATATGTATATCTGATACAAAATTGGCTTAACATAACTATTGGTGTTTTTCATAATTTATCATGTCTAATTTCTACTATGTTAGTTTTTATTTTTCCTATTTTTCTATATATTTGCATGTACACTACCAGTCAAAAGTTTGGACACACCTTTTAATTCAATGTTTTTTGTTTAGGGATTTATTTTCTACATTCTAGAACAATACTGGAGATTTCAAAACTATGAAATAACACATGGACTTAAGTAATCCATATGTAATGACAACAAAAAACAGTCAGTTGTTATTTTAAGACACAAAGGTCAGGTGTTGTGGAATAGAACATTTGCAAAACCCATCAAGCACCATGATGAAATTGGCTCACATGAAGACCATCCCAGGAAAGCAAGACCAAAACTTACCTCTGCTGCAGAGAAGTTCATTTAGAGTTACCAGCCTCAGAAATCACCAATTAACAGCACCTCAGATTAGAGCCGTTATGAAGGCTTTACAGAGCATCAGTAGCAGACATACACTATATTGCCAAAAGTATTCGCTCACCTGCCTTGACTCGCATATGAACTTAACTGACATGCCATTCCTAATCCATAGGGTTCAATATGACGTCGGTCCACCCTTTGCAGCTATAACAGCTTCAACTCTTCTGGGAAGGGAGAAGAGGTTTAGGAGTGTGTTTATGGGAATTTTTGACCATTCTTCCAGAAGTGCATTTGTGAGGTCACACACTGATGTTGGACGAGAAGGCCTGGCTCTCAGTCTCCGCTCTAATTCATCCCAAAGGTGTTCTATCGGGTTGAGGTCAGGACTCTGTGCAGGCCAGTCAAGTTCATCCACACCAGACTCTGTCATCCATGTCTTTATGGACCTTGCTTTGTGCACTGGTGCACAGTCATGTTGGAAGAGGAAGGGGCCAGCTCCAAACTGTTCCCACAAAGTTGGGAGCATGGAATTGTCCAAAATGTCTTGGTATGCTGAAGCATTCAGAGTTCCTTTCACTGGAACTAAGGGGCCAAGCCCAGCTCCTGAAAAACAACCCCACACCATAATCCCCCCTCCACCAAACTTTACACTTGGCACAATGCAGTCAGACAAGTACCGTTCTCCTGGCAACCGCCAAACCCAGACTCATCCATCAGATTGCCAGATGGAGAAGCGCGATTCGTCACTCCAGAGAACGCGTCTCCACTGCTCTAGAGTCCAGTGGCGGCGTGCTTTACACCACTGCATCCGACGCTTTGCATTGCACTTGGTGATGTATGGCTTGGATGCAGCTGCTCGGCCATGGAAACCCATTCCATGAAGCTCTCTGCACACTGTTCTTGAGCTAATCTGAAGGCCACATGAAGTTTGGAGGTCTGTAGCGATTGACTCTGCAGAAAGTTGGCGACCTCTTCACACTATGGGCCTCAGCATCCGCTGACCCCGCTCCGTCAGTTTACGTGGCCCACCACTTCGTGGCTGAGTTGCTGTCGTTCCCAAACACTTCCACGTTCTTATAATACAGCTGACAGTTGACTGTGGAATATTTAGGAGTGAGGAAATTTCACGACTGGATTTGTTGCACAGGTGGCATCCTATCACAGTTCCACGCTGGAATTCACTGAGCTCCTGAAAGCGACCCATTCTTTCACAAATGTTTGTAAAAACAGTCTGCATGCCTAGGTGCTTGATTTTATACACCTGTGGCCATGGAAGTGATTGGAACACATGATTCTGATTATTTGGATGGGTGAGCGAATACTTTTGGCAATATAGTGTATCTCAATATCAACTGTTCAAAGGACATTATTGTGTAATGCATTGTTTTACAATGTAGAAAGAAATAAACATCAGGAAAAACCATGGAATTAGAAGATGTGTCCAAACTTTGACTGGTAGTGTATATATTTTATATATTACATATTGCATATATATATATATATATATATATATATATATATATATATATATATATATATATATTTTTTTTTTTTTACCTATATCCATATACTTTTCTTGCCTTTATGGTGCTTTATTTTTGTTTTAGCCCGAATTTCAAGGTGCATGGTCACCAAAGACAGTGGTCTTCATGTATACGACCGCCAGATGATACTACATCTCAGAAATCATGCAGTTACTACAGTTACTAGCCTGCATGATGATGTACTCTGTAAACTTCGCGACCTCGGCTTGCTGCGAAGACCAGGCCTTCAGTCCTCGGCGTCGCCTGATGCCGGTGAGCGGGAGAGAGGACGTCGCAAGCGTTGTTCAAGGAAGCGGAAGCGCGGAAAACGGGCGGGTGTCCGTGCTAGGCTAACAACGAACCCTAGACGGCCTGCACTCCCCTCCATCATCTTGTCCAGCGTCTGCTCACTGGACAATAAATTGGACTACAACAGACTCCAGCGAACTACAGGGCGTGAGTACAGAGATTGATGCGTGTTTGCTTTCACGGAGACGTGGCTCAGCGACAGAGATCCGGACGCCGCCATTCAGCTAGCCGGGCTAACCGTGTTTCGTGCCGACAAGAATGCAGCTCTGTGCGGTAAGACTCGCGGTGGTGGCGTGTGTGTTTACATCAGCACGGAATGGTGTAAGGACTCTGTGCTTGTGTCTAACTACTGCTCATCGGTAGTGGAGTTTGTGACTGTTAGATGCAGACCCTTTTTATTTACCCCGGGAATTCACCACCACTTTCATTATCGGAGTGTACATTCCACCCAGCGCTAATGCTAAGGAGGCTCTGTGTGAGCTGTGAGGGGGCGAACACGCTGGATGTTGTTTACACAAACATTCCCGGCGCGTATCGTGCGGAGCCCCGCCCCCACCTCGGCTACTCAGACCACATCTCCGTTATGTTGATTCCAGCATACAGCCCTCTCGTCAGACGCTCTAAACCGCTTCAGAAACAGGTTAAAACCTGGCCAGCAGGAGCCATCTCTGCTCTTCAGGACTGTTTTGAGTGCACTGACTGGGACATGTTTAGGGAGGCTGCAACCAACGGCGACTCTATTGACTTGGAGGAGTACAAGGCATCAGTGACCGGCTACATCGGGAAGTGCATCGATGACATGACCGTCTCCAAGACCATCACCACACGCTCCAACCAGAAGCCGTGGATGACTGCGAAAGTGCGTGCTCTCCTGAGGTCAAGAGACTCCACCTTCAGAGCAGGGGACAGGGCAGCCTTAAAAACAGCGAACGAAAAACGAAAAAAAGAGAACTCTATGCAGTTAACCCAAGGAAGTCTGCTGGACCAGACAACATTCCTGGCAGAATGCAGAGCAGCTATCAGATGTCTTCACTGACATCTTCAACATCTCGCTGAGCAGCTCCATCATCCCTACGTGCCTCTAGACAACGACCATCGTCCCTGTGCCAAAGAAGTCTTCGGTTTCCTGCCTCAGTGACTATCATCCCATTGCACTCACACCTATCGTGATGAAATGCTTCGAGAGTCTCATCATGAGGCACATTAAAAGACAACTACCACCCAGGGAACTGCACCATCTCGGATCACAAGACCCTTCAGCGGATAGTGAGGGCAGCTGAGAAGATAATCGCAGTCTCTCTCCCCTCTATCACAGACATTTACACTGCACGCTGCATCCGCAAAGCCACCAGCATTGTGGATGACCCCACACACACACGCTTCACCCTTCTGCCATCTAGAAAGAGGTACCGGAGCATTCAGTCTCTCACAACCAGACTGTAACAGTTTCTTTCCTCAAGCCATCAGGCTCCTAAACACCCAGGACTGAACTGTACAAAAAACTCACTCTCTCTCTCACTCAGGACTGAACTTTACAAAACTCTCCGTCTCTCACACACATATACACACACACACACACTCTCTCTCTCTCTCACCGGTGTGGACACACACACACACACGTTGCTTTGTTTGCACCTAGCTGCACACTTTGCACTTTATGTGGCTTGGACGAACTTTCGGTCCTAGCTCTGTGTTGTTTTTTTGTGTTTGAACTTGTATGTTTATATAGCACCAGGTCCTGGAGAAACACTGTTTCATTTCACTATGTACTGCTAAAGCTTCTTGAATTGAATCCACACACTTTAAATTCTTTCTTCAAACGTAGGACAGTGGTAAAAAGCATTTCATGTCGTACTGTGTATGATTTCGTATGTGACAAATAAAATTAGAATTGTAGTAGAAAATGTTTAAGCAGATACAGCTATGGCGCTAGACATGAAATGTTCACCAGATGTTGGTAACGAGCCATGCAATCCACACGTGCAAAAAAAATCCATAGATGTCCATAAATTAAGTTATGAAATAATGTTAAATGGAAAAGTATTGAACATGCTTACAAAAGCGTTTTAATACCTGTTTTGAAAAAAGAAAGAAAGAAAAAAAGCAGCCTTTAAATACACTCTGTTTGAGTAGAGTAACAGAGAATTAGTGAACTACAAGTAGAGATATTACAGTACCAAACTGACCCAGTACTACATTCACCCATTCTCGGACTGATGCTGATGATGAAGATGGTGACGATGCACCATGTGACCAAACACTGCAGGCGACACAGTGCGACAATACAAAAAAATATGTCAGGATGAGAGACAAAGAAATATTGAGAGTAAATTGCACATTACCTCTGCGTTTGAAGTATTTGCGGAAAAAAAAAGTAAACAGATGCACCGATGCTGCCTAATCAGGTGTGTATATTCTGTCACTTTTCGGAGAGTGACTAGACACTGGAATAGGCGGCATCGCAGTAGCACCTGCGAACATTTATATCGCAACATCCATCAAATATCAGGTTTAAAATCGCAGTGCTCGAGTTAACTACCCATTCTGGCTGATGGATGATTTCGTTGCTAAGATATAAATGTAAAATTACTATTAGCAAGAAAGAAAACCGTGAACATACATACACACTGAAGGACATAATAACGCATAGGATCTAATAACACCACACAGCCTGGGTGCTAGGGTAAATACTCACGGAAATAAATGAGGGCACGATCAAACGAAATGGACGATGGATAATTTTTTTTTCCTGAATTTTGTCTTCTTCTTGTGGTTCACAGCACCGTTGCTACGCAGGAGGGGCGTGGCTAAGCATTGGTTGGGCATGTTGGGGTACCGCTTCCGAAAAGGGTGACCCTTTAAAAAAAGGCTAAATCTATTGTATACCAAGTAAATCCTATTGTTAATTATTTTTACTATATTATAATAATATATATATAAAGTTAAATTTATTTCATAAGCAGTATTTATTTTTTTTTCAAGCGTTTTCATAAAACTAACACAAGTTTCTAAATCACTATCACAAGTTTGTAATTAGCGGTTTGGCCATTACAATATACAGTATTTTTATTCACAATATCTATATAAAAAACAACCCAATTTTTTTTTTCAAATATCGCCAAAGAAATCTTGTTCAAACAGTAAATGAATTGCACAGAATGCATCTATGTCATTTCACGTGTAAACATCTAACGCTAGGCCTCACACTTTAAATGACTTTTATTTTATTTAGCTGTAGGGAAAGTGAGTTTTTGCAACAGAAAATCAATTTCTACTTCTAGTTCTTCCTGCATTTTCTACTTTTTTTATGACGACAAATTTCACTTCACTTCAAATTTCATTTCAATAAAATAATAATAAATAAATATAATAAAATTTCAAAAAATAACAAAAAAACGTAAAAGAAAAGAACACGAAATACTAGGAATTAAAAACAAAATTTTATTTTCCTTGCTCACTTACTCAGCAGCTTGTTCTTTCTGCTATTTATTATTATTATTATTATTATTAAATTATTTTTAACTCTTCTTTCCAAATTGCTTGTTTGCGATTCAAAAAAATCACAGGTAGACTTTAATGCAGATTAAGGTGCATGATAAAAGTCTCCACTGATCCACTTGTTCTCAACCCACAGCGCTTCTCTAGCCAATCAATTAAGTGGCGTCATTGAAGCGCGACGGTTAGGGTTTGGTTTGGTTTGGTTTTGTTTTAAATGAAACAATTATTCATGTACAAACAACATGGCAATAACAGAGGATCTTTGTATTAGACAATACGGAACATGTGCACAAGAGAAATAGACATACAACCAAAAAGGAAGAGGAGAATAAAACATTAAAAGGGGCTACGTTTTCTTTGTAAATTATATTCTTCTATAAGGGAAAAAAAAGACTTGAAAGAAATTGGAGGGCTTTTGTGAAAGACCTAAACTCATTTTGAAATGCACAATATGTTGGTCATCACAAAATATACATTTATTATCATCCAATCCAAATCTTAAGTCTTAAGTATTCACTGGATGGATAAATCCCATTTAAAATGTTAAAAATGAATTTCTATCATTTTGGGAGAATGTGAAATATTTGTTTCTAAGATTGTGAATGGTATCTTTTGAGAAATAATGTGAAATTAAGATTCTATAAGCTGTTACAGGATATGAAATGTCGCTAAACCTATTTCTAGTCATTGTTTGAAAGTCGACTTAGTTTGAAATCCCAGCCTTTAATTAAACGTGATGGAGGATGCAAGGTCATGGGGATAGTATATGAGAGCGTTACTTTAATTAGACAAATAATTTTAACCCCAAAATTCTCATATGATAAATAGTACCACTATTAACATCAATTAAATGGGATATTGACCATATACCTTTCTCCATCCAGTCCTTGTCATACAGAAATGTGTTTCTAAATATAATATATTGTAATATATTGTGTGGCATGAAGATATGAATATATAAGATCTTCCTTTATAACATGGCCTGTTGATGAAACTGGGATAATTTAATTGGGAGACATTGAACAGTGAAGTCACATCTTAGTAAGAATTCTATTCCTCCTAATTTCTTAAATTATTCACTGGGAATATGATACCAAAAATTGTCGTTATTTAAAAATTAATTTTTTTAGAATCAATATCAATGGCTTGTAAACCTCCACCCTTGACATCGTTTGTCAACTCTACTCTTGTCATGTAAATGGGCTTCATTTTTTCCAGATGTAGTCAAAGTTAACCTGATTGATTTTTGTTAATGGCTCTATTTGAAATAGCGATGGTGGAAGCAGGATAAATTAATCTTGAAATGCTTTCCATCTCCGTCAAAAATATTCTACCTAATAAACGTATATCTCACAATAACCAAGAGTTATTTTTAATTGAACATTTCTCTAATACTTTCCACATATTCAGTCATTCGAAATAAGCATTCCTAAGTATTTAACCTTAAATTTTGTAAGGATGTTATAAGCCTCAGTTAAGTTACATTGATGAACTGGCATTAATTCACATTTGTTCAAATTTATTTTTAGACCAGAAACTTAGGCGAAGGTGTGAATTGTTTGTAATAGTTTGAAGACCTTTGTCAACTGCTTCATAAATATTGTAGTATCATCTGCAATCTGATTGAAGATTAATGGCTGGCTAAGTACCACTAATGGGGCTATTTTTGAGTTCTTGATAAAGATGGAAACAATTTCTGCAGCTACAATGGATATAAGAAGTCTGCACGCCCCTGTTAAAATGCCCGGTTTCTGTGATGTAAAAGAAAATAGACCAAGATAAATAATTTTAGAACTTTTTCCACTTTTAATGTGACCCATAACCTGTACAACTTAATTGAAAAACAAACTTAAATCTTTTTTTAAATTAATTAATTGATTTACTTATTTATGGCAGGGGGGGGGGCTCTCATTTTTTTTGCATCACAGAAACCTGTATCTACTGAATAAGAAAAAGAAAAGGGGAAATACACTAACTGCCGGTTAGTGTTTGAATCTGTTGAATCTGTAAGGGAGAAGATGGACGCTTATGCACAGTTACATGTAATTGATTATCCTTTAATTTGATGCCTTGGTTGTGCAAGAAGTCAGCTGTAATCTATCTAAAGTGCTTCTTAAATGTTCCATTAGTTTTTGTGCATGTAGGAGCTTCACTGTGTGGATGAAGTTAATGGCATTGCTCGCTTCCCAGAGGAACGGAGTATTGGATGGCACACTACTCTTTTCAAGAAAGCTCAAGGATATAATGAGTTGTCTATTCCTGATCCAATTCTCACAGTGATGTCATTTGTCATAACATTAAAAAAGAATGAGACCACAAACACTTTTATTAAGAAAGATACTCCCATTAAGACTTACACAATAATCACACAGTTTGTTTAATTCTAACGAAATTTTACAAATCTGGAAAATAGTCAATTTTTATTCGTTTATGCTCAGTTCCTTAATTCATATTCAGGTATTAATACATATTATGGTTGTTATTTTAGGTTTATTTTGTCAATTTAAAAAAAAAATAGGTTATAAACCAGGTGTCAGCATGACTGGCCTTGCACTAACCTCAACCTGATAGGACACCTTTGGGTTGAATTAGAGCAGAGACTGTGAGCCAGACCTTCTCGTCCAACATCAGTGCCTGATTTCCTCCACATGATTTGGAGGGGTGTCCCAAAACCTTTGGCTATATAGTGTATATGTTTGCTGTTGTAGTTCAGAATTTGTGCAGGGGGTGGCAGTGTTGCATTACACTAGGGCAACCAGTGATTCGCACTGGATATCACGTCCAGCACCACCTTCAGGAAGCAACAGCTGTGAAAGTTGTTCTAAGCCCAGATCAGGTTGAGACCCAATGGAATTGCAGATGCAGATTTATTTAATTTACTTAACAAAATATTTTTCTATCCTGGGTCGAGTCAGGCTGGAAGAGGGCCTGGAGTGCTGAACGAAGCGCTTTATTAGCGTAGTCTTCATAAAAATGAAGAAACACTAGGATGTCTTACGTCCAATCAACCCAATTTACACCAACCTCCAAATTTGTGCTATTATATAACACATGAATGTCCCAGTATCTGTGTAGAGGTTTGAATGTTCTCTCATGGCTTCCTCTCAGTTCACTCCTACTGCTTTAGGCATGTGGTTGCCAATATTCCGAATAACGGCATGATCGCAAGTGATGTCACTTTTACACAACAGTTTTATAAACAAAAATTTTATATAGAATAAATGGGCTTCATGAATGGAAATAGATCCTGAGAAAGCCACAGTCACCAATAGCCTTAGTAGTTGAGCAGGTAGCTAGCTAGCTCACATTGATTTGTACAATCAGGTGAAACAATGAAACGTCTCGGTGCATTTATGCTAAATGTGAGGTCAAACTAGTGGACCGGAGCTACCTCAAGCCCCCGGATACGCTCTGGATCCACTGCCAGTTTGACTAGAATCAAGTGATTACTGAAGATAAATGAATGAATATAACACTTTGTGCCACTATAATAAGAGCTTCCTTCATTTTGGATTTGTGAAAGACTCTACCAAAACATCAAACTCATTAGCATCAACTCGTTAGCAGTTACCATGGTCACTATAATGCTAGTTATTGGTTACCATGGTCATTATAATGCTAGTTATGGGTTACCATGGTCACTTTAATGCTAAATATCGGTTACCATGGTCACTATAATGCTAGTTATTGGTTACCATGGTCACTTTAATGCTAGTTATTGAATACCATGGTCACTATAATGCTAGTTATCAGTTACCACGGTCAATATAATGCTAGTTATTGATTACCATGGCCCCTATAATGCTAGTAATCGGTTACCATGGTCAATATCTATAATGCTAGTTATTGGTTACCATGGTCACTTTAATGCTGGTTGTCGGCTCCCATGGTCACTTTAATGCTAGTTATCGGTTACCTTTGTCACTATAATGCTAGTTATTGATTATCATTGTCAATATAATGCTAGTTTTGGCTACATTTTTACTATAATGCTACTTATTAGTTACCTATTTACTATAATGCTGATTATTGGTTACCTACTTTGCTGTAATGCTAGTTCTCGGATACCATTTCAGCTAAATGCTAGTTCTTGGTTATCTTTTCACTATAATGCTAGCTATAAGATACATATTCATTATAATTCTAGTTCTTTTTAAGTTTTTTGATTGTTCTGTTCACTTCAATGCTAGTTCCTGATACCCCAGATTTCACAGAGCCCCAAAGATCTCACTGCTTTTTAATGGACACCACCCCTGAGATTGTAGAATCAGTTGTTGCTTTTGATCGCATCTGTAGTCCTGAAAATGTGCAACCGTTTGTGTAAAGGTGTGTAAAGATGCTCAGGGCGATAGGTGAAGAGAGATGTCTCTATTTATTCATTACCATGTTGGTATGCTACACTGGTTCTCTCTCTCTCTCTCTCTCTCTCTCTCTCTCTCTCTCTCTCTCACACACACACACTCAACTTCCCCTCATTTTGTAGCTTTGATGGGGTGCCAGCCATCTCTCACACTGGAGGTCTTTTCATAGAGGCACCTGTCAGGAAGAGGGAAGGGAGGGGTTGTTGTTACAGGCAGAGGATTCACAGATGAGACAGGTGTGTGTGTTTGTGTGTGTGTGTGTGTGTTTTGTGTTGCAGGATGTCTTAATAGGAAGGAGAATGAGTTGTCCTTGCACAAATCTCAGAGGCAGGACAGTTTAGCAGAAGTCCTCTATTCACACCAGCCTGTCACACCTACACACATCTGTGTGTGTGTGTGTGTGTGTATGTGTATGTGTGTGTGTATGTGTGTGTGTGTGTGTATGCGTAACATATTCGTCGTAAAATTTGTCACACACGAGAAAAGAGGATTGATGGAGATGCATGAAAACGGCAGTGTGTGTTTGTGTGTGTGTGTGTTTGTGTGTGTGTTTGTGTGAGCGATGATCACCGGATCTGGATGCAGAAGGAACTCATCCTCCTCCACAGAGGCCACAAAGAGTCCGTTGATGCTGTGCTGAGAGACGAGCATTATGAGCATTACAGGGCTAAATAAGTCTCCTGTCCATGTCTCAAACCCACTGCCAGTCCAGCTGCACACACACACACACACACACACACACACACACACAGAGGAACGCACATCCTCTTGCTAAAACCATCGTTGGATGCGAGCACATCACAAGCCGACCAAGTGGGATATGTGAATATAAAAGCGGGGTGATAGAGTGAGGAGGGATGGAGGGATGCAGGAAGAGAGAAGAATCCTGCAGAGATTAGCATATGCACTGACTAGCCTTTTTGTGCTACATTAGTAAATACGTTGAAGGTTGAAGGACTGTTAAATACACAGAAGTGCCTGTGTGGGAGCTTAACTGCTTCTAGCCACAGATTTGAATCAACTGATAGAACAGATTATCGAGCGCTACCTAGCTTGCTGGCAAACTTAAATCACTAAATCACATACAGATGATGGGTTTAGCATTAGTTACATCTGATGAGCTAATTAAAGCTTAAAGTTGGGTAGATTGCTAACAACGTGCCTCAGGTAAACTACTGAGACGTAACATTAATGAAAGCCAAGCTAATGGAGCAATGTTACGCTGTGGTACTACATTTTTTATGCTAAGCAATATGTTAAAGGTACATCAGGTAAGATTAGTCTTTTCTCCCAGGATCTATAGGAATAGTTTTATTGAGACTGGAATAATTCCCGCCCATATTCATGAAGCTCCACCCCCAGGATCTATGATAGCCTGTTGAGTGTCTAAAAAATGACCGACAGATGTTTTTTTGTTTGTTTTTTTGTTGTTGTTTTTTTTTACATATCTTCCATGTGTACTGTACATGTAAAAAAAATGAATCAACTATTCCACCTTTAAGTCAAATGCATATGTTACATACACTGTATTGCCAAAAATTTTGGGACGTCTGCCTTTACATGCACATGAACGTAATATGGAATTGTCCCGCCCGTTGCAGCTATAACAGCTTTAACTCTTTTGGAAAGGCTTTCCACAAGGTTTAGGAGTGTGTTTATGGGAATTTTTGACCATTCCAATAGAAGTGCATTTGTGAGGTCAGGCACTGATGTTGGATGAGAAGGTCTGGCTCACAGTCTCCGCTCTAATTCATCCCAAAGGTGTTCTATCAGGTTGAGGTCAGGTTGAAGTTCTTCCACACCAAACTCACTCATCCATGTCTTTATGGACCTTACTTTGTGCACTGGTGTGCGGTCATGTTGGAACAGGAAGGGGTCATCTCCAAACTGTTCCCACAAAGCATGAAACTGTCCAAAATGTCTTGGTATGAAGCTGAAGCATTAAGAGTTCCTTTCACTGGAACTACGGGGCCAAGCCTAACCCCTGAAAAAACAACACCTGAATTCAATGATTTGGAGGGGTGTCCCAAAACTTTTGGCAATATAGTGTAGTTTATGTAAAAAGATTTTCCCCAAACTCCATCTATGACTGAAAAACAGCTATAATTTGTTTTTCATTTGCATTAAACTAGCATTTAATATGTGTTTTATACTTTATACTACCTTTTATGTACAGTTCCTTTATTTTATTGTAGTTTTTGCATGTATTTCTCTTCTTCTTTTTTTTTTACACATTATTATATATTTTATTATATTCTCACTTCTTTTCTTTCCACACACTCAGAGCTGTATTCAAATGTATGAAGGGATGAAGTTCTATATGAATAGGGGGTTCTATATGAATCTTCTTCACCTTTTTCCTATTCTTCTTTTGCTTCTTATTCTTATTCTTATTCTTTTACTGGAAGGTTGGAGCAGAATTCTGTTAAGAGATTTTCCATCCATTTTGACGGTGATAAAAAGCGACCTAACATCAATAGATTAAATACATTTGTTTGTAGATCTACATGTTATTGTATAGCTTCAAATTTCAGTTTTATTGGACACATAAACAATCACCAATATAAACCGATGCTTGTCTGACTGTCCGTATCTGCAAAATGGAATCGAAACAAACTAAGAATAGAGGAATAGAACAGGTAGAAAGGGGGAAAAAATTTATATATAAAAAATATAAATCTATAATATATGGCTACAGATCAGAACAGTATGAGTTTAGTTTATGAATAAAGTGCAATTTGTGCTATTAGTGCTGTGCGGTATAAGTAGCGAGTGTTGCGCAGACAAGTACAGAAGACTTATGTGTTGTCCTGGTTGCTAGCTCAAATCTCAGACAGAAGTTGTGAGCAAAAATCTTAACTTAAACTTGTCAACTATTAAAAGCTGCAAAAAAAGCTTTGAATGATTGAGGAGGTTGCGAAGAACCAAAGGTTAGGGAAGAGAATGAATGAGTGTGTTCTTTAGTACTTTAGAGACACAATGTGGGACCCTTTGCAGCTGTGTGTGTGTGTGTGTTTGTGTGTGTGTGTTACCTGTCCGGTACAAATGCCACAATCCTGACTGAGTTCATTCAGCCTGCAGGAAACTGCATGTCTAATCCATTAAGCAGCACAATGAGAGAGGAAGACCTGAGCGTTCTCAAGGCAATTGGAGAGGGACCTCACCCCATCTTAACTTACACACACATATACTGTGGGTGCCTTTGGCAACATTCTTTCTTGTCTTAAACCATGCTTGGTTGTACTAATTGATTAAAACAAATGAAATGATGTTCCAAATTCGAACAGAAACATTTCTTGCACTCGTCCTGCAGAACCTCAGCTCTGCATCTTTCATTGTTTTGCCATCAGCTCTAGATCACCTGATCTTATTACTGGAGAAAATGCAAAAATAGGAAGGGTATGATGTGGCTTTTAACATGGCTTCCATGATGAGAGTAACTTGGGAAAATAAAATGGCAGGAAAATGTTTATGATGAACCATAAATTGTATAAGTAGCTTTAAAAATACTATATAACTTGTAAAAATGTTATAATACTATAATAGCTACATATATTGAAATAATAAATGTGATTTAAAAATCACCCAAGTGTTACCCTTCATCCTTGTGTTAAACAATGTTATGTAAATATAATAATAATAATAATAATAATAATAATAATAATAATAATAATAATAAAAATAAAGTAATTTATTGAAGCTAAATGGAAAAAAGTGATGTATGAATATATTGGTGTCTCCTAGATAAAGCATTATCCAACTCTGAATGCCCATCCCAGACTTTATACTACACTTTAACTTTAAATATAATCATTAAATCAAATTATTTTTTTCCATTATTGTATAAATCAATTTAAAATCTAATTTTTAAGGTATCTAATATATGTCGTCTATTACACGTTATTAAAAATGTACATTTATTCAACATTCAACTCCTCCCCCCTCGTTTGGAATCGTTGGAACATTCCAGTAGTCACATGGTCCAAATTTCCTGAAGATCATGTAAAGAAGAAAAATTAAGTTCTCTGGTTCTTTTTTCTTTACTTTCTGTAATATTGCCTTGATGAAGTCACTTAAAACATCCACATTATCGACTAAAAGGAATTTAATAACGAATTCACCCCAGCTCAGTTAGATAAAACAAAGCCATAAGATTGATGATTTTTATTGCAAAAGTGACAGAAAACACATTTAAAAACATACCACAAGTTCAGAACTCAGAGGTCCTGTGTAGTTCAAAACGCTTGATCGGACAAGTCGGATGTGGCCAAGCAGTAAAAACCCAAAAATGTGCGGTGACTTTGAGAAGCCGTGTTTTATCACGGCGGTCCTGCTGTGTTTGTGCCCCTGAGCAAGACATTTAACCCTAAATCCCAAGTCTGCTGAAACATGTTTCTTGACAGGAAAGGATAGAGACTCATATATTTGATTAGTTTGACAGCTTAAGGTACAGCAAAGGGCAGAAGACCATGACGAGGCTGATAAAGATCTTTTCTGGAGCCAGGAGTGTACAGTCATTAGAGGCACTGAATAGAACTAATGTTTCTCTGTGTAGTATATTCAAAGTGTTTCTTATAGGATGTAGAGGTACCATGGGTGAACTCCCGAGCCTGTGCTGTGGACTCAGATTCCTGTCTGATAAGCCAACGTGAAAGCCAAAGAGTTGTTCTGCTGTAGTAGCTTCTCATCCACAAGGTTTATGACAAGGGCCAAATTGTGATAGCTAGATGACTGGATCAGAGCATCTCCAAAACTGCAGCTCTTGTGAGGTGGTCAGTATCTATCAAAAGTGGTCCAAGGAAGGAACAGTGGTGTGCCAGCGACAGGGTCATGGGTGGCCAAGACTCATTGACGCACATGGGGAAGCGAAGACTGGCCCTTGTGATCCGATCCAACAGACGAGCTACTGATGCTGAAATTGCTGAAGAAGTTAATGTAGGTTCTGATAGAAAGGTGTCAGAATACACAGTGCATGACGGGTCAGAGCTGTTCTGCCAGCGAACGGGGGACCAACACAATATTAGTCAGGTGGTCATAATGTTATGCCTGAGCAGTGTACATTAATGGACCAGTGCAAAACTTGCAGTTTGAGGTAGGAAGTTAAAGTTGTGTGTGTTAATGTGGGCAATATGCATATGAACACAGTAAAGGTGTGCTTGTGTGTTAATATCCAAGTAGGCAGATAAGAGACCATGGTGGGTCTTGCATATTGTTGATGAGACCAGTTGCAGATAGAAAGAAAGAAAGGCATGAGGTTTTTGTATCGATAGAGCGCAATATTCTGCAGGAGGGGAGTGCATCGAAAAGATCGTGTCCAGGGTGAGAGGGGTCAGCCACGATCTTGACTTTTGTGTATTGTGTTACTGTAGTCTTCTGGCAGCTCTGGTCATTCTTCTCTGTCCTCTCTCGTCTACATGGGGGTGTTTTTTGTGCACTAGTGGCAGCTTTTTGGTGGATTCAAACTCAGAACCTTCCGATCAGTAGGTCTATGCCTTAACCACTAAGCTACCAAGAAAGAGTTCACTGTCTGTTGAGAAAAAAAAAAACTAAAACACTCACACACCCGGAGTGCAGTGGGCGAGCCAGCACCTGGACTGGTTATTCGTTCAAGTGTTTTGTCACTGCTCGGCTTGGATTAATGGATCTGTCGGTATAGATGTGTGTATTGGCTCTCATCTGTTTCTATTGTCATGAATGTGTGCAGGATAACAGATCAGCAAGCTTTGTTTTACCCTAATGGCCTATCATAGGGCGAGTCCAACTGAGAACCAGAGTTGCCTCAAGGGAAGGGGGCAGCACAAGGGGCAGGTGTGACCCCCTCTGGCTCGGTATACGGGTCTGAACCCAGAAGTGGAATGGAAAAGGTTAATTTACGAGCAACATCTGACTCCGGGGGAGAGATAGCGTATCAGGACACTCACGCTACTTGTTAAAATGGACGAGGCGTACACACACACACACACACACACACGTATCAATGGAACCGTTTCACAATTCTTCTGCTTGTTCTGCAGGTGCCCCGTAACGGCCAAATCGAATCTTTAACAAGGTATACGCTGTGAAATTGCTGGAAAGTGGTCCGGTTTCAGACTCTTAAATCTTCACCAGGGTCACGGGGCATCGAGCTCCACACAGCGAAACCAGGGTCATCTGGTCTTCTCTCGCCCCTCTCTTCCTTTCCAGGGTCATGTGGCTTGCAGCACTGTTTGTCACTAGATTAGTGGTCTGGAAGCTCATTAGGGTGTAAACAGAGGAGGTGGAGAGCTCACATGGAACATCAAACGAGAGCCTAACCACAGGGAAGAGAAATGAAGGGGCAGAAGAGGGGTGAGAGGAAGGAGAGGGAAATAAGGAATGAGATAGAGAAGGAGATAAACGTGAGCAGATGATGATGATGATGATGATGATGCAAACTTGACTAGCAATGAAATCATTTGCTTATTCGTGTCTCTTTTAAACCTGTGTAGAAGCAGTTATGGGTTCTTAGCTTCTGAAAATAGGTTTATTTCTGAAACCATTTCCCAAAAATTGAATCCTTCTGTCAATATTTCTCCAGAGGAACAAACAAGTTTTTGTAGCTACCTGGTTAAACATCACTTTTGGCCATTTATACACGCTTCTTTTCTCTAATAGACCTTTTCCAATGGCCCTTGTCGGTTTGTTGAACAAATTACCCATAATCCTCCACAATGTTGCTGTTTTCAATGCTGCACTGTATTTAAGTACCTGTAGTAAGTTTGGTTATGCTTCTTACCCAGGTATAAACAGGACTTTCCTGATGAATATCTGTCTGGATTTGCTACTTTACCAGCACATAAATCTTCAGCAGCGGGCTTTTCATTCAAAGGCTGTTTATTTAAACCATTTAAAGTGAAGAGAGAAAAAGGGATGATGACAGGATGACTGTTTAGAATCTGAATTATGTGCTCAGAATTATGTGTTTATGCAAACCGTCCACATGAAGAACGCACTCGAGTGATATTAACAGCCTCATAAGTCAAAGTTACAAGGGTGAGACTTAACTCAGAACAGATGAAGTTAGCAATCTATTTTAGTTTTAGACATGAAACGTCTTTCCGTAGTAATTTACCCACTGTTTAAAGTTCTTTACATTGTTCTCGAGCTCCACTGTCCAGATAAAAGACTTAATGGCTTGGTGCAAGCTAGCTAGCTTTTTCTAGTTGCTAGCTATAGCATTTGTACGAAAAAGGAAATGTTTATATTGCATGCGCAAGGTAATTTCAAAACACACCCCTGAACGGTGTGTTCAAGAAAACTAAATTCCGTGCAAAGGACAGAGCATCAAGTGTATTTCAGAATATCTATAAAAACAATAGCATGTGTGTTAGCGTAGATCGTTATCGTAACAGCTTATCAACACATGCTGATAGTGAGATAAATGACTTCAGCTGAGACACCATTCTAATCTCTCTTATATAGACAGCTGCGTAACAAAAACTCGCTGATTTTTCTTTCTGTCTCTGTAAGAGTGTGTGTGTGTGTGTGTGTCCTTGAACAAACTCATGCTCCAGCAAGGCCTCTTTGTTTTGATGGATAAGGGGCGAGTCGACTCTATTGTCTAGACGAGTTTTCAGCTTGGACACACACACACACACACACTACACTAAATTATGGACATGGTTATGTGACTCTTGGAGTGTGTGAGAGTGTAAAATGGAATCTGACGTCTGGATGTTTTTACAAGCGAAAGAGACAGAAGACTCGAATACACACAACACTGTTAAATAGTACACACACACACACACACACACACACTGTGCTTCAAACTTCCATCACTGCTTTTTAATTAAGTCTCTCTCTCTCTCTCTCTCTCTCTCTACCTATCTCTCTCTCTCTCTCTGTCTCCACCCCTGAGTGAGAACAAATTGTTGCAGTAATGTGGTGTGTATCAGATGACAGTTTGCCACCCTTTGATGTTCAGAAGTGTGTGAGTACTGAGGTCTGGGTTCTCAAAACACACACACACACACACTTTGCTTCAATAGATCAGTACACTGGAACTATAAGGCTAGTCGACTAATCACTCACAGTCCCTCACTGACGTCATACACACTTGATGAGATGATTTAGAACACAGTGACTTACACAAAGTGAACTGTAATGTTATGGAGGCGGACATTTAGGATATCCAGTATCACTATTTGTCTATTTTCATCCCAGGCCTCCCATGTGTCCTAAATTACTTATAGGTCTATTTCATAGTCTAACTTGAAGCAACTGTATGTGGGAAGTGTTTTAGAAAAAAGGCTGAGATAAACACCATGAGAATAACTACATTAGCTTCTTCGCTCCAGAAGAAAACTTGTTGGTTGATTGAATATTTGGTTCCTTTAATCATCTCAATTTATGCAAAGAAAGTGGATTTAATTGGTGACAATCTTGAAAATTTGTTTTGTAGAAGTTTGTGCAGTGATGAAGGAGGATACATGCTTTTGGTTGTCCTCATGAGGATTTGCAGCTGTGGCACTAACACACACACACACACGTGCACACACACACACACACACACTTTATGAGTTCACATGGTAATTGGTCTGTAATGAACCATGAAAACACATCTAACCAAGTTAAATAAGTTCACAATCCAGGAGTTACTTCATTTCAAAGACCTCTTTGTCCTCTTTGTGTCTCTTCAGATTTCTCCCGCCTGCCCTTAACTGAAACTGTCTCCTTCCTTTTTTTTTATCAAGCACAGATAATGTAGCAGAAACACACAGTAACTAATCACGCATTCGCATGCACATTCAGGCGCTAGTAAGATAGCATGTTCCCGTCAGTGCTTTGGGGTCTCTGCCTGGTTTAACCCAGTGACCTGATGTTTATATATACATATGATGTTCAACCAAGATGTGTTTGTGTTATAAAGTTTTGCACTCTAGCTAATGATTTTAGTAAAGTAGCTGAGGCTAAGTGTTAGAGCTTGTTTAAAAAAAAGTCACTTGTCTACATCATCACAGTGCTTCAGAAGGAGTTATTTGGATCGGTGATTCTATTTGTATCTAAACAGATGTTTTATTAAAGCTAAGAGCAGTGTCCCATATTAAAATCCAGTCTGAAGCTCAACCCTCAGTGGCTGGGTTTGGTTCTCTGCCTGGGAATCGAACCCAGGCCACGGTGTTGAGAGAGTGGGATCTTTAAATTTATGTGAGAGCAATTAAGGAGTAAAGATAACCTGATGTTAAAACTAATCTTTTGTTAGTTCTTCACCTTTGTAAAATATAAAGGCAGTAGTATGAACTTTACTATCATTCCATCTTATGTCATCTCAGGGAGTTTTTCTTCACCAGTGTGAGGTCATCTCTGTATGGGATCTAAATCTACATCTCCATGCTGTCATTTTTGACTACATCACCACGCTCACACTGAAAAGGAAAATAAAACAACACTACCTAATGACCAAAGTCATGATTCATGTGATCGCCTAAACCATCCAAAACCTCCTTCATTTGGATGTGTGTCAGAGGATTTGTGGTAGTTTGGCATTTGAATTTACAACCTTATAATCACTGAGAAAAGACCTTAATCACTGAGCTATCATGGCCGCGGTCATTATGCCAGTTTCGCTCGGTGTGAAAGTTAGCAGATTAGCCCCACACTGAGCTCAATATTAAGGCTTGTTTTCTCAGATGACATCACTGACATCACATTTCTCCACTGATCGGATTACCTCGTTACGTCTTTGTCTCCCAGATCGCGTGTGCATATGTGTGCTCCTCAGACAAATTGGCCAGAAACAATCCAGGGATGTTTATCTTGGGATTAACACCTCTCACCACGGCCAAGTTCAGTGACATGGGCGAGAAGCGTTCGGGGTTTCTCCCTCCTCTCTTTGATCTGGATATGATGGTAGGGTCTGCTTCGGTGTAGAGAGACAGGCTTGCTGGGTATGCTTTTAGTGAGTGTGTGTGTGTGTGTGTGTGTGTTTCACCCCTCCCCCTCACCCCTCTCATTCGTCTTCTCGGTGTTTCTCAATATGCATCTGTGTTTGTTTTTGTGTTCTCATGTACTTGCTTAAACACGATTTTCCACTACACAAGTTGTTTCCAGTTCTGTAGAACGTAAACACTTTAAAGCATCTCACACACACACACACACACACACAAAAATACTCTGAATCAGCACTGACAGCAAGAGTAAGCCCTTTGTTATTTATTTTAAGCAAGACGTTAAAATCTGATCAGAAGTCAGAAATAGCTAATAAAGGCATCAGATATTTACTGGTGTGATTCTGCTTTTGGTATTCAGCTAGATTAACTAGCTAGCACACACTTCTGTGGTAATATTAGCTAGCCAGTAATAGCCTCCTGTTGTAAAGTTAGTTAGTCATAACCTTCTGCGCTAGCTATTAATGATCTTTTCTGGTTAAACTAGTTAGTAATACGTTTCGGTTGTATATATAGCTAATTAGTGATAACCACCTGTGGTAAAATTAGCTAGTAATAAAGTCCTGTGGTAAAATTATCTAGCTAGGAACTCATGTTTATAATATTAGCTAGCTAGTAGGAAAATTTGTTTGATAGTAATAAGCCCCTAAGTTAAAAAAAAATCATTGCTAGTAAAAAGCTCCTGTGGTAAAATTAACTATTAATAAATTCCTGTGGTAAAATTATTAAGCTAGCGGTAACCTCCTATAATCACAATAACCCTGTATGGTAAAATTTGTTATTAATAACCCCCTGTGCTAAAATTAAGAAGCTAGCAATAACTTTCTGTGCTATATTAGCTAGATTTAACAGATGGAAGATTTTGGCTACTTAACTCAAGTTACCACAGGATGAACTTGCTAGCTAACTAACAAAATAAATAAGCGTATATTTTAGTAATTTCTTGTAGCAGAAATGCAAGTCAGTTTGAGTATCCTTGGTGTTGAGAAACAGCTGTTTACCATCATTGATGAAAAATGTCATGTTACAGTGCACACACACACACACACACAAAAGGGCAAGGCTCATCCCAGCGCAATTCTTTCTTAGCATGGGTGAAATGAATCACCATCTTCTTGATCACATGCTGTGTCTGTGAGAGGGAGGGAGAGAGCAAGAGATAGAGAGAGAGAGATTGTCTCTGTCTGCATTCCTGTTGGACCTGATCTTGAACTGGCGTCTCTGGAGAAGCAGGCCCACTCCACCCGTAAAAAGTTTCGTCTCTGTCGTAGACAGGAACAAGGACGCTACACTCGACGGCACACATCAGTCAAATTCTAATCAAAACTTTTGGAAACCAGTGACTGAAAAAAACCCTCCCCTAAAGTACATGAAAGTGACCAGACACCTGCTACCGACTGTTGCTATGCCCTGTGTAATCGTCCACTAGCGCTTTTAGTCAGTATGTGAAAGCTTCTTTGATAAATCGTCTTTTTTAACATTATAAGCACTTATACCACATGTATAACTCTATATAACTCTTTAGACCACATGTGGATGAGACTGTTAGCTAAACATATGGACAATTATTCTTTTCAATCAATTAGTTCTTTCTAATGAATGTTACTATGGGGTTTGGTAACCGGAGTCAATTAAGTACAAATAAGTGCAAAAGTTTGCACATCCCATGGTTTCTGAGTGAAAAAGACAACAATATTTTATCAATGGTAAAACATACAGACATGATAACTACTGAAACATTTTACCATCCAGCAAATACGATCATTTTTATAACTTATACATTAATCAGACTAGTTGATTTATCAGGTAATCAGGCCTGCCTTACTGCCTATTGTTCTTAAGCAAATAGAAACTAAATATACATACGCTATTTTTCGATTGTTGTTGACTTTCATTTGTATGATTTAGCTACAAAAGAAATTGAAGTAAAAAAATATATATACACAAGGCAAAATCATCTAAAATAAATAGCTTGGATATAACTTTTGCTACGAGGATCTAACTACAATTAAAAGAGATTTAGTTATAATTGTAGCTGGCGCATTATTCAAAATGTGTATTTTTATACTTCAAACATCTTAACACGCACCATTTAATTTTTTATCTTCGCTAATTTATCCTGACGGTACACAAACATTCGCACTGGCCTGTGTTAAATTACACGGCGTCTCAGTATGATTCCACTTAATAAGCTGGTTTGATCGTCAATCTAAAATAAACATTACTGATTACATCTCTAGTCATGCAATCATCAGGTTCTTTAATTGAGAGTTCACTCATTTAACCATTTACACTGAGGATCATCCCAGAAAAGCTGAGCTAAATTGTTTAAAAACACAAGCGCCTGCCTAGTTTTCCCTTCTTTACCTTTATATTTCACAGAAATGTAAACGTAACCTGTTCCTTTAACTGTCATTAATTCCTCATTGATTTCATTACGAATTGCTCTGTGAGTCGGAGAGTGATGTCTCAGCACTTTTAAAGAATGTGTGTGCTTTGCAGGACTGGATTTGGGTGGGGGGGTTGTTGCGAGAGGACGCTTAAAACAAATGACAAAAACCATCCCCCTTGCGAAACGTCCGTTCCTCCCTGGATCTCTTTTGAAAACATTTTATATTAAATGTGTATACTCAGTAAACTATGCAAATTGTTTTGTTTTTTTTTAAATGCTGAGGCGTTATTAACATGGTTAAAGTGATCGTTTATTAATCCCGGGGAATGTCTTGCCTTGCTGAATGCCTTATTATGCAATTATGCATGTTTATATCACATTAATTAGGCTAACTATCTGATTCAGGTGGGTTTTTTTTATGACTGCCAGGAAACATTAGATGCTAGCCACTTAATTATATGCTAACACTAAAGTTTTTCCCCTAGTTTACTTTTTTTTTTTTACTGTTCAACCGCTGTATGCTTGTGGTTTATAAACGTTCTCGCATGTGTGTGAGTCTGATAAATAGCCTTCCCATTCAGTCTTTAACCGAAATATTAACTGATGATTACACACACACACACACAAGGATGTACTTTATATGCAATTACACAAGACACAAATGTTTGCTTTGCTCCATAATATCTTTAATGCAGTAGTTAGTTACAGAAAGATCAGCAAAAATAAAACATTTCATGAGCCCTACTTTATCTGGAGAGCAGCGTCACCCTGACCCCCTCCTTGCTTTCCTCACCTCTCTCCCTTTCCAAGAGACATTTGTCAGCTGCCATCTGTCTGTCTGCCCCGTCTCCTCCTCCTCCTCCTCCTCCCTTGTCTCTGACCACTCTTTAAACTATCTAATTAAGTTGCAACACCTTTACTTTAGTTACTTGTGCCCCCCCCCAAGCACACACACACACGCTTTGAAGCTTTCATCAGCAAACACACAAACACAACCAGGAAGAAGGGCTCATTAAGCAAACTCATACATTTATATCATCGTTTTACACAAGTGCTACAGATGCTAAACGTGTTTTTTTGAAGTAGGAAAATACTGTACAATTTGTAGTCTTAGACCAGTGTACATACACACACATGCATACACACACACACACACACACACATCCATATACTAGCCGTAGATTTCACCTCCGTGGAGTTGAAAACTGAAGCAAAAATAGTTCCTCCTCATACAGTTTGCATACACGCTCTCATACACCATTATTCCTACAGTAGAATACACAACCCTGGGAGTATTATTTACAAGCTGTACAGATAATGAACTGTTTCTTTACAGAGACACAGAGAGAGAGAGAGAGAGAGAGACTCAAAAGTCCAAAAGTCACAATAATGTTCATGTTTGAGGCTCAGCCTGGATGAGTCAAGCCACCAGAATGGACCAGCCGTCTGGTCGCTCCCCATTTCTCCTCTCACCTCCGTTTTTTTATCCTTCCCCTCGTCTCCTTCTGCTCTTTTTCTCCTCACACTTTGGTGGCAAGCGAGTGCAACTCGGACTTCTGGGTCTGTGCGCTGAGAGTAGATGAGGCAGAGCTGACGTGACCGTGCACAACCTTCTTCAGGCTGAGCAGGCAGAGGCAGCGCGAGCGGAAACGCAGGTCGAAGAAGGCATAGAGGAATGGGTTGAGGCAGCTGTTGATGTACGCCAGGCAGGTGGCATACGGGTGAGCCAGCAGCAGGAAATGCAGGAAACCACAAGAGGTTGGAGCCAGCCCCAGGTATGACAGCGCATCCATGCTCTTCAGCACATGGAAAGGCGTCCAGCAGAGGGCGAAGACCACCACCAGAGTAGTGATGATCTTCAGGAGGCGCCGCTTTTTCTGATCTTCCTTGCGCAGGTGGCCAAAGTGGCGTGCCACCGTACAGCCAATCAAGCAGTAGCACACGGTCATGGCCATAAAGGGGAGCAAGAAACCAAGAGCTGAGGAAGACAAGCTCAAACCGGCGATCCATAGTGACTCGTGGCGCTGATTCAGGGTCACCAGGCTGAAGTCCATGGCGCAGGTGGTGCGGTTGCTGACCGCATCATCCACTGTGGTGCGAAAGAGCAGAGTAGGTGCTGCGAGAGTTCCGGAAAGCAGCCAAATGGCACCGAGTGATACCATCACAGTGCCTCTGGATCGAAGATGGTTGCTGCTCAGTGAGTGCACAATGGCCAGGTAGCGATCAAAGCTCAAGCAGGTGAGGCAAAAGACACTGGCATACATGTTCACCAGCACCACGTAGCTGCTGATCTTGCAAAGCGCCACACCGAAAGGCCAGTGATACCCCAGTGCCGTGTACGCAGCCCACAGCGGCAGGGTCACCACAAAGGTCAGGTCGGCCAAAGCCAGGTTGCCGATGTAGACGTCTGCAGCGCGGCGCTTGGACTTGGCCGAACGCCACATGGTGAAGATGACCATCCCGTTCCCGGATAGACCGAGGATGAAGATGAGCATGTAGAGTACAGGGATGAGGGAGTAGGATGGCTCCCACTCTGAGTAGTCGCACGCCGTCTCGTTGTCTTCATAATAATCGTAGCTGTCGGGGTATTCCGTGGGATCCATTGGATAAAGGTGGCAGCGTCTGGGTTCCACAAAGTTTTTAAAAAAGTCCTGTTTGAAGAAGTCTTCCTTTAGTCCAGGTAAGCTTGTAAAACTGCAGAACCAAAAGTTCCTCGGCTGCAAAAGGGCAACTTGTTGGCTTTCCTCTGTGAACAGAAGTCTCTCTGTGAAGTTCTGCACCGTGCACACATGGGCAGCAGGATAGAGAAAGAGAGAGAGAGCAAGAGAGAGAGTGTGTGTTTAAGTGAAGGGGGGAGAGCCACCCGGCCTATTTAACCTCCGTCCCCTCCTCATCCCTCCATCTCCGCCCCTCAGACCCCCCCTTTTTTTCTAAAGCACAGCCCCCTATATCACACTAACCCACCCCCGAGCCTCTGAATCTCAGCCAGCGTGGAGTGGGTCAACACAGCAGGAATTAACTCTTGTTTTTCTTCTTAATGAAAAAGTAATGGTCCGTACTTCTTTCGAGTCAGGCTTGACCAAAGATCCCTAGGACTCTTTAATATATGCTGAAGCACTTGATTGCATCCTAACTATTTTAGGTGTCACTCAGGATTGGATTAACCTATCAAGATGCTCACAGTAGTGTGTTTTTTTTCATTAGGGTAAAAAAATCTTGTTTGTTTTTGGAAATAAAATGGGGGACTTGTAGAGTGGTACCTGTTCTTGTTTGCTGAAATGAATGAATGAATGTCTTGTGTATAAATGAAAGACATGCATTAATGAGTTAATGATGAATCAATAGCCAGATAAATACATTAATAAATATACTCTTAGGGTCTGCTAGAGTACGCCGGGACAGGTTTCTATAACGAAACTGACCTCATTTGAATGTAAAAAGGTTTTGGTCTCTGCTCATTTCCTATACTGGTCTTTAACTTTCACATTCAGACTAATCTCATTCAGACTTTAGTAAATAAATATTTCATTCAGTACACATTCCCCTTATGACTTATCCAGTATATAAAAAAACTGCACTATTTTGGAAAACAGTGTGTACTTTCTAAATAAACAGTATACTAAAACAGTAATCTATCTTACATTACGCCCCCACAGTACGAATACGCACACTTTCATACTAAATAGTAGGTATAAATAGTAACCTACTCTCACCTGACATTAAATACTGTCACGTTACCTAGCTTACTTTTTAGTAGAGTAGTATGCGCGTCCCGGCGTAGCCATGGAAACCCGCGAGGACTCAGTTGACTCTGCTTTCTCTTTAAGCATGTTTTATTGTTTGTTTGTTTGTTTTTTAATTTTATTTATTTAAAATAAAAGACAGGCACGCTTTTTCAAAGACCTGGTCTTAAATGTTAGCATGTCGTGTGAAACGCTATACCAGGGATTAATTAGCATTAGAAAGTCTTACACAGCCACCTCAGAGGCAAACTAAAGGAAACGACACATCGGAGTTACACTGAGTCGTTAACGGAATGCTGTTCACGCGCCACACCCAAGGAGAGACAACGAGAGGAACCGAATATGCAGAAACCCATCAGAGGTGTATATTAAAGGTTTTAACTTAATTTAGCCTATTGTTCATCTATCTATCTATCTATCTATCTATCTATCTATCTATCTATCTATCTATCTATCTATCTATCTATCTATCTATCTGTCTATCTATCTGTCTATCTATGTCTGTCTGTCTGTTTATCTATCTATCTATCTATCTATCTATCTATCTATCTATCTATCTATCTATCTATCTATCTATCTATCTATCTGTCTGTCTGTCTGTCTGTCTGTCTGTCTGTCTGTCTATCTATCTATCTATCTATCTATCTATCTATCTATCTATCTATCTATCTATCTATCTATGTCTGTCTATCTATCTATCTATCTATCTATCTATCTATCTATCTATCTATCTATCTGTCTGTCTGTCTGTCTGTCTATCAGTCTGTCTGTCTATCCATCTATCTGTCTATCTATCTATCTATCTATCTATCTATCTTATCTATGTCTGTCTGTCTATCTATCCATCTATCTATCTGTCTGTCTGTCTGTCTGTCTGTCTGTCTGTCTGTCTGTCTATCTATCTATCTATCTATCTATCTATCTATCTATCTATCTATCTATCTATCTATGTCTGTCTGTCTGTTTATCTATCTATCTATCTATCTATCTATCTATCTATCTATCTATCTATCTATCTGTCTGTCTGTCTGTCTGTCTGTCTATCTATCTATCTATCTATCTATCTATCTATCTATCTATCTATCTATCTATCTATCTATCTATCTATGTCTGTCTGTCTGTTTATCTATCTATCTATCTATCTATCTATCTGTCTGTCTGTCTGTCTGTCTGTCTGTCTGTCTATCTATCTATCTATCTATCTATCTATCTATCTATCTATCTATGTCTATCTATCTATCTATCTATCTATCTATCTATCTATCTATCTATCTATCTATGTCTATCTATCTATCTATCTATCTATCTATCTATCTATCTATCTATCTATCTATCTATCTATCTGTTTTATTTATTTGTTTTGTTTCTGTTCTTCCTCATGGGGTTGTGCTTCTTTCTTTATTTGTTTGTTTATTTGTTTAGCTACTGTGTTATAGCCTATTAATTCACTTATTTCCTCATTTAAAGAAATTTTAATATGACTAACAATGTACAAACTATTTGTTTATATATTTATTGTCTTCTTTTTGAGTTTATTTTATTGTATTCTATTAGCCTATTAATAATTTGCTATTTGTTTGTTTGTTTTGTTTATTGATTGATTTAATTTATTACCAATTAACTTGTTTGTGTTTCATTTACGGTTAGCTATTTTTTATCATAAGCTATTCATTTTATTCCTTACTTTTATTTTTAAAAAGATGTAATTAACATATTCATTACCAGTTGTTTGCAAGCTATTTGCCTAATCCTTCTTGATGAATAAATTCTTTTATCTTTATATTTATCTAAATAATTATTTATTTCATTATATACTTATTTTTTTGTTTGCATTCTGCTTTTATTTTTTTGTTATTCCCCTGAAAAGCCTATAGTGCTCACCTATAACCTTACGTCACATCAGTAATCACCGTGAGCTCATTACACTCCCCATACATGCGAGGAGATCACCTTTATATCATCTTACCCCAATCCTCCTCTCTGATCCTCTTCATGTGGTTCAAGGACTCAAGGCTCTTACTCTAATGGCATCTCCATGGGAAGCGCCTTGCCTTACCATAACACTTCATGGCATTACAAACCCGGGTCTCGGTTACAATAAGCATGATTCGAACTAACTAATTAACCAAAGAAATACACAGAGAGGTACAGCTGTGTTGCATATGAAGGGGTGAAAATCTGTATTTTGACGTAACTGTGTGAGCGGAAACGGGAGTCAGTAAGAGTTTACGGAGACAGGAAAGTAACAAAGCTGCTTATTGTAACTTTAAAATCCCGCTTGGGGATTCCTGAAAGCGTGACCCCACTTTTAGCTTTATGTTTCGAACTGAGAGTCTGGTAAACTTACATAACGTTTATTTAAACATGAATCAGCTCCAGGTTTCCTGCACAGCTAAAAAGCAGAACTTGTGATTATTAGCTATTTTAGAAAATGTAGAAACAATCCAGGTTTACTGTTTATTATGCATTATTAACGTGTACAATGTCTGACCAGGACTTAAATCTGTAAGTGAATATATAATCCACTACATTATGCATCTAATCAGGCAAAAAACATGATTGAGATATAGTAAATTATAGTCAATTACACCAACCGTTCTGCATATTTATAAAATTTTCGGTTATAACCTAGTTGTATAACTTGAACTTGAAGAAATGTTTCTGACTTTATATAATTGGCCAAAAAAAAAATCTAGATGTTATCTGGATCATTATGATCATACACTGTATTCGTCATACATTTGATACAATGCAGGCTTTATTAAAAACAGTGCACTTGTCAAGTAAAAAAAAACCTTTGGCTGTGTAAATCAGTGTAAATGTAAATGAATCCTGTGTGAGTGTGGATCCATCCAGAATTAAATTTCTGCACTACATCATATGACAATTTCCAGGAACTGTACAGAGCATATGGTAGTGTAAAGCTTTTCAGGACAATTTTTCCTTTCCTGACACGTGAGACACGACGCATGAACGATGCATGAACGATGTTACCAGCAGCCAATTTAGCAATCGTAGACAGCCAAATTTCTGACAGAATGTCGCTGTTAAAAGTCATGGGACAGCTGCAAAGATTACGATAATGCAAAAGCCAGGCTTATTAACAAGACAGAAAATCTATCCTTATTACCTCATATTTACATTAAGTGAGATCCAGTATATATATAAAACATACACATCACTGTACCATATTCTGGTATGTAGAATCAACCTCTATATTCTTGATATTTTTATTTATTTTTCTAATGCAATTTTCCACCATATTTTCTCTTTATGTTCTGTTTCCACTTTATTGTATCTAATTTGTGTCTTATTTTTATTCCTTTACCCTATTTTTATTGCCTGTTAATTGGCTCTGTTTTTATGTCAAGGTCAGCCATAAAAAGCATTTCACTACACGTCGTACTGAGTATGATTGTGTATGTGACAAATAAAATCTGAATTTGTCCCGGTTGTTGTAAGATTGACAACGATCCAAACGCAAAACATTCATTTTCTTAAATCACACATCTAGCTCTTCTGTATCCTATCTACACAGTCTGGTGTGTCTCATAAACAACGACAAGTAACAATTAACTGTCGGTAATCGTACCCCTGAGATCCGTCTTTACATGTTGATTCTTGTGTTTGTCGTGTGCAGGTACGTAGTTGATTGTTATGTAAATCTGAAACGTTTCGCGAATTCTGCCCAAAGCTATTTCCCTTACAGAATCAACCAAGTATCTACTCAGATCACTTCTTTTTATATGCGCAGTATGAATTACGGGTTGGTCCCGTTTATGATCGGCTCTCGAGCCAGAGCCAATTCCGCTCGGATTCGGATTCAAATGATGCTCTATTGTGGCCGAACTACTCAGGCGGGTGGATGCATAACCGGGTCGTACGTGTGAACGACGTGTGTGTGTGGTGTGTATCAGAATGGAGCGGAGCACAAAGTAAGGTATGCTGATGGAAAAAATCCTGGCCTGAACTTGTTCCTGATTGTTCTATTCCTTACATATAAAATAAGACTCAGGTCAAGCATTCAGTCCTCGCCCTTTTAAGGTTCTGCCTTTAGCAGTAGCAGTGCTCGTTAATTGTAAGGGGGAAAAATACAAGTGTGTTAAAGGTCATTTGAGGCATTCAGAAACCTGTGTAAAATCACTGGAGGTGTTTTGTGCCTCGTGGAATCGGGCGGCTTACACCCACTGACCCTGTTATCGTTTACTCCAGCCCTGTGTGCGCTGTTTTTGTTGGCTCTCGGAACTTTGTATCCGGAGAAAATAAAACACACACACACACACACACACAGAGCAGACAGCTTGGCAAAAACAACACAGTGCTTCCTGCTCCACTGGGGTTGGCAGAGTGCCAGGACAGAGAACCCCCTCTAGTGGAGGGTCAGGCTAATATTCCTACACACACACACACAATTTTATACACACATTCACCTCAGGTACATGAGAAACTAAGAAAACTTGTCACTCACTTTCCAGTGACATCTCTTTCTGGTGTCTTGGGACTCTCACACACACACCGACACACACACACCAACACACATGGTGGTTTCTGGTGCTATCTAACTCCCTGCAGTGTGTAGAGGACGCCTGCTGCTCACATGGATCCTTTGGGCAAATAAATAAATTTGCAAATTTAAAAAAATAAAAGGGGACCTGATAAGAAACAGATGGTCAGATTAGCCAGACGACTCTCAAGCACCCACACACACACACACACACACACCTCTAACTGCCAGATTAGGCAGATGAATTAGAAATCTTAAAAGAGAGGCCGCTTGTTATTACATTATTACACACATCACTCCTTAATTTACTAAAGTATCAGAGAAGAAACTCTAACACACACCACCACAACGGCAACATAACACACACTGCGTAACATATGACACACACTTCAATATGGCCGCTCTGGGGCTTGAGATCTCTGGAGCACTGCTAAAATCTGTAAAATTAGTGCAAACAAAGGCAGATAAACCAAATCGCTTTGGAGTTGCAGGTAGACTATATCATGTAGAAACAAAAATACATTATAGGAACTAATTCCATAGGTTTAATAAAAAAAAAAATCACATGAAATGTTTACACTTTAACCTGTGTGACATTCAGTATTGGATGTAAGGAAGAAAACACTTCGTGGATGTGCTGTTACAGGCAAATAATCAACAACAGCGTGATGAGATGCATCATGATGCAAAGAAGATTAACACAAAAGCTGATTATTTTCCAAAAAACAGTGTTTAATTCATCATACACTTCAGAAATTTTCCAGTGATTCCAAATTTATATTAATTTAATTAAATTATTAATTATATTAATATAAAGAAAGAATGTATATATTTTTATTTTTTGTCTAAATTTACATTTAATGTTGTGGGAATGTCTGGAAAAGAAGTTCCTGTATCACTTAGTAACACATTTCTATGCTTAATTTCTCCTTCATAAAAAATTATATTAATGAAAATTAAACTTAAAAAAATGATAGTAAGTAAAATGAATAAAAATGATAATGACTACCATTATTAAAAATAATATAATATAATATAATATAATATAATATAATATAATATAATATAATATAATAATTAAATGTAGTTAAAATATACAAATGAAAATAAATACAAATAATAATAATTAAAATTCATATAAAATACAATTATTAAAAATAAATGCAAATTTTACAAATGAAAATAAATACAAGTAATAATAATAATGATGTAAAAACAAACAAAATAAATCTGCAACTTGTCATACTGGTCAAAAAGTCCTGAAGGCTTTCCCCTGGTGGAAAACTACCTCTGACACTGGAGACTCCTTCCACACAACATTATATAAATGCCTGATGTTTCTGTTAAGAAATGAATAAACCATCATAAAATGAATTCTCCATGGAGCTGATTGTTCACTTTAGCACATCCAAAAAATGTACACAGTACATCGTCGGAAATACGAGCCGGGGGTTTGTCGCTTCTGTGTCTCTGTGTGTTTTGCTTTTCGAAACCCCATTTTCTCCTGCTGAAGTGTGTTCAACTACAAAGTGCGTGTGTGTCGATTTCCTCTCCATCGTAAAACCTAAATCGGCCGGCGTGAGAGGGCTAATGGTGTTTTGTTTTTTCCCCCGCATCACTTAAGAGCCTCTATATTGAGAGTGAGACCACACAAGTGAGAGAAACTGAAATGTGCGTGTTTCTGAGTGTGTCTGACAGTGTGTGTGTGTGTGTGAGAGACGGGGGAGTTCAGAGCAGCTGTCTGTTATTTACTTCGAAGCAATCAAAGAACGTCTGCATGCTACAAGACAGCGTCAAAGCGTCAGTGTGTGTTACTTAGTTTGAGTTCCACCGAGACAGTAACACACACACACAGATTCAGTTTCAGAGTGGAGTGAACATGCTAGCTTGCATTGGGGTTAAGTGACCCTGTAGGTCCAAACGTAAAGCTGTCAGACGGAGCTGATCAGCCGCTGTTGCTTGATTTGTGAGCTCCTGAAGCATTGAATCAGCCGGCAGCACCTGAGAAGGTGTGTGTGTGTGTGTGTGTTCTAGGTAACACCTGAGTAGGCCTGGGGTGGGGTGAGACTCAGGGCATGTACCTGAAGGATCTTGGGGTTGAAAGATGCTCTGCTGACCTCGAGCTCAAGTGTGTGTGTGTGTGTGTGTGTTTGAGATAGGGGGTTGTTGTTTTACTTTGCGGTCGCCGAGATGATAACCAGCATGTGTGATTGTTGAAAGACACTGATGTTAGAAAGATAAATTCGGCTCGTTCAAAATAAAATAAAATTCACACAAGCTGTTTTTATCCCGTAATTGTTGCTTTTAAACAAGCGTGTCTCATGTAGAACGATGCAGAATGACACGCTAGGTCGTTTTCACCACATCCCCAACCCTTCCCCTAACCTAAACATCAGTGCTTTGTCTACAGTCGAAAAGGGAATTACGATACTAAATCATTGCTCCTGATATTTCAAAGGCTGCTGGAATTTAACCATGGCAACGATCCTACATACCGGGTTGAGGCTAAGTAATAATTCTGCTTATAAATCACACAAGAGTACGTGATACGTGATAGAAAAGTAAGACAAGACACAACAGGGGATGTCAAAATTTAGTGAAAAAGTTCAGTGAGACAGAAATATTTAATGGAAATGTATAAGGAAGAATCTCAGAAAGCGAGCGAGCAAGAGAGAGAGAGAGAGTTAGCATTTAACAGTCTGTGTGAGACTTGAGGGAAAGAAACTGAAGGGTTGTAAAAATCCTCAGCTGATGGAGAAGCTAACATCTTGTGAACTAAATAAAAAGGGATTTAAAATTTAGCAGAACCACAGGTCCTGTTTCAAATGGCTAAGAAAATTGCTAGCAACATTAATATTGCGCTTTTAATGAAGAATAAAACACGTTTTTACCTCAGAAAAATGTTAAACACTGGAGCGTAGCTAGCTAGCTGATTTGTTCAGAACCTGACTGAGAAGTTGTACATTTCGTTTTGTAATGCTTTGTCTTTTAAAAGGAAACATTTGTCATATTCCAACATCAAAATATGTTATCTTAGCTAGGCTAATATCAAGCTATTAGTATTGTTCCTATGAACCTTCGTTATAGCTAGCTAACTGTGATATTAGCTAGATGTACATTTAAAAAAAAAGCTGCTGGTGACCCTCACAGCTTTGTGTGTGTGTGTGTGTGTGTGTGTGTGTGTGTGTGTGTGGTGTGAGCCGGGGTTTAATCAGACTTCGAGATGGGAATGCTAAATACCAAGGCCGGTCTTCCTAGATAAAATCACACCCATGTGCTATTTTCCAACCTCCCACCCACCCTTCACACACACACACACACACACACACGGCTCACCCTCTGATTGTTAGCTTATGCGAGTAGTCTAATTCTCTTAGATTTAAAAGGCAGTGATTTTAGCTTTATGGCGATCAGCCTTCAGCTTAGCATTAGCACACTGATAACAGCTCTTTGATGTCTGGGATCCTGATCACCTGGTCCTCCAAAAGTTCTCTTAACTCTGAAAACTCATTTAGCGAACACGATAGCCGGAGATCGACTTCAAGCTGATGATTTAGATGCTGCACACAAACATGGGTCTTTCCCGGAACGCTCTGGAAAGTGGAGTCGATCAGGCGAACTGCTATTAGCTATGAGGCTAATGTAGCTAGCAAGTAGAAAAAGCTTACAGTTACTAGCACTGGCACTTCATATAAACTACTGCACTGTCTGCTGACTAAATCCTCACACCTCAGAACTACTTGTTCAGCTCATTAAACTCGTTTAGCATTTATCATATTGTTTATATATATGACTCATGAGTTATTTAGTTTAGTTTCAAGATGGCTACTGAGAGTGTAATTAGATCTTAAAAGTCTCTGATGCAGTGAATCCACATGTGATTATAACAGATTTATTTTTCACATTTGATGCACTTATTTTTACATTATTTATTTATTTGTTTGTTTTTACAAATTATTTATTTATTATTTATTTATTTGTACAGATGATTTATTTATTCGTTTATTTATTTATTATGGATGATTCATATCTTTTTTTTCTCCTTTTTTTTATAGACAAAAGTATTGTTTATTTTTTAATTTATACATTTTTATTAATTTTTTTTTAATGTATTTAATTTAATTAATTGAATTGAATAGGTTTTTTAAATTTTATTTTATTAATTTTTTTTTTTTACAGATGATTCTTTTTTTCAGGTGTGATTCTTTACAGAATGATTCCTTTATTCTCACCTGATTTTTGTCATTGGTTCAGTTGTCTTCATAAGTAAAATTTGGCATGTAAGTAAAATGCCAGGCATAACATGGTGAGATGTACCATCACACGCATAATCACTTGTGGAACAACAAATGATCACAAAAGTTTTTCCCAGAAAAGGAATTAAAAATGTGTGTGTGTGTGTCCTGGGTACATCACGCCTAATCAGCATGAACAATAGAAAAGTGTGTAACACAACCCAAACATCACGTATTCAGGACTCCTGTTTCTGTTACTAAGGGATACACTCATATGTTTACATCTTATCTGTCTTCCTCACAGGATGCCCACGAAGACAATGAGATATTCAGACTCCTGGCTTTAATTGCAGCTTTATTATGACCCTGAGCTCTTTCTTGGACCTTAAAGAGATGACTAATCTATGGTCAAAAACTTAGAGTTTAATTAGATTAGATTTAATTAGATAATGCTATAATGTTTACACCCCCCTGCCTCTTAATGTACCGTGTTGCCTTCTTGAGCATCAGTGAACGTTTGCACATTTTGTCATAGTTCTGTACGAGTCCCTCAGTTGTCCTCAGTGTGAAAGAATGGATTTTGACATCATATAGCAGCTGAAAATACTGGAAATTAAAACGCAGGACCTGGAGGATGTTTCTGAAGAAGAGTGAGCAGTTTTAATCAGCTCAGGATAAACAATGGAGCAATGAACATGAACTATTCTAAAATATAAAAACAGATGTTGAGCATCTGGGAAACAACACAGAGGATTAGGAATCAAGCGCGTGTAAACGTTTGAACTGGTTTGTTTGTGTAAATTCGGTTGTCTCATTGAGTTAATATAAACACGGAATAGTTTAATCAGGGCTGAACTAATAACAAAAAACAAATTGCAATTTTATAAGCATTTTCTTAATGAACGTTTATGTAAACGTTTGTAATTGTTTACCTGGTGCAGCTTTCTATGACAAGATGTTTATTTAACGTTCTTGGAAGGAGTCTCCAGTGTCGACGTCAGTGTTGTAGCCGTAGGAGGTAAAGCTATAACCTTAAATCCCCTAAGACAGGAAAGGACAACAGGCTGCATTCTGCAAGAGAGAGAAAAAAAGAGAGATTGTTGTATGTTTAATCTCTATTCATATCTTTTAATCATCTATTCATCCTGTATTAAGGTGAGGTTTATTTATTTAATTAGAAATGAAATGCTCAGGTAATGTGTACGGTTATATAATGAGCATTTGGATACGATTTAGATCGAGTTCATACTTAGAATCAGATTAGATTTCAGTTTGTTTGTTTTTTTTTTTCAAATGATTCGTTTACTTTAAATGATTCGTTTATTTTTTCAAACGACTCCTTTATTTTCACGTGATTTAACAGACTTCCTTTTTTTCCCCCACGTGATCTGAACAGCAGATTTATTTATTTTCCCCTACATATGATTCATTTTTCACATTTGATTTTTTAAAAATTTTTCCAGACAAATCTCGTGTGATTCTTTCCAGATGATTCCTTTATTCTCACGTGACTGAATAATAATTTCTTTTTATTTTAACTGTTTTAAATTATCTAATGATACAGCCAGCATTTGATTTCGGTTTAGATTGCGCTCCTACTTACATTCGATTAGATTTATGTAAGAATTAAGTTTTATATCTATAGCATTTACATCTGTCTTTAAGTTTATTGTGTGAATTCAAACCGCTGTTTTGGGCTTGTTTAATGTGATAAATACCTAAACATTATCTGATTATTTTTACTATTTTGTTCCTAATCTAGCCTAATGATTGTGTTAAAAAATTAATTTTTTAATTCTGAGAATAATTATTGCTAATGAACTCCTTGAAATTTTAATTTGCTCGCATGCTCCCTGTGTTTTTTTGTGTGCAGAAAACTGCAGAGGAAAGCAATATTTCCCTTCTCCTCTTGTCCCACCCCCCGCTCTCCGTCTCTGTCTGTCTCATAGTGGACTTCCTTCCTGTAGTAGTGCATTGTGCGTGACCATGTGTTTGTGTTTTTCTAAGCGTGTGTGTGTGTGTGTTTGAAAATTCAGGAAGAACACAGGGGTTCACAAGGTGTTTTCCCGCTCATGCCGAGGACCTGCTGACCTTTGACCTCGCTTTTCTCTCTCCTGACCTCTCTGCTCTTTAAATGGACTAAGCAGCAGGATGAAGGATCAGGACTGAACACACGTTCTGTGACACACTGGAAAGGGTATTATTATTATTATTATTATTATTATTATTATTATTATTATTATTATTATTATTATTGTATTTTTTTATTATTACTTAATAATTATTATTATATATTTTTTAATTTTAGTGAAATTTAAAAATAGTGAAAAAAAACTAATGTTATAAAGCATATTCTTATGTAATGTACATATTTAAACACTTAGGTTCAATGTATTCACCTTAGTTAGCATAAATAATTAAATTGTTATAATAACCCTTGAAGAATTCATATTTTATAAACGACAATCACATAAGGTTATGCCAAAAGACCTGTATGAGTAATTTTAATAAAACATAATCAGATCCTAATTAGACGTGGATTTGTGTAATATTTTCTCCGAAATGAAAATAATATAATAATAATAATAACTGTTTTATCCTACACCATACCCTATTAGTAGGTCACATGACCGTGAACAAGGACAGTGTGTGAGGTGAATCTGTGCTAGAAGCTCGACTTTAATCACCTGAAAACGTTGCATCGCTGTTAAAAGTTGTCTATATTTCATTCTTCTGGTTTAAACTCGTCCTTTATTTGGATTTTGGTTTGATTTTGGTGATAGATAAGAGAAAAGGCGAGCACTTCCTAGTGTTTCTATTGTCCTGAAGAAACCATCTCCAGGATATAATGAGATTTTGACCAACAGATAGGATATAAATGATCTGGGGTTAGTTCTGCTGATCATTTTATAGAAGATGAAACACAGAATAGTAATTCCCGGCTGAGAAAAATGACTGACCTGACAGATTTATGGCAGGACTAATGAGATACTCATGCAATAATCACATTACTCAATTCTATTTTCTTTCCAGGTGATTCCTTTATGCCATTTAATATGTTTTTCTTTTGTAAAAACACACAATTATCATTTTTATTCAATTTCATAGCATTAGAATAGATGAATTTTATCTACATAGGATTATTACATTGTTTGCATGTACGTTTAGGTTTATCAAGTAAAAGCAAATTGCATTTTTAAAACTTTTTATGTGATAAAATAGCACAAAATATTATTTCATAATTTTTGTGAATTTGCTCCTAATCTGCCTGAAAAATTCTATTAATTTTTAGAGATACTCCTGTAATAATTCTCTACCTGTAAAAACAATCCTATCCAAATAGGGCTTAAGTTTTTCTCTTGTTAAACTTCATACTGAAATGTCCAGGACAGAAATAAGCAGTGAATCACTCCTCCACCTGCCATGTAGGCAAAATAAAGTACAATACATTATAGCTGAAAGCTTTTTTATTTTCAGTACAATGGATTAAAGCGGCGCTACGAGAAGCACTGTTTACTCTACTCGGGGTTTATATGGAGCCCTGAAGGAAGGATAGACAAAATGACAAATGAGAGGAAACAGGAGGGAAAATGTGAGACAGCAAAACACAGAGAAGGAAAAAGAGGGCTGAAGATAAAGGTGATGAGAGGCTGGAGCGGATAATGAGAGGGATTAGAGAGCTGAGAGGGAGAAGGATGGACACACACAGGAGGGATAAAAGCTGAAAGCCACCTACCTACCACCTTTTCCTGGGGGGCCAAGACAGGAATTCGGCGACATCTGGACCCAAAGCCCACTGAAAACAAAAGTTCTGCCAATGCTATGCAACACACACACACACACTAACCTTTCAAACAGAGTAGGTATAACCGGGTTATACAGGACAAAGGATCATCTTTATGAAAAGATTTATTCCCCAAAGCATCATTTAATACCACAATGCATCGATCTGCTCTTACACTGTTTCGAGCACGTGCTCCATCCTCAGTGCTTTATTAGTTTGGTGAAGATGACTCCTGAACATATTGAATGACTCCTTAGAAGCCTGAGGGATGTGGAGAACACGTAACTGTAGACGTCCGGCGCTGGATTTATCCAGAGGGCATTTCAATCCCATACTCCTTCCTTTCTAAAAAGGGTTTAAAAGCTAATCTAAACAGGAGGAAGGATTTAGAACAGTAGTTCTGCCCTGAATAAACTAATTCACACAACAGTATGCTTACATCTAATCCAATAATAACATTTCATTCATTTACACAAATGAACCAGTTAAAACGTTTACACACGCTTGAATCTGAATCTTGTGTGGGGTTACCCGGATTACCAAAGACTGTTTTTAGCTTTTGTGCTAGATTTTATTAGTCTATTATTTGTCCTGATCTGTTAAACTGTCCACTGTTCCACCAAAAATCCTCCAGGTCCTGCACATCCTCTGCTTTTCCAGCATATTTGACCCTTTGACCCTTTCTCCTTTAGCAGCTATATGAGGTTGAGATCCATCTTTTCATACTGACCACAACTGAGGGACTTGTACACAACAAAACTATTGCAAATGACGCATTTACTGATGCTCAAATAGGCGACACTAAGATGCGTGAAGAGGAGGGGGTGTAAACTTTTGAACGGGGTGATCGACCCTTCAGAATTTACATAAGATATTTATTTCATGTTTCCCAGATCTTCTAGTTCAATTGTTAAGCAGCTAGCAAACCTTAAGGAGCTATGAAGAGTTATAAATACTATATACAGGGTTTATTTAAATAGCAAGCTGGGATCTAGACAGCTTTATGTACATACCTACTGAACGTTTACAAAACATTTTTCTGTATTTTATTTTGTTAGTTCGCTAGCATGCATGACAGCTAAGTGAGCCAGCTAGTTTGTACTGCTAGTTAGCAAGAGTTTAATCCGCTGTCTTGATCATTTGGTAGCTAATATACTTAACCTATCCAGCTCTGTTTAGATAACTAGTGTAAAAATGAGCTTTTTAGTGGTTCATACAGGATAGATAATGGTTGTTATTGATGCATGCTAGCTCTTTGGTGAGCTATACAGTTCCAAGCTCTTATGCTACAATATCTAATGTATTCACTTCATCTGAGGAAAGGAGGTTGAGGTATTTCTGATATTTAGAGCAGCATGAAGCAGGACTTGGCCATGTGGTTCAAATCACATATAAAAAGGATCGGTTGGGTGAAGCACTTGAAACTCAAACACCTTGAACCCATATGGTTTAGCCAAAGAATTCAAAGCTTCTGCTTTATAAAGAGAATCAGCGTGTCGCTAAAAGGTTGTTCAGCTCAGACGGTGTATTAGGCAGGGAAATATCTGGCGAGACATGAGGTTTAAATGATTTGAATATGATATCTAAGCGTGTGATGGGTAATTTTTTTGTCATTCTCTTTATTATCTAAAACCAGTTTTGGACCAGATGTTAGTCACAGATTCTGCTCATACTTTAAGAGGTCTTAGTGTGGAAGCGGGGGGCGTGTTCGAGCGCCGGTTTGTGAACAGAGATTCGAGGAAGGTAAACGTTCGGAATCACACACCTACGCTTAATTGTGTTAATGATTGTGCAGAAACCTGCTTTAAAAATAAAAAAAAAAGGTGGAGAAGTGAGAGCCGGGGATGATTTATGTAGTTACTGTGGCCAAGAAGTGCAAAACACAATAACAAATCTAAAAAACACAAGGACAATTCAGACAAAGTGGAAAAGTTTGGTATAGTTTGCGAATGGAATTCTTACCTCTGATTGGACGAGACATCTGTCACTGAAGATATACAAGAAGTACGAAATTGTGTATCTAACTTTATTTCTTGTACATGGCTGGAGTTCTAGCTTCCCTTTAAACCACTTATTTCAATAGCGCAAAGAAATTTTTAAAGAAAATAAATATTTATATTTATAAGAAAATGGATTTCATTCAGCGCTACTCTGAAGATGGACGTTCATATGGCATGATTTTGGATATTCTGATAGCGTATCATGGCATAAAGATTTGTTTGCAAAGTCTAAAAACACACCTGAAGAACGCAGGAACATTGGGAAGACTAAACTATTCCAGATTAAAGGATGTAAGGAGCGCTATAAGAGCAGAGCTGTGTTCATACACACACCAATCCACTTTCTACTGCTGCAGATACTGCTGGACTCGCTGTAGATCCTGAATGACCGATGTCTCGTCCAATCAGAGGGAAGAAATCCATTCGCAAACTATACCTACCTTTTCCAGTTTGTCTGAATTCCCGTATATAGTGATGCTGAAAAGCAAAAATAAAAATATAGCGTACTATTGAGTTTCCAAGCATGCCTCCATTTCAATTCAATTTATTTGTATAGCTCTTTTACCAGTGGACATTGCCTCAAAGCAGCTTTGCCGAAATAGAAAAACATACAATAAATAAAAATTAAATTAATATCTATCCCTAACATTTATCCCTAACAAGCCAAATGAGAAAAATGATATGAGGAAGAAACCTAGAAAGGAAACAGACTCAAAAGGGAACCTCATACTCATTTGGGTGACACAGAGCAATGGATAATGTAAATGTAAATAATGTGCTTTCTAGAACTGTTTATAGTCAAGTGGAATTGTGCAACTAAGAGCTCCCAGGAAATTATAGATCATTTCCTCTTTCCAGAACCTTCTAAGTTGTCTACACTTACCATCTGAATATCTCATCTCTGTGACTCTTTTGGATCCTGAGAAAGCCTGCAGCGCTATGTAGTGATTCATTTTACAGCACTGACACTGGAGACTCCTTCCAAAAACACTAAAATGAATGTGTTAATCTAAACCTTACAGCCAGATCTACGATCAGAGCTGCTGTTATAGGAAATCAATCAACACCTTAGAATCAGGAACTGAACAACGCGACACATTTTACCTCCGTGTTGTGAATAAAATAAAGAAAAACTTCCTGTTTATTATTAGGTTCACTTTGAATGCGAGTCACATGGATGGTGTTTAGATACTGATAGTGGCCTTCAGGATGCTATGCAGAATGTATTACCCCACATTCACCCTCAACCTCCCCTTGTACCACATCCATCAATGAAACAAGACCAGTTTTGGACCACCAGTGATATTATTTGACTGGTGGAGCAGACAGAGACTGATAGCTAGAGATACGCTAACACATAGCTCATATTAAAATACCAGAGTGACGAGAGACAAGAATCCTCCTGGGAACGATGTAGTTCATAACCACAGCTCATTCCCACCAAAGAATTCCTGAACTCTCTGTGTGTGTGTGTGTGTGTGTGAGTGGGCATTGCTCCTGCAAAGGGTCGTGTCTATTAAAAGGAAATGGTAGCTCAGGAATGTTTTTGCACTCTGTCAAAACTGTTCACCATATGGTTTACAATCTTAAATGTGGCTACTATTGTGTCTGTGTGTGTGTGTGTGTGTTCAGTTAGACCCCTGTTGTGAAGCTCCAGTGTGAGATGGCGGTCTAACTGTTTGATTGACAGGCATCTGGTCCAAAACTAGACCGTGTCAGGAGGTTTAATCCAACAACAAAAAGGTTGAATCTAGAACCTTTTGGGGTTTTCGAGTTGTCCCTCAGGGTGGAAAGCACTAAAGGATTCTTTGTACTGCCGTATAACTGATTGCTTACACATCAGAAAGTAAAAAAATTCTTGAAGGAAGCTAGAAGCCTGGAACTAGCTGAATTTCATTTGTCTTTTAATTTAAAATATGAATTCTTAGGGTTCTGCAAGGGTTCTTTAAGGGTTCATTGGGGAACTAAGGGTACTTATGTAGCTTCAAAATGGTTTCTACTTCATACGTCAAGGTCTGCATGTAAGTTTTACAGGTTGCTCAAGATTAACAACTGATTTCCAGCGAGTGTATATTTTACCGAAAGATCAAACTTGATGTGTAAGAAGAAAAACAAACCCATACAGACTACACACTGGGTGCACTGGTTGATTCCCAGTTAAGAAACACTCTCTTTTCTCAGACGCCTGTTTTAAAAGCATTTAAAAGCCGCAATATTGCGTACTGTGTATTTAAAAAAACCCTCAAACAGGTCCAGCATGGTGTGATAGTGTATAATGGTTTCATTGGATCCAAAAGAAATGCCAGGTTGTATCCTAACAGGTGCAACAGGACATTAAAGCCTGACCATTTGGTTGTGTGATCGTGTTACACAAGCAGTCCAGAGAGCTAAGATGATGTTTCCTCTGCAGTGACAGTAGCAGGAATCCTAGCAGGCGCAAAAGTTTACCACACAAACACTGAGCGTACAGCTGTGGATAAGACAGCAATATGTTTTTATTCCAGATGTTCATCAAGTGACAGATGAAATAGAAATAATGAGGCAAAGTTTCAGTGTCAAAGCTACTTGCTATCTCAATCCTAGTCTTTTATATCAGGTGTCCTTTCCCCTTCGGTGACTTGGCAAATCATTCTCTGGAATCTTCTGTTTCGCATATATAATTAGATAAGAGTGAGACTCGTACCCGAGCCAAAACAGATGAAGGTACACTGTAACTTTTAATGATGTGTTCATTCAGGGTTTCTGAAACTCTCTGAGATTATTCATAGAAGAAGAACTGATCACCTTTATAATCGCCACACATACATTACAGCAGAGTGGAATTCTTTTCTTCACATACCCCAGCTGAGGAAGTTGGGGTCAGAGCACAGGGGCAGCTATGATACAGGAAGGGGTTAAGGGCCTTGCTCAATTGTCCAGCAGTGGAACTTGGTGGTGCTGGAGCTTGAACCACGATCAACAACCCAGAGCCTTAACTGCTTGTACTACCACTGCCCCTAGACTGTAATCATCAGCATCAAACTCTAAAGCTGCACTTGTTTTTCTCGTAAGTAAGAGTACATGTGTGCAAGATGGCTGCCGTGTACTCCCAAGATGTCTTCATTACAGTGCAGCTGCTACATTTTCATCAAAATCAGACCCATCTCAACGCCTGCCTTCTTGGAACTAGGGTTAGAGAAGGTACTCGGATGCTGGTTGAGGAAACGATTCCACAGAACTTTAAATCCTGCAGCTGTAACAAAGGTATGTAGGTGAGGATGTGAACAATGTTGTGATAGAACCAGACCATTTATCCTGGTCCCATGTTTCTGTAGTAGTTTTTCTTTTCATTATAATTTAGATATAAGTGAAATTCAAAAGTCATGCACACGTCAAGTCTGGTGGTCCATAGGCCCAGTGTTTTTTTGTGTGGCGTGTGTGTGTGTGTGTGTGTGTGTTCAATCCCTCAGCAGGCAGCTTTAAACTGTGAAAGCTTAAAAACTCCCATCAGCACATTTTGGTGACAGGAGCTTTGCACACTATCAGCACACACACACACACACACACACACACAGAGTTTTCTTTCTCTTTGTTTCTTAACCCCTATCCTTCCCATCCTAGTGTGCTACTTGGCGCTAGTGGTGTTTAGAAGCTCTCTGTATCTAGTTCCCTCTTAAACGTTCTACACTAAATAAATAAATAAATACTTTTCTTCACTGCAGCTTCACCAGTGTAGCTGTGTTCAATACATCATTTCCAAAGCATCAGAAATGCAGGTTTCAACAATTATACAGTAAGTGTAGTAAAACAGTAACAATAATAATAACTAAAAATAATCAGAATAAAATCTATAATAAAAAAATGATAATAATCACAGTAGCAATAACAAAACCAACAATCAACAATAATATTAAAAAATTTACAATATCAATAATTTACAAATAATAAAACAAGACACAAAAATAAAATCTCTTATTTCTCCCTGAATTTTTAAGTCTTGTTAAAATAATCGTAAAATTATTATTAACATAATCTCTCTTCACCTCTCTATCTTTCTCTCACACATGCATAACGTCGCTTAAGTGTTTCCTGTTCAGCAGCCAAACCTCACATTAACGTCCATATGGTTCAGAATAATTACACACACACACACACACACACACACACAGAGTTTGGCCCAGAGTCCACACATGTTTAGGTCATTAAGTGAGGTTATGATAATGATTATTATTATTATTACACTGTTTAATCCTTTTTACAGGTGCACACTGAGGAAGTAGAAAACACACACACACACACACAGAGCCAGATAACGACCTGTGGCACACACTGCTCTCTGCTCATGTGGGAAAATATTTGCACAAAGCTGATAATGACTCTCTGTTGGCTTACACAAATCTCTCTTTCACACACACACACTCATTACAATTATTTCATACTTTTCCACTGAATGCACAATCAAGACTCAAATGAAGCATATTTGACTCGAGTCACGTTGAGTTGATTCACTTGAAATGATTCTTTCCGAGATTCACTCGCTCGCACAGTGTCACTGGTTAATGCAGACCCCAAACATGCAACATTCAGTGATGATGAGAGGAAATAAAGTGTGTGTTTAGTCGTGTCGTGTCCTCAGACGCGTCGTGTCCTCAGACATTTCTCAAACAGTGTCCTCACGAGTCCTCAAACAATGTGGGCTTGCTTATCAGGAGTGTTGACTCGCTAAATAGCTAGTTAACCACACTTTTATAGCAAAGCAGCATCTGCAAGGATGGTCCAAAACCAGACCTTCTTTAAAGCTTTCTCAACTCAGATTCCAGATTCCAGGTTTGAATTAATTCTCTAAAATGTAAAACTTCAGTTTAAAAATGTGAAATTACCGAATGGCACTTTTATAAATGAAGAACTATTAATTTTGGGTTGGTTTTTAATTATTTATACTTATACAGTAGCACCAAAGGAATACCAATTACATTCACACAGAGACTCTCTCTCTCTCTCTCTCTCTCTCTCTCACTAACTCTCTCTTGTACTCTCTCCCTCCCTTATTATTTTCCTGTCTGTCTGATTTTGTGTGTGTGTGTGTGTGTGTGTGTCTTAAGTCTGTGGGAGTTTCCTGAAATGGCTCGGAGTGATTACCCTGACCTTCCCGCCCTCTTGACTGTAAAACTGAGGTCTTGGGGTTTTAACAAAAGATGTTGCCCCACCTTTCCTTCACACACTTACACATCGATATAAACACACCAAGAGTACGCATACAGACACCATATATACATATACACACACTTACATATATGCACACACACTCATGCAAACTGTACAAAAATTCACACACAAACACACGAGTACATACGCATGCACCCATATTCACACACACTTTATAGCCTACACACACACACAATTATATTCAGATACACACTTAAGCAAACAGAAACACACATGTAGTTACACACAAATATGTACACATAGCCATATAAGTGCTCTCTCATTCACACACACACACACACACACACACACAAATGACAACAAATGAAAACAGACACAACCAGTAATCAGTCTTTCTTTGGTCATTAGCACAATAGCAGGATGGGCACTCTGGCCCACAATGCTTTGTTATGGCTAGTTTTGTGTACGGAAATTAAAACAGTATGAATGCCACTAGCTAGTGTCTGAGGTTAATGGTTTTGCTGGCTAGCACGTGGCTAATAAAGCTGACAGGACTAACATGACTTTCCTCAGGTATGTCTATAAATTACTCAAAATCCTCTACGGCTAGAATTCTGTCACGTCCACCTCGTTCCTCGTGACCTCAGACCTGACGGTAAAGTCAGAAAAAGTCGTAAATGCCACGAGTGAATCATTTATATAGCGTTCTCATGAACATGGTGAACACACGACCCCAATAAACGCAGAAACGATCCGATTCTGAATGACATCTGCCTTCAAAAACTGAAACCTTTCAGCGTTTTTATTTTCCTTCAAACGGAATACTGAATCATATAAAAATGATTCATCACATTTGATTCAAATATTCACTGACTCAATGAGTCATATTAAAAAGACGTTGAATCGAATCATTTAATCGGCTGAATCAGACTAATGAGTCATTTCAATACTGAATCAGGAGTCATATTGAGTAAATGAGTCTGTTTTATTAAACGTAATGCTAAGCAAATGTTAAAATAATGACAATTTTAACCTTAAGCTGAAAGAATATTATTCCGGGCTCCAAGTCTCTCGAATCATCTAAAGTCATTTGTTTTATTTAGTTGAAATGTTGCTTTAAGAACCGTGTGTTTACACTAGCTTGTGTGGTGATGGTGTGTTTATTTAAAGAGCCCACGAGTGCATTTGTCTCTAAAAGGTCTTTAATTGTGCGTTTGAGTAAAGTGATCTATAAGCAGAGCAGGTTGAGGCCCGCACTCGTCTCTGCCCTGTTCGCTCGCTCCGTCATCTTAACACACACCTTCAATGGAGCAGAAAGATGGAGCGACCTCTGACACGCTGTTTGACTCTCCCTATCACCGTGTGTGTGTGTGTGTGTGTCATGTCTCACATTCTTTCTCCCAGCGTTGACCCCTCACCTGCAGGCTAATCTGTAAAGAGAGGTTAGACAGAGACAAGCCTCAGCAACACACCTGCTTTACTACCATACACACACACACACACACACACACAAACACATACACACATACACACACACAAACACACACACACTATTTGGCCTGAGCTTCTCTTGAATGGAACTCTGAATTTTGTGTGTAGGGCATGATTACCTGATGACAAAAGTAAAGCATTAGAGTGAATAATGAGACTTTCCTATTTTCTATAACAAGCTATAATATACCATACAAAACACACACACACACACACACATTAAATCACCATATCCAGATAGGGGACTTCTGCTTGAGAATCCTGACATCACACTGCACACTGTATCACCAAAAAGTTTCACCCTCCCCGATATCTCAACATTCCTTCAAAAAAGAGACCTCTGAACAATTTCCTGTTAAGAGAGAGAGAGAGAGAGAGAGAGAGACTGATGGTGAAAGTCCAATATAGGAACAGACAGACAGACAGACAGACAGACAGACAGACAGATAGATAGATAGATAGATAGATAGATAGATAGATAGATAGATAGATAGATAGATAGAACTTTGTTGTCGTTGCAAAGTACAGAGAGAAAGAGAAAGACAGGAAAAGATAGGGGTGAATTGTACATAGAGTGAGCGATACAGAAAGGCAGAGAGAGAGAGAGAGAGAGAGAGAGGAGAAAGAGAGAGAGACACGAGACAGAGAAAGAGACACGAGAGAAACATGAGAAAGAGAGAAATAGATGAAAAAGAGAGAGACATGAGAGAGAGACACACGTGAGAGAGATAGAGAGAGAGAGAGAGAGATGAAAGAGACAGATAGAGACGTGAGAGAGACACGTGAGAGAGAGAGAGACATGAGAGAGAGACAAAAGAGAGAGAGAGACATGATATGAAAGAGACGAGATATATATATATATCAGCAACAATGATCCCACACTGAAGGACCCATTAGAGTGAATGAGTAAGTGTGTGTGATAGAGAGAGAGACAGAAAGAGAGAGAGAGAGAGAGAGAGAATTTGTGTGCATGCACCATTGCCAAGACTGACCAAAACTAAGAAATGTAGTAAGAAAAAAAAAGTCACTGAAACTCAATAGAGATTAATTCAAATTCACTTTATTGTCCAGTTCTCAGAATAGAGACACATACAACATACAACCCAACATCATACAACACACACACACAGCATCTTTAATATGGTGCAGTGGCAGAGGTCCACAGTGATCACTTATCTGTTTGTAAACATCAGCATTCAGATTGAGAAAAGCCTGGTCAGCAGAGCTAATCAATTACGATGTGGACGCTAGCTCTTTTCCTGCTGCAGAGAAAAGCCTCAGTACTGCAGTACGGCATGGCGTGGTCAATCCTGGACAAGTTCTGAAACAGAACACACAACTTTCACACACATCAGTACACCAATTTTTTATAAATAAACATACATCTAAACACTGGAGTTCATCATCTGCTAATTTCTCCTTCACTCCTTTACTTCTTTTCCTTCTACAATATCTCTCTCTCTTTCAATTCAAAGAATGCATTATAGTCTGCATTATTTTATTAGTTCTTAAATTCTCCTTGCCATCTTCATTATTCCTTACCTCAAAATCATGCCTCAACTCCATAACAACACTGCAGGAAGGTTTTCGTACCGGATTAATCCCTGAACCGTGAGAGTACAGGGTTGGGATTAGTCCCAGTTGCTTTATCGTGTCATGAAGTGCAACTTTTCCATCATGGGAATTTCACAAAATACAAAATACACAAGAAATACATGCTCACCTGTCACTCTGCTAAAAAAAAAAAACGGTGGTTCGTACTGTGGTTGCAGATCCAGATGTTGTACTGGCCGTTTCTGCTGTGATGGGAGCCAGGACAACATCTGGATCCTGTGTAGGAGCGCCACTGTACACTTAAATCTTCACGCACACTCGGAGCTAATTATTTTTCAGCTGTAGTAGTAGCCACATGTTCGTGTGTAGGGCTCGGGACACTAATGGGGGTCTTATAGAGAAAAGTCCCCAGAGTCCTGTGTGTGTGTGTCCACAGAGAAGGAAAACGGTACTTTGATAACAGACAAAGCTTTGCTCTTTGTTCCGCTGATTACAGGCTTGCATGCATGTGTGTGTGTGTGTGTGTGTGTGCATGTAAACGTATATGAGTGTATGAACTAGTGTAACTCGTTCTACTTCTGAACACCAGATGACTCCACTTTATGGTCAGCTGAGCGCAGGGGCTTAATCGCACACACAGACACACACACACATACAACGAGACCTATAATCAAGCTCACACACACTAAAAGTTAGCAGATATCAGCCCATGTGTACAGCATGTGTGTGTTTGTGTAATCAGGAGGAGAGAACGAATTAAGAACGTGAGAAGAATAAATACAGGTGATGGTGAAAGACTAAGTGTGTGTGCGTGTGTGTGTGAGCACATAAGAGAGTGTGGGAATGCACCTGCTAGAGGTTTACACTGATCTCCATATCATAGATCTTCCTCTGAGGATAAAGGATGCATCATGAATTAAATAATTGTTTAGCATCTGTGTGTGTGTGTGTGTGTGTGTGTGTGTGTGTGTCTGTGGGAAAGATGCTAACAGGAAACACCTTCTCCTGTCTGATTATTAATGCTATTATTAAAGGATGACCACACATGAGAGAGAGAGAGAGAGAGAGAGAGAGAAATCATGGTCCTCTTTGCCTCAATGGAATTAATAAGAATAATAATAATCACATGTCTGCCATCTTAAGTATTAAGTATTCATAGTTTAACACACCAGGTTAAATTTACTAACAAATAAAGAGGGCAGTTTAACTGGCCAAACTGCCACCTCTATAGTCATCTGATCCATCAGGCTAATTCACTAATGGCCTTAAAATGACCAAAGAATGATTAATTTGTTAGTATTTTCTAAGAAATAAACAAACAAATGAATAAATAAGTGAATAATAATAATAATAATAATAATAATAATAATAATAATAATAATAATAATATTTTAAAAAATCATGTTGGGGGTACAAAGTTGTAAGAATTCATATAATCATAGCCTAGATTATGAGAAAGGACTGTTTAAAAAAACAAAAAAAACAAACAAAAAAACAAGCAAACAAACAGACAAACAAAAAAGTCAGATTCAGTCAATGAAATGTCTATTTATTTTATTAATGTCTATTTTTTTTTTAAAAATAAAAGAAATAAAACAGCAGCCAAAACACCTCACTCTCTTCTGGTACAGATCTTATTTGTCTTTTGACATTTTATCAGTTATTAGATTTACATTTAATGACGTGGATGACCTGAGAAACAAGTTCCTATTACCATTTGCATTACAGCAGCAGTTGCTTCCTCATTAGCTGTTCTTTTTAAAAATAAAATAAAACAAAATAAAATAAAATAAAAACCTGAAATACTTAATACATAAATATTAAATTGAAATTGATAGAAAAAATGCAAGCTTTGATACGTTTGTAAGCAATAAAATTGTATGCTGTTGCTATAGAAACAACCACCTCTAAGGATCGACCAATTTTCTGTTATAGCATATTAAAATCTACCCCAATTCTCAAGTTCACTGCTGCACAGGAGAAATGAACGACTCCATGCGTGACCTTGAACTTAAACTCTCAGCTATAAACATCAAGGCCTTCCAACCTACGTTAGCATCTTGGATGATCGACTTGAACAGGTGCTCTTTAATTACACCATTATAGCAACATGCAATAACAGGATGTTCCCACAGATTCATCATTAAGACAAAAGCATCTTGATGAAGAAGACTCCTGGCCAGCGCTCGCAGATTACAGACCTTCATTACACCGTGTGCAAGCTGTTTCCTTTTGTCTTTGCTTATTGTCCTGCCTCACAACCAACCAACACACATGGACACGCACACCCCTCACTGCCCACTCGATATCCGCTCCGTCATCTGTCACAATGCCACCAGGATGACCTTTGACCCTGGGAGTTTGAGCTCACCTCCGGTGAGATGGGGTTTGATGCGGTAGGAACATCTCAGTCCCACACATACAGAATGGCCACCGACTGACTGGTTAAATTAGGGAAAGGGAAGAAGCGCATCCTGCAGGAAGAGGCTTTGAAGTGTATGACTACCTCACACTTTCACCACACACACACACCTTGGAGTGTAACATTTATATTAAACTATAGAGCCATAAATCAGCTAACAATCTCCAATAACAGCGGATGAAGGAGATGAGAGGAAGGAGTAATGAGATGAGCAGACCGAAGGGAAACTCCTCGCAGGATGTTTCTCAGAGAAGCTGCTCACGCTCTGGCAGTGTCCTCAAGTTAAACTCGCGCTGCCATTTTTGGACTGTTTACACATCAACACCTCTTTACAGCATTTCAAATCGTCTACTACAGAACTCTTGTGTAGATTTAATTCAATAACAGGAGACTAAATGAACTGTAAATGAAGTCATAACTAACCACTGACTGTCTCACTAAAAACTGTCCAAATTGTTTTGCTTGCTCCGTGTGTGTGATCATATTACATGTACAATAGACTCCAAAGCTTTGAGGATGTTCTCAGTACTATTTGCACCTCATTGAACTCCAATACTTTAACTACCTCAATATATAATATATAAATAGATATGCAGACATACGCATATACTGTATAGACTATTACAATGCTTAAGTGTTTTATTTTCTTACTTTAGGTAACTACTGCTGTAGTTTGCCTGAGCCTCACCTAAGCTCACCAATTCATTATACAAACTCTGACTGAAATCTGTACATATGACAAATAAACCTGAAACCTGAACTAGTTACCAGTGCATCGAGTCTTTCAGGGGTCTATTTTGACATTAGCAGTTCTTCATAGTATGCATATTACAGTAGAACCTCAGCATACGAATGTCCTCCCTTACAAATTGTTGCCTCAAGAATTGAAATTTGGCATACGAAGCAATTTTGGTCTAGAACGAACCGAACTGAATGCCGGCTAAGTTGCGCGTACAAACATTGAGCAGCCAACTTTGTGGGAAGCAAGTGAAGGGAAGTCTAAGGCTGCTTTCTATTCCAGCATGATTGTGCGTCAGTGCATACGGCAAGGTTGATAAAGATATGTTTGGAGGAGTTTGGTGTGGAAGAACTTCACTGGTCCATACAGAGCTCTAAGCTACAGTTACATTTCTAGCATTTGGTAGACACCCTTATCCAGAGTGGCTTACATTTTATCTCATTTTATACAACTGAGAGTTAAGGGCCTTGCTCAAGGGCCCAACAGTGGCACCTTAATGGACCTGGCATTCAAACTCACAACCTTCTGATCAGACTTCCAACACATTAACCACTAAGCTACCACATCCCTGACCTCAACCCTCTTCAACACCTAAATGTGTGGTCAGAGAAGTAATCAGATCTGTAACCAGCACAGATTCTGTTCAGACCGAACATCTTGCTTCCTAATCATCAATTTTGCATTTTCAAACAACTGACTGTTCAAGTACAGACTACTCCATTATACATATGATGGAACATTTACCCTGGGAAAAAACACACTAGTTCTTCAAACATAAGTTCCCACAAGAAAACACCTCAAGAACATTCTGACCAAGAAGCAAATCAGATCTCCACAGTAGGAAAATATGTGCGCTCGCGTTTCGTCAACTGTAATTAACCACAATCTTCCAGACCTGATCAAACTGCACACACAACTCCAAGATAGCATCATCACTGTACAGGATGTAATCACCTCGCCTAAAGCGGCATGTTGTTCTAAAAAAGGTACGATACCTGGCTTCGGAAACCTGTTCGACAAATTTCCTCGCCTGCTTATTTCCGCTCTTTTATACACATTTTGGCCTCGGTTCCGCCATCTGATTCAAGTTAAGCCTCGCTGCAGGATCTTGATTAACCCAATCAGGTGTGTTTGTATAGGGTCCGAGCCAGAGCCTTCACCGGTGCCTTTTCTGGAAAACTGTACAGTGATATCATAAAGCAAAGCTTCCTGTGAAGGTCAAAAAAAATTAAAATGGCAAAAAAAAAATGCCAATATCAGTGCACACACTCGCACCTTCAACTCTACACGACCCTCATGACTGCAGGAGAGAGGGAGGGAAAATAGTCGAGCTGGAACAAAATATATAGGGAAACATTTCTTTTAGGCTTTACTCATAACATGCTCATATTTATAATCATAAAAATGTTCTGATACAAACATATGCCATGTGACAGTATGGTGTCACACTAATGATAAGTCTACAATCTGGGTGCGTTTCACAGTCAAGGATCAAAGCAGACTGCAACCCTTTGACCTTTTTCCTACTTTAACTGGTTGGTTGTTACTGATTGAGTAACCAATCAGAGTCAAGCTTAGCCCAGTCAAAGGAAGAATAAGGTTTTAGAAGAGAACGATATAAAACAGGGTTAAGCATAAGTTTGCAGATTGTCACATTAAATGCACTCTGATTGGCAAAGCAGTCGAGCATTACTGTAGCACTCTGAATATCAGATAATCGTTAAGAATGTTGAGTAATGCTACGTTCACACCAACTGTGATTCGCAGCAACAGATCAGAGACTATACGTTTTCAAACAGCTGCCGGCTTCTGATGACAAGAGTAAAAGCTACCAAAATAGTGCTAATGACTAATGTAACAAAGTTGACATCATGTTTAGTCAAGACTTAAAACAAATATGGAGTGAAGTAGGGAGTGTTGCGACTACTAACGAGAGTGAAGTCAGGAGAGAGCACATGATCCATAGCAGACAGCATACACTGCTTCTCCTTCACCTCGTATCATACACACTGGTGAGTTATTATATTATAATATTATATACACAAACATTAAAACATCCCTAATAAAATCTAAGAATGTTTCATTTTAGCAGCAAGAAAACAGATTTGTCATCAAAAGTGGAATGCTAGTCACACTACCCACTGAGGAATATTATTACTATGGTAAGCAGTAGTAAGAACAGAGCAGAGCAGCATAAAAATCAAGATCCAGCAGAACAAGGAGCAAACCAAAAGGAACAAGGAAGAAGCCAAACAGAAACAAGCAGCAGAACAGTGAAACGAGCAAGCAGAACAAGCAGCAGCAGAACATGCAGCAGAACAAGCAGCACAACAAGCAGCAGAACAAGCAGCAGCAGCAGAACAAGCAGCAGAACAAGCAGCAGAACAAGTAGCACAACAAGCAGCAGAACAAGCACAACAGAACAAGCAGCAGCGGCAGAACAAGTAGTACAACAAGCAGCAGAACAAGCAGCAGCGGCAGAACAAGCAGCAGAACAAGCAGCAGCAGCAGAACAAGTAGCACAACAAGCAGCAGAACAATCAGCAGCGGCAGAACAAGTAGCACAACAAGCAGCAGAACAAGCACAACAGAACAAGCAGCAGCGGTAGAACAAGCAGCAGAACAAGCAGCAGCGTCAGAACAAGCAGCAGAACAAGCAGCAGCGTCAGAACAAGCAGCAGAACAAGCAGCAGCGTCAGAACAAGTAGCACAACAAGCAGCAGAACAAGCAGCAGCGTCAGAACAAGCAGCAGTGTCAGAACAAGCAGCAGAACAAGCAGCAGTGTCAGAACAAGCAGCAGAACAAGCAGCAGCGGCAGAACAAGTAGCAGAACAAGCAGCAGCAGAACAAGCAGCAGCGTCAGAACAAGCAGCAGAACAAGCAGCAGCACAACAAGCAGCAGCGGCAGAACAAGCAGCAGAACAAGCAGGAGCAGAACAAGTAGCACAACAAGCAGCAGAACAAGCAGCATCAGCACAACAAGCAGCAGAACAAGGAAAAAGTCAAACAGGAACAAGCTGCAGAACAAACAGTGAAACAAGAGCCAACAACCAGAACCATTCAGTTACACTATACTGCTCAATAACATGTTCTCAGATTACAGTAGATCCTCTTACCATAGACCTACATTTATAGAAAACTGACTCTTCTTACATCAACACTCAGTATGAGAAACGGTTGTGTCCAGAAAAAGGTCACATCCACAAACTTTCTTTACAGTTAACTTGACTTAATATATTTTATATATATAAGTAGTAATAAATCTCACACTTTAAAAGCAAAAACGTTTGTGTTTGTCAGGATACGTACTCAAATCACATTAGTACAGAATACATATAAGAAGGTATACAGATAAAACACACCCTCCTTGTCAGTACATGTGTGTGGGAGTTACATTAATCGTTATTGGCAATTTCTGTGAAATAACTGATATAATCAGCACACCGCTCCATATAAATAGTCTTATAACTTAAACACTTCCCTTGTTACCTCCTCAATACAACTTCCATCTTTACCCCCTTACTTCCCCCTAAAAACACCATCATCGTCCCATGTCAGTCAGCAGCGGAGGATTATTATTATTATTTTTTAAAGGCTTACATAAACACAAATGAGTCTAAACACACCGCCGTCTGGACAAGCAGTCATATTAATACCCATGATGTTAATAATACTGCTAGTGAAAACAGAATTAAATGGCAGCTACTGCCTAAAGGTTTTGGGGGGGGAGCAAAGCAGAGCTCTGAGAACAGAAGCAGTCTTAAAGAAAGTGTTTACATTAGAGTATAGAAAGCCAACAAGACACTTAAATATAGCAGGAAGTGGAGATCTGAAGGGTCCAAGCACTATGAGCTTGATGACTGTAGCTCAGTGCTATCCCTGTGAAATGCCTGCTCAAATCTGATTGGTTAATGGCACATTCATTAACTCAATTAGTGTATAATTATACCGTATAAAATTGGTAAACATTTTATTAATTCCGAGGAAAATTGCTGTGGCAATTGATAGAGTGTACCGTAATTAAACGTAACAAAAAATAATAGTAATTGACGCGCATGATACTGATTCTAAGGGCATAATAAAACATACAGATTTAATGCATAATAAACCGTGCACATGCAAAACAATGGAGTGCAACGTGCAGTGCAAATTGGTCAGATGTGGCAGATTGGGTAACCATCTACCGGATATGCATCAACAGGGTCCATTTTTATAAAACTCTGTTTATTTAATTTATTTTTTTCCTTTTACGGTGCAATTATATTACAGTCAGTCATCACTAGAAATCCACTTACAGATTAGCACATTGATGAACAGGATATTTCAGCTTGATCAGATGTCTGAGAAGAATATATAGTATAGTGACAATAAAAGACTTTTTATACTTGAAGACAGAATAAAGTTACGCAGATTAGGACCTCTGGTGTTCAAACCGTGTAATTGCACTTAGATGGAAAATTAATAGTATACTGATCCCCACCAGGCGAACTACACATTAATTAATTTGCCCTAAAAACGATCATACACTATATTACCAAAAGTTTTGGGACATCCCTCCAAATCATTGAATTCAGGGGGTTGGGCTCAGCCCCTTAGTTCCATTGAAAGGAACTCTTAATGCTTCAGCTTCATACCAAGACATTTTGGACAATTTCATGCTCCCAACTTTGTGGGAACAATTTGGGGATGACCCCTTCCTGTTCCAACATTCATGTGCATGAAAAGGCAGACGTCCCAGTTTTGGAATGGCTCGCAGTCTCTACTCTAATTCATCCCAAAGGTGTTCTATTAGGTTGAGGTCAGGACTGTGAAGTTCCTCCACACCAAACTCACTCATCCATGTCTTTATGGACCTTGCTTTGGTCACTGGTGTGCAGTCATGTTGGAACAGGAAGGGGTCATCCCCAAACTGTTCCCACAAAGTTGGGAACATGAAATTGTCCAAAATGTCTTGGTATGAAGCTGAAGCATTAAGAGTTCCTTTCAATGGAACTAAGGGGCCGAGCCCAACCCCTGAATTCAATGATTTGGAGGGGTGTCCCAAAACTTTTGGCACTATAGTGTATATTGGAATCTGTGAGTTAGGTTAAAACTATGATTTGCCTTGCTGTTATATAAAATCAGTCAACACCAGAAACAGGAATTCAGTAGTGTTGTAATATAAAATTTCATTGCATTATTGACCTTTAATAATGGATTTATTACTCCTTTCAATACACCTTGAACAGGGCGTGAAGACGGAAAATATTCTTTTTCCCCTGCGGTTAGAGCCTGAACTGATAAACACCCTTCAACCCCACCCACCAAACACAAACACACCCCTCTCACTGATACCCGAAACTCAAAGCAACACGGATTGAAGTGCCCTCTAATTTTCTGCTGTAAATAAAACGGCAGTTAACCCCATGACCTTCTGACCCTCATCACTTCCCACAACGAGCACAGAGTTAAACTGAGAAACACAAACCCACACTTTAGTCTGGTTATTGTTTTTATTAGGAAGCATCTGATTGTACAACATCGACAGAATGAGAGATTTTTTAGATAAGACATAAGTGCCATGTTGTTATTGTGAACATCTCCCTGAATATATATTCAAATGCCACCTTAACGGAGAACGTTTCCTGGATGGTCAGCATTTCTGCTCCCGAGATGAATTCTGTCTTAACAAAAAAATCTGTCCTGTAGTTTATCCCACGCAGCATCCCAAGAGTCCTTCACGAAGAGAAGACGATCCCAGAATTAAAGAGAGTAAGAGTAAAGTTGTTCCTCAGGTATAGTTTATAATAATATTGCAAATTATTAAGGTTGCTATTGAAAGTAACATGCTCAGTTTTGACCAAAAAAAATGTAGCTTTAGGAATATTTACAAAAATAATGTTCAGTTTTTGTGTAGTAAATTCTTAGTCATTTTTACAAAATTGTGTGTATTAAAATTCTCTGGAAAAAAAAAACTAGTGTCACAAAGCTTCAGTTATTAGAATATTAGAAATTTATATATATACAGATAAAGTAACAGCTCCCATTAATGATACAAGAATGAGTGTAACTGGATGTAGTTGGACAAAATGTGAACATAAACAGTCTACAAAATACATTAATTTATTTATTTGGCAGATTTTTTTCCCCCCCTTCAAGGCGACTTAACAGGTGAAACCCGAATCCAGAACAAATGGATTAGCAGTTTAGAGTTAGAGGATTTATTCAGGATCTCCAGCTTCTGGGATTTCAACTTTCAACCGGATATTAAAGCTTTAAACCGTGCACTCATAGAAAACCGTTGTGCAAAAAACTGCAGCTTGTGACGCTAGAATGAAACCGTAAAGCACGACATCTTGTCCTGAAGCCGTTTCAGCGACAGAAAACGTATTGCGCCGACACTCCATGTTGCAGATTTCAGGCTTTTCTTTGCTTGTTAGTATTTGATTGTGTAACTCGTCCACCATACGCTTCCCTGTGTAAGTGGTTATTATAGAAATGTAACGAGTTAGAGCCTATTAGCGAGAAGAAGTAGACAGCGGTGAGGTATAAATTAAATCAGCAATAAAGTTCTCAGCATGAGTGGATTTGTCTGCGCGTACAGTATACAGGACCTTTATACACTATGTTGCCAAAAGTTTTGGGACGTCTGCATTTACATGCACATGAATGTAATATGGAGTTGTCCCACCCTTTGTAGCTATAACAGCTTCAACGCTTCTGGGAAGGCTTTCCACAAGGTTCAGGAATTTTTGACCCATTCCACTAGAAGCGCATTTGTGAGGTCAGGCACTGATGTTGGACGAGAAGGTCTGGCTCACAGTCTCCACTCTAATTCATCCCAAAGGTGTTCTATCAGGTTGAGGTCAGTCAAGTTCCTCCACATCAAACTCACTCATCCATGTCTTTATGGACCTTGCTTTGGTCACTGGTGTGCAGTCATGTTGGAACAGGAAGGGGGTCATCCCCAAACTGTTCCCACAAAGTTGGGAGCATGAAATTGTCCAAAATGTCTTGGTATGAAGCTGAAGCATTAAGAGTTCCTTTCACTGGAACTAAGTGGTCAAGCCTATCCCCTGATTTGAAGGGGTGTCCCAAAACTTTTGGCAATATAGTGTGTAGAGCAGATATTTCATTGAAAAAAAATGATGTAGCGATTGTACAGGATTGTTGTGTTGCATAATGGAAGAAGGGTGGGAAACACAAACCCAAAGAAACGGTGACTGCTTTGAATAAAGGGGAAAAAAAAATCTGCCAAAAGAACACACGTGCATGAGTGTAACATAAACAAAGCGTTCGTATGAGATTCGTTCAAGAGCGAATCCGTGGGTAGTTGATGAAGTTTCCCTTCTAAAGTCTGTAACGAGGAATGACTCCTCAGGCACTTTAGAGTATTTTGTGGACAGCGTGCACATTTTATTTGGAAGAAGTCTGCCCTCTAGTAGCTGAAGCAAGAAACACATTCCCGGGTTTCTCCCTTTTCTCAAGAGTACACCGGAGTAAACCGTCACACGTAGAAGATTCTATTCAGTAGACATGTGCCAATATTCAATTCCACAACACATCACACTGTTTAACACACAAGATCAACACGCTCTGCATTTGGGTCAGAAACAGACGCTCTTGATAGCAGCAGAGAAAGATTATGGCAAAAATATATATTATATATCATACATGAGACAAAATTATGTCTTAAATCTGAGGAAACATAAGTTGGAATGTAATTGTTGCACTACTGAATCTTGCATTTGAGTCACGTTTAATTAGATAACGATTATCTTATGGCATACTGGTATAAAATAACTAAATAAGACATCATCATACTGTACAGTCAACCAATTTACTTAACTTATTAAACAGACACGTTTGCTCCATGTTTTGGAAACCCTAATGATGCCGTTTTGACATAATTCAATAAAATAACAAGAGGAAATTATTAGAATTGTCCACCTCTAGTAGGCAGGCCAATGTTTTCTAAGCTGAGCTTCCAATAATAGTAATAATCCCATTTGGAAAGTTCACGTAGAAGACAAAAAGTTTCAAGAAGGTCAGACAGACTAAAGAAGGATTTTTTCTGAAGTTCCATGTACTGTGCCTAATAGAGTAGCGATGCAAAAGGTGATATGAAAACTGAATTTTGGCACATGCCCATTGTGCAGTTTTAACAGAAGTCCAATAATGACCTCAATCGTGTTAGTATCACATAAAGCATATAAGTAAGGAACTGAAAGCAAAAAGCCTGAGATGCTGAGTCTCAGACAGACAGACTGCCCCCCAAACCCAGAGCCTCACACTCGCAGCTTTTCAGATGCAGAGACTCAGACATGGATCCTCAGACATACAGCATCAAATGCAGAGCCTCGGGTATTGAGCCTCAGATATATAGCCCCAGACACAGCTTCAGAGGTAGAGTCTCAAACGGGCAGCCTCAGATGCAGAGACTCAGACACATAAACCTCAGAACCTCCAATATCGCTCTGCATTTCAGTGTTAAGAGCTGGTCTTAAAGTAGCGTGATGCTCCACTTCCCATCAGGGACTCAGACGTTCAGGAATTTATTTTGTTTAATATTTATGTCTGAGTACATCGGCTGCTATGCGCAATTTGTCAGTCGCTCTCTCACAAACCATCCATTAATGGAAAGGAAACCTGATGAGAAGATTCTTTAGGCTGGTGGATCATTCTCTGCACCAAGCTTGCAGTGTGTGAGAGACGCTGAGGAGTATGTTCAAAGGACTTTCTCTGACTCCGCTGATCCGAGTTTCTTTCTATAGTGAATAATGAAATATCAGTTTCTTAATGTAAAAAAAATGACAAATTTGCACCATTTCACCCTCATCCCAATTTTAGTCAACGAGCCACGACATGTTTGGTGTCTGACCATCGAGTGCAAAACAGAAGCAAGCATCAGACATTTTGTCTGCCTCTGGGGTGAACTGTGTACATCTGATTTAAGAAAAATCATTCGTTTCAAAAAATGATCACAGGTTATGTAATAACCGAACCTCTGCTCTTACTTAAATTAGCAATTGCATGTAAAAAAAAAAAAAAATGTAAATATTTCTCCCGCCTCTGCAGCTCCCTGGTTTTCCGAGCCACCGGGTGGTGAAATTTACAAGTAGGTGTCCTCTGAGCTGTTGATGCTCTCTGTGGAGTTGCGTGGTGCACCGTTTTTGTCCCCGGGCACAGCAGTCGGTGCTTCCTTGGCAGGTACGTTGTGCTTAAGCAGAGGGCTCGAGTGTGTAGGTGGACCCAAGATGGCGGCAGACTTTTCTGTATTATTAGGGAGGTGACCAGAGCCAGGGAGAAGTTTTGGAAATAGGACAGGAGGAGAGTCCAACAGGTGAGGACGCCACTCAGGAGTTGATTCGTGTGCAGGAGGAGGTTGGAGTGAGAGATTCTGAAGGAGAGGAAGCGATCCTGCCGGTTTTTGATTGAGGGTGGAATTCGAGGACGACTGCACGAGTCGCTCTGTAGAAACGTTCGTCGCTCTGACCTGATTTTCTTGCTTTGTAGGAGGAGGTGGATGTGATGGAGGATTTGGAAGCGCAACATATTGGTTTTCCTTGTTCGGAGGCTGTATTTCCAATATGGAATTAAGTTTAGACTCACTTGGCAGGGCGTAGGGGTTAGGGATGTTAGGAATGAGGGGTTGGTTTTTCTTGATGGACCCTCTTTTCTTCCTGAGGCTCGACTCGGATATTTCCTCAGGGATCGATGGGTACTTGACGATAATGGTAGGTTTTTGACGGAGGTCTTGGCGTGTATGAGGCTCGTTGGCCATGATGGCACGAGCACTGTGCATTCTCTGAGGGGGTTTGCGGGTGGGCTCGCCGCGCTTCTTCTTCCAGCGCTTCAACTGTGAGCGGTGCTGACGCTCTACATCCCGTGCAGTGACCGGCATTTCTAAAACCTTCAGCAAAAAAAAATATTTTTTAGAACATCATTCTAATCTAAGCGTCTTCACTACCATGGCTTAACAGATAAGACAGAAATGAGAGACCAATCATCATCCTTATGTCTGTTGTTGTGTGTGTGTGTGTTACCTGGTGTACTAAGTACCCCTCCTGCATGTATTTGGGTTCAATTGCTCGGAGAGCCTCCATGGTCTCATACTGACCAGGACAGGCCTTCAGCTTATCCCGAGATCCCAGCATGGACTTCAACAACACCAAGCCTACACGGAATATAATCTTCACTCCTACACAGAGAAAGAGAGAGAGAGAGAGAGCGCGCAAGAGTACATTTAAACAGGACCAACTCCACACTGAAAGACAAAAAGGACAAGTGTATATTTGTGTGTGTTTGTGTATTTGTATGTAACTGACCGTCACACAGGAACATGTCCCACACTCTGAGGACCGAGGCCCAGGGCAGAGTCCTGGAGAAGGCGCACATGAACCACTCCATCATGTAGAGCACCGGCTCGATCTTGTGCTTGTCCAGGTGTCGATACGCCATCGGACACACTCGCTTCAACAACGCGTGCAGGATCTCTCCGTCCAGCTGAACCGCCTCCTACACAGATATAACAGTTCACAATGAGGGTTAGTACTTGTTGCTAAAAAAAACAAAACTGCTGAATGAATATTTCATTTAGACGGCTTTTCAATATAATAGCTCAACCTTACAGAAGTAAACAAAATCACAACAGAAAGCTAGTAGAGTCACACTTATACACACAAACACAAGATGGCGGTGTTAAGGCACCTTATACAGACCAGCAGGGTGGGGCTTGCTGCTCTGATATATAATTTTTAACAGACCCTGTGATTACAAAACAACTAAACACTGAGTGCAACTGTTTCCTCTCCCACTTCAGACTGAGCTGAACTACATTCGCTTCACTCAGATTTCTGTTACCTTTTCCACATCTAAGTGCAATTCCCCTATACACAGTTTAAAAAACAGGCAGGTTTCTTGGTTTATACTCTAATTATTATTCAATTATATTCCAATTTATTAATCTAATCCTTTCCTCCCACTTTGTTATGCAATTGTTTTTCATTTAAAACATACCTACACGAATGGAATCTGTGAGAAAAATATAAAACACTAATTATAGTGTGTCTATGCTGAGTTCTTCCGTCAGGTTATTTTTGTAGACCTAGATATTGAATGATAATAATGAGCTTTGCTTTCATTGGTTGGCTTAAAAGAGGGCGGGGCCACAACTACTCCACCTTTCCCCACCTTGTTTTCTTTGCATTCTTAATGATTGGTTGGCTTTTCAAGCATAACTTTTCCCTGCAGTGTTAAGGAAATAAGTGTGTGTGTGCGCAAGAAGGTGAACTACAAATATTATCTATAATATACTCAATTATTAAACACCGCAGGCTGTCAAAAAAATGCGAAGTGTATATAAGAAAAATGAAAAGCTGTTTATATAGTAGCTTAAATCACTGATCAGACAGATTTGAATACTTTCCAGGCTAAAACTCTAAAGAGCACACTTGACCTCCATGACTCGAGCAGATATCTGAGACGTTCTCCAGACGTACCAACTCAAGTCACAATTAATAGATTTCACTTATTACTTGAGCTTGATGGCTGAATAAACCATCACTAACTGGAGGAAGTATGAATCGATCAGCTCTGCTTCCCCAGCTGCACTTAATAAAATCTCTTAGAAAGCCTTGGCAAAGTGAAGTCTTGTGTTGTGCAAGCTCGTGGAGGAATTAGCGTGGCCTCATTCCAGTTTATACATCTCCTATTTGTGTTTCTGATGGATTTTCTGGAACGGCTTTATCACACATCGTGTTGATTCAGCTGAAAGGAAAGAACGAGTGGATTTTTTTTTTGCTTTGTTAACAATATTTACAGTGCTTAAAAAGGGAAACAAGGCACCTCTGGAGAACAGGCCACTTAAACAGCTGAATATCACGTTGTACGTTCTGGATTTTCGGCTCTCTAGCAGGTGCCGCTGTATATTTTGCATGAGATTAACAGTAATGATGTTGTTGATGTTGTTCTTTCCGCTGTTCCGTGTTCGGGGTTGCCACAGCGGATCATCTGGTCCGCATATTTGATTTGGCACAGGTTTTATGCCGAATGCCCTTCCTCATGCAACCCTCCCATTTTATCCGAGCTTTTATCCGAGACCGGCACTGAGAGTTGAACCCTCGAGTGGCTGGGTTAGTTCCCTGTTTGGGAATTGAACCTGGGCCAAGGCAATGAGAGCACTTGGATTCTGCCGCATCAGATTAGGAAGTAAAAGTGAAAATATTTCTATTTGTTACTGTTTTTATAGCAAGCGTACTAACTCAGATGTTAGGGCAGTTAGACATCATCCTCAACACAGGCCAAGTTTATCCCATAAATGTTCATTTCATTATAAAAAGTGGATGGAAAAAAAAGTTCAATATTGTTTTTGAAAAGCACTGGTTAGAAAAAGAAAAAGTGTGCCGCTAACTCCCTCGGATAAACACTGAAATTTAGGCATGTGCAAATTGCAAGCCTGTTTGAGTCAGCCGAACATCATTCTGTGGAAGAAACGAATACTGTTCAATAAACAGTCTGTATTTGTATTTGTTCAAGGCTTCATTTGTATTTAAAGCTTGCAGATTTATGCCTGTGGCTTAAATCAGAGACAGAAATGTCAGTGTGGCTCAGACAATTCCTAAGCCTCAGCTACATCACTCAGGCTAATAACTGGTCTCTATAAATAATAATCTAATAAATGGACTATAAATACATATAAATATCTGATTTTAATCCTGCTGGAGCAGATATTATTTTTGTTAGAACCTACCAGTGATATTTTCTAACCAACATACAGCAACCAGGCATAACATTATGACCACCTGCCTAATATTGTGTCGGTCCCCCTTTTGCTGCCAGAACAGCCCTGACCCGTCCTGCACTGTGTATTCTGACCCTTTTCTACCAGAACCAGCATTAACGTCTTCAGCAATTTCAGCAACAGTAGCTCGTTTGTTAGATCGGATCACACGGGCCAGCGTTCGCTTCCCACGTGCATCAGAGCCTTGGCCGCCCATGACCCTGTCACCGGTTCACCACTGTTCCTTCCTTGGACCACTTTTGATAGATACTGACCACTGCAGACCGGGAACACCCCACAAGAGCTGCAGTTTTGGAGATGCTCTAATCCAGTGGTCTAGCCATCACAATTTGGCCCTTCGTCAAACTCGCTCAAATCCTTACGCTTGTCCATTTTTCCTGCTTCTAACACATCAACTCTGAGGACAAAATGTTCACTTGCTGCCTAAGATATCCCACCCACTAACAGGTGCCATGATGAGGAGATCATCAGCGTCATTCACTTCACCTCTCAACGGTCATAATGTTATGCCTGATCGATGTACATTCTGTATTTCCCAAAAATAAACAAGTCTACTCTTTCTTAGTCCGTGAATGGAAGCAAAATCTTCCTGCTTGTGTAAATATTTTTGCGTCCCACACAATCCTGAAGCCCACTTCTACTCACAATCCCATGATTCCATGTGAATGTGTCTGGTTTTTCTGCTACCTACTAGAATCTGTTGAAACCACTGCTCGTTCTGAGTCACATAATCATACTCATTATGTGGTGTGTCTTCACCTTCCTACACAAAATCAGCAGCAGAGTCATTCTGTTCTCCTTACTGAGTGGAATCTGGGCTCCTTTTTCCCCCTAGACCTTGGATGTGAATTGAATGCAGTTTTGATCCTGTTAGATCCTTACAAATGAGCTCAGGACTATCATTTAGTGTGGTGGCTCATGCACTAGTGGAGCCATTTATATCAGACTTACCAAGCCTGCACTGTAGTAACCGGGAAGGTATTTCTCACAGATCTGAACAAGACCCCAAAATGCATCCTACACACCAACAGAGAAAGAAACATACTGTAAGATTGTAAATTTGGAAAAATCCTAGAACATGGATTTACATGTGTAAATAATTAGAATAATATAAAATATTTATTTATGACAAACATGAAAGTATGCTGGAAAAGGTTTAGCAAATTTAAATTTAATACTTTTCCTGCTTTAGTAACCCTGTGTGTGTGTGTGAAGTATGAGACTGACCTCAGCAGGCATGTGCATGAGCAGCACTGCAGCAATCGGAGCCTGAGCCTGACAGTAACCTTCATCAGGTCTGTAGAGTGTGTATGCCTTTAGCACCCGCAACAGATCCTGCTGTCTACACACACACACACAAATCAGGGATGAACAACCACATCAAAGGACTACATTACAAAAAATTATTACTAACTTTCTAAAATATCAGAATGGTCTGCTCGCTCACACACACACACACACACACACACACACACACACTTTAACAGACTTACCCGTGTCCTCCTCGTGACACAAACATCTCATGGAAAGGGAACTGTCTGTGCAAATCTCTCTCAATCACATCTATCCACATCGGATCTCCCTCTTTGCTGTCCAGCTCCTGGAAACACCCCACACACACACACACACACGTTCTAACAGACTTATACTGCAGTAACAGAAGAGGTATAATACTTTCTGGGATGTGCAAATAGGAATACAATCATGCCACAAAGTGGTAACAGATTGTGTGTGTGTGTGTGTGTGTGGTCAAACCTTGAACATTGTGCTGTTTCGCTCCTTCTTTACTTTCCCCCCCGACAGGTAAAGCCAGGCTCTGCCTCTCATCGATGGAGGGATTCCTTTCTGACATCGCAGCCTCACCTGTACATGTGAGGAAAATCATTAGAAACACAACCCACATTTGTGGAACACACACACACACACTATAATGCATATGTTAACAATAACACAGCTCTCACAGAGTTTTCAAAGAAGTACATAACTCACAAAGCAAGACAGCACAATTACATATGATCTCACACACACACACACTCCATAATGCCATTCAAAATTTCATAAATTCATCATTCAAGCATTAACTAATAAAAATATGTTGCTTGAATCTAATGAACATCATAAATCTTGTGGATAGAAATTATATATATAAAACAAACAAACAGGTTTTAAAAGTGGACTGTATAACTAAAATATTAATAATTTGAATGAATGAATGAATGAATGAATGAATGAATAAATAAATAAATAAATAAACAAAACAATTAATTGTTTAATTAATTAATTAATTAAACAGATTAAACAGATTAAAATGAAAAATGTATTTTTAAAATGTAAATCATTATAAGAAATAATTAATTCATCCATTGAATAAATAATAATTTAGACAAAACAGTCATAAACACAGGAGAGGTTTGGTGACGTAGTGTTTTGGGGTTTTTTTTGGTGTTTTTGGAAAGTTTTCACATTATAATATTCACACTGTAAAACTGCACTCTCAGGAACACCGAGCATTCCAAATAAAGAAAAAAAAAATAGTAATGACAGAAACGGCTCCATTACGCAAAGACGATGCACTAATATATTACAAAACACACTCTCACACACACACATGCAAACAAACAACACAAGTGCAACCGAGACAGTCCGGGAAAACCTGCAGCAGAGCTCTAACCCCCCTGTTTACCTGAGATTTCATCAGCCCAAGCAGAAGCTTTAGAGAGCTTAAGAGAAGAAAGAGTCACACACAAACACACACACACACACAGCAGTGTGAGGACAGTTCAGTTCAGTCAGATGCCGTACGTGTCCAGACACAACACTGCTAATGAGGCAGTGAGGCAACGTGTCGGTTTCTGAGTAATTAAAGTCTGTGGAAAGGAGAGATATCGGAGAGATAAAAGAGACGGTGCTGAATAAGGGAGACTTTGAAACTACGTTTACATGCATGCCAGTGTCCCGGGTACAGAAACCTGTTATTTCAAGCTCCTCTTCAGGAACACTTTCTTTATGTTATTACATTATTAAAACATCAGAAATTATTTTAAAAATAAACAAAACCTCTTCTTATCCTATGAGCAGGTACAAAGTTTAACCCACAGTCCACTTGTAGGGTCAGTTATTTACGCAATGATGCCCTTTTTCACCTTCTTGAATCTCTTGCTGATCCATTTGTCCCAGTCCTTCAGCATCTCCAACCATTTCAGCTCTCTCTGCCTTAACACATCTGGAGGAACTTCCTCAGACCTGGCGAACAAACACAGGCACAAACACACACTGAGCAAGATCTAAACACAATCCAAGTCTAATAATAAATAGAACAAGTGTTATTGAGAGAAGAAAAAAGAATCCTCAATATGGCAATAAGGAGACATTTATTTTGGACCTAAAGCTGTAACTTCATGGGAAAGTGAGGAAAGTTTCACAACGTTCAGCTGCATTTGTCAGAATTACAGTAAAGTCGCTTGTAAAGGTTTGGGCAAATGTTCCGGAAACGCCGATTTTCTCATGAAATGCATATAGTGACACCCACAGAACCCCATAAAAGCTGAAGTACACAGAGAGCTGGAAAGGCAGAAGTGGATATAATTTTGATGCCCTTCTGTAACAGGACCTCAAATAACATCAAAAATGTTAGAGACAATTTATTTTTCATGTTATTTAGCTAATGCCAATACCATCAGCGACCATCCGAGGTTACTCTTAGTCCTCGCATTTTCTGTGATATGATGTCGAGGTTTGTGTTAGTGAGACTCATGAAAAAAACGTTTTCTGCACTGAAACGTCTGAAAACCCTTACATCCCTGTACTGTGAATGAGTAAAGCGTAAGATGCGTCATTTTCTTAGCCGAATTGGTCACATGACTCAAAAGGTGTCATCGTTTTCGAAAGCCTCCGTTTTCACGATCCACATTGCAACGTGAAAACAGCGTTTTTAAAGTTATCCACTTTGGAGAGCGTTTTCAAGATACATTTTCGTTGACTAAAAACGTCGTCTCGGTGTGGACGGAAGGCCAAAACGGATAGAAAAATATGCGTTTTAAAAGGAAAATGTATTAGTGTGGACATGATCTTATTTTGCTTAAATTTACACCGACTTAGGAGAATGAGTTGGACATGAACGTTTTTCATGACATTACAGGGTATTCAAGTAGACCAGATGTATCGCATAGATACAGTTATGAATTATTTACGAATAAATTCACAACTCTGTCATCGTTTAATAATAATAATAATAATAATACCTTTAAAATTGTTCTCTTTAAACTGCTGTGGTATAAGTAGAATAAAACACTTCAGGTTATGTAGGTATAATGTGTATCTTCGGTAGTTTGTTAGTAACTTTAACTCATCAGGCTCCATCACATTACCCCACTGATGATTATTTTTCTTCTACAGCACACCCGTCAGAGGATTACTTCTTACTCGGATTTGTTTATTTATTTTTCAGATTTTTGCTCATTTATTGTCAAACTGCTAAATTGCATAATTTGCCGTAACACGTTTTTTGTCTGTGTGTAAATGATAACATAAAATGGTCAGCACTGACTACACTATCGTTTCCTTATAATACCACTGGAGCTTATCCAAGAATGCGATCCGATACAAGGATATTTTGAAATTCAACACTTCTGCCCTCGTACCAATCACCGCCTCGTTTTTTTTATTTTTTTTATTAAAGAGTGTGAAACACCCGAGCTTCCGCACACACACAATTTACACACGGCTCAGGCAGGAATTCACAGCGTTACGGAGCTTTACACGCTGTTGTTTGGCGTAAAGTCGTCCTGCTGGTTTAGTTTGTTCTTCTTTATCCTCGGTAGTAATACTCTGGAAGTGTGCAACAAGTTTCAACAAACCCACGAAGAAGAAAACCGAGTCTTTATTCCTGTTTGGTCTCTTTTCCTGCTGCCTTTGATGCTTTATTTGGGCATGTTTAGAATTATAAGAAAATTCTTCATAAAATCTGAAATTCTGTCTGCTAAAATGTTCTTGTAATTACGGCATAGACTTGGACATTTATTGTTATGTCTCTACTTCTATAATTAAGGAACCAATACTCATAAATCTGAACATCCAAGCTGTACAAGTTCAATCTTAGAGCTGCAGCAAATGATTATTCTATTACAATAACAATCTTTTGATGAGTATTTCCTGTTCCTAATGCTTTCATCATATAAGATAACAAGTGAGGCTGAAGACCTCTGAAAGCATGTGATTATGTTTGTCTTTCATTTTTACAATTTTTGCCGCTGATACTCAGTAGCACATACAGTACATACTGTACAAATATTACCTAACACTAATAAAGCAACAATCTAATAAACGCTTGTAAGTGTTACACTATTTCACATGTTTTCTGCTTTGACCATGTTGTTGTTGTTCCCTGTTTGGGGTCTCCACAGGGGATCATTTGGTCCGCATGTTTTGATTTTGGCACAGATTTTACGCCGGATGCCCTTCCAGACGCAACTCTCCCATTTAATCCAGGCCGGCACTGAGAGTTAACTCTTCAGCAGCTGGGTTTGCACCCTGCCTAGGAATCGAACCCAGGCCACGGCAATGAGAGCGCAGGATCTTGCCGCTGGACCACAAGGAGGCACATTTTCAGCTTTGACCATAACTTCATAAAAACACTGATATAGTCACTGCTCATTTAACAGTCCTTAATAATAGCGATGGACACAATAAGTACAGTTAGATGTTGATACAAACCTCACTGACGATAAAATGATGCAAATCAAGACTCAAGCACTGAAATCCCTCTTAGGTCTAAGCACCCTTAAGCAAGCTCACTAGCTAACAAAAAATTTGAGATCCCCTGGCTTGGCCTGGCCAAGTGTGACAGCTTCCTGGTGTATATATTTTGCTATGGGGTTACGTTTATTATTAAAGAGACACTGTGACAATATTCTTTTGGAAAAATAGCCGATTCTTTTGGTCTGAGTTATAGACACACTGGCTTTTTTGTGATGTAGCTCTAGTTGGGGGCAGAGGTAGCTCAAGTGGTTAAGGCTCTGGGTCGTTGACCGGAAGATCAGGGTTGGGCCCTTGATTGAGGCCCCCAACCCACTCTGCTCCAGGGGTGCTGCATCATGGCTGACCCTGTGCTCTGACCCCAACCCCTAAGGATGGGATATGCAAAGAAAGTATTTCACTGTGCAGTAATGTATATGTGACAAATAAAGACGACTTAACTTAGTTCTAACGCTGCTAAAATGGTAGCTATATGCTTCCTTACTCAATCACAATCCATGAATGTCTGAAAATAAACACACTATGGTCTAAAAGCCATAGTCTTACTAATGAACAAAAGGTTTTGACGTAAAATCTTACACCAATCTTATTTTACAAGCAGAAGATCTTGCAGTAAGGCAGAACTGTAAGTTTCATTCTGACACTGTTTCAGATGTAATGTGGACTGATGCAACATAAGAAGAGAGGAAAAGTAAAACAAAGGCCAAAAATCTGCTTAAATCAGAACTTGAGTAAATCAGGGAGGAAAAAGTGTCCAAAGCAGGATGTCTCGTTCAAGCACTAGATAATTACACATTCAGTATTCAGCTAATGAATGTGGTTTTTATGGCAAACAACCTCACATTAAATCATTTTCCTTTCACGAAGCTAACGATACTAACCAGAATGCAAGTTGATATGAATGATATGAAACTCTCAGTTCCTTTTTTATCAATTCTGACTAAGTTTGGAGAGAGAGAGAGAGAGAGAGAGGGAGAGGGTGCAAACTTTCCTTTTCCTCTCTCATAACCAGCAAGTGCTGCCAACAAAATTCAAGCAGGTAATGAATGCTTTAGAAAATCAGGATGAGGGTTTGAACCAGAGATTTGCTCCTGCTTTCAGAGAATTTGTGTGTGTGTGTGTGTGTGTGACCTCTGGGCTTCGGAGCGCCCATAAACCAGAGCAAACAGGAAGCTTGGTGTCCACTCAGCATAGTGCAGAGCCGCTCGCCCACGATCTGCTATTTCACACTTCAGCTCTAATGTATGTGTCGTATCTAACTCCAGATTTCATCGTTCGGTATTTAAAGTGTGATGCCATAGCATCAAACCAGTCAGAGGACCAAGAAGTACCACTATCACTATGCTTTCATCTGATGTTCATACAAAAAGGGAAAAAAAGCCCCACCACCACCAGCACCAAGACTGACGTCTCTTTTGTGCCATTGGAGCTCCGCCCCCCCAGAAAGTACGATGACCTGTAAAGTGTCTAAAATCACAAACACAAATAAGGTACCATGATTCACTGGCTGTCACTGAGGCACAGAGGTTTGTAAGAGTGAAGTGTTTGTGTTTGAAGTTTAAATCAATGTAAAGCTCCACTCCTTTCGGTCCGTCATTCATAACTGACACACTTGGCACAACACTCGGCGCTCCTCCGTCTCAGAGGGTGAGGCCAGCGTGAGGTGTAATGTGTGACTGCCAGTTTAGAAAAACATCACAGACTTTCCACTTGACTTCCTGCGATGAGTCAGAAGCGCAAATGGTCATCGCAGGCTCTCGAGGGTGTGTCCAGCACTCTTTATAACGGCTGAAGCGGGCGTCTGGGTAGCGGATGGGTCTTAACAGAAAACAGGCTCGACTTGGCGAACAGCCGAACAGCTAGAAAGAGCTTTCCAACCCTGAACATACACCTGATTCAAGGAATAAAAGTGTAACTGCTCAAAAAACAAACATCCTCTGGCTTCAGACCGCACACAATAATCTAATCCCAGCAGATTTAATATCATCCTGTTCCCTAATAAAGAGACCTGAAGTCGTTAATATGATGACGTTTTCTACACAAAGACATATAGTTAACATTTAAGCCAGGAGTCTCAAGTGGCATTGCTTTGTACAAAATCAGAGATGAAGCTTTAACTGGAAGATTTCCACCACAGAAAAAAAGCCTTCAGGATGGATGAATTAATGCTTTCGCAGTTCCTTAACAAGACACAATGTAAAAGATAATAGGAGCGGATCTGCTTAGTGGACGTTACACAACTTCAAACATAACTATACTTAGAAAATGCACAACCTACTTCCTTAAAGAAACATAACTTCACAGACTGATACTCCACACAGACACTGATTATTTTTGCACCATCAGATCTTACTTAAAGAGTGCAATGATCAATTTTTTCAGTTCATTACTTATACAAATACCTTGTAAATATGTAAAACAAAACTGAACAAAAAAACAAAACAAAACAACAGATTAAGTCGTCAACGTCACAAAAGCGCATTAAGTCGCTGAGGAAAACGATTTGAAAAATGGACTTCCTGTCTGGAACGCTTGTTTTTGATTGGATGCACCTCCTGTTAGTTAATTTATAGACACTCCTCTGTAGATCCTGGGGGTGGAGCTTTGTTAACTTGGGCGGGGACGTGCAAATGAAAAACCCCCATAATTGTTAGAGAAGAATAAAGGACTAATCTGACCTGATGCTTCTTTAATGAATAAATTTCGAAAAACAGTAAGAGTCTGAATACACATATATAATATGGAAATACTTATTTTACATAATGAAAAATTATTTCAGTTATCGTTATCGAAGATGGCCAGAACAAACCTCCCCCTGGAAACGTTATAGCCTTCAGTGTCACATTACAGTTTTGTATAAGCTGTATAATCTCCTTCGTATAATTTTTTTGTTTGTTTTTATTGATTATGGGACTGAGCTTGACTTAACGGGCCATAAACAAACCTACACATATTCTAAAATCAGAACATTAAATTGGTTAAAACTGACATTTTGTATTTTGCTTCAGTATCTTTGTTTTCCTCGTAGACTTCCATAGTTTCACTTTTGATGTTTGTCTAATGATGAAGCTCTAATACAGCAACGTGATATGCCTATTAACTCACACTTGAACTGAGAAATGGAAATAACCCACGTGGTGTTATTCCCCGCAGTGCTGAAGCGACAATAAATACACAAGCAGTCTGTGTAGCTAGTTAACGGAGAAGGCAGGCATAAACACAACATCCGGCTCATAAAGACAGAGAATGACCCGTAGTTAGTCTCCTGGGTGTTTCTGCACTTATCTCTGACTGCATGACTGCAATCTGTAAGCAACCGGCTTCCCCCCTAGACCACACAGACACACCAAGGCCTGTGCTCGTATGTACTCATTTATACGGCGTAATTGTGCGATCCGACTCGCTCCAAAGTTTTACCGTGGAGAACACCGAGCTCCAGTTTGATACGTTTCCAACCAGAACATCTCCCGTCTATCTGATCACGTTCGTCATTTTTTGCTTGCCTTGCCTGGCTTCTCTCTGCGTCACTGATAAGGAAAACAAACACGGCGCAGATAGAATCCACTGTCAGTGAATCCCGTTGGCCAGCTCCTTATCGCTCTGCTGTCTCGTGATCCAAAAACAACGAGGCAGGAGTGAAGACACCGACTCCAAGAAACTTCCAGTAAAGAACTTTTCTAGAACTTTCTAATGATCTGTTTTAGGACAGACGTGTATCACACGACGCTAAGTTTCTGTAATAACTATCACTTGCAAACACTCAATAAGCACAGGAACACCTGTACACTCACTTTTACACGCAATTATCTAATCAGCCAATCATGTGGCAGCAGAGCAATACATAAAATCATACACATATCTGTCAGCAGCTTTGGGTAAGGTGATCTCAGTGATGCTGACTGGTGTAAATGTTGCTGCTAGAGCTGGCTTGAGTAAAAGTCATCAGCAAACACAGATATTCATTAAGATGGATTAAAACTTCTACTATTCCACTAACATTAGTGCTGATCACACAGACGCCAAGAATTCCAAGGTTTGATAAGGTAATGAAAGTAAAGAAGGGAACAAACTCCATCTGATTTGGTTTACCAGTTAGTAGAGAGAAATTCCAGGGAAGTCCAATTCCAAATCAAGCTTAAGACTAATATTTACAAATGACAGCATGTTCTAAATAGCACAAATGTCAAAATATATTCTAGGGATTTTTAAAACGAAGACCCAAAATGTATGATCCCATTTCACATTCATAAGATCATATTAATCATTTCATTCAAACAAGGATTAAGACTAGATGTGCTGATCAAAATGAGGGTCAATAGTGGCTTGAAAACCTGGATCGGTATTGGAAAGGACATGGTTTGTTTTTCATTCCGATCAACTGATGTGTATTATGCCAAGAATGAATGTTATGTTGACTGACAACACAAAACAGATCCGTATCTAAGTATCGGCTAATACTTACAGCTCTGACAGCGATGCTGTAACGTGGAAAAAAAGCAGTAAATCAAAACTACTTGACCATGTAATTCAACAAAAGCACGGGTATAAGCAAAACTTGAAGCGCTGCCATAAAATACACTGACAGCGCCGTAAGCCTGCTACACACCGACAGGGGAGGTCTACTCAAAGGAGAGCTATTACTAGTGTACAATTCTTTCCACATGTCCAGTGAGTTAAAGGCAATAACAGCAGCAATCGGTTGCTTTATCTGCTAGTACATGCACTTCTATAGTTTAAAAGTGAATCGGAAGCTTTTTAGTGAAATCTCACACCATATGGAAACAAAAATAATAATTAAGGAAAGGTTTATTGTAGAGATAAATAATGTAGCACCAACCGTCAGAGAAAATAAAGAGTGATGAATTATTTAAAAATTATTCTTCCTTCTTTACAGAATCAAACCGAGGATACTTTAATGCATATTACATTCATATTTAAAATTGAATCAATTAATATTGATGGGTGCTGAACCGAATCCATGTCGGGGCTGAACCAAATCTATTTCAGGGCTGAACCGACTCCATGTCGGGGCTGAACCGACTCCATATCAGGACTGAACCGAACCTATGCCGGGACTGAACCGAACCATAACAGTGCTGAACCGAATCATGTCAGTGCTGAAGCGAATCACGTCAGTGATGAACCAAATCACGTCAGTGATGAACCAAATCACGTCAGTGATGAACCAAATCACGTCAGTGATGAACCGAACCTATTTCAGGACTGAACCAAATCTATGTCAGGGCTGAACTGAATCATAACAGTGCTGAACCGAATTATATCCATGCTGAATCCGATCATATTAGTGCTGAAGCGCATCTTGTCGGGGCTGAACCAAATCACATCAGTGCTGAACCGAACCTATTTCAGGACTGAATCGAATCATAACAGTGCTGAACCGAATTATATCCATGCTGAATCCGATCATATCAGTGCTGAAGCGCATCTTGTCGGGGCTGAACCAAATCACATCAGTGCTGAACCGAACCTATTTCAGGACTGAATCGAATCATAACAGTGCTGAACCGAATTATATCCATGCTGAATCCAATCACATCAGTGCTGAAGCGAATCATGTCGGGGGTGAACCAAATCACATCAGTGCTGAACTGAATCATATTACTGTTGAACCGAATCACATCAGAGCTTCACAGACTCATATTGTTGCTGAACCAAATCACGTAAGTGCTGGCACAAACCATATCCATGCTGAACAGAATCATACTTGTGCTGAATTGAATCATGTCAATGCTTAAATCAAATCACATCAGTGCTGAAGCAAATCATAATGGTGCGAAAGTGAATTATATCAATACTCCATGGAATCATATCTGTGCTGAACTGAACAACACAGGTGCCTAACTGAACCATTGGTGTTGAATCTAATCATGTCAATGCTAAACTGAATCATCTGGGCACTTAATCAAAAACTGAATCAAGCCGTTATGAAACATCTGATTAAAAGACCAAGTCTGATTGTTAATTCCACAACCAATGAAACGTAATTGCAGATTTGCTAGAACCTAAACACACGGTTTAAAAATAGACATGCTTGCACATTCAGATAAACGGATAATCACTGGGCTTCCATGACAGGATGCTGAAAAGTAAAATGAAAAGATCTGGGCAAGTCGACGTGTAAAAGCCAAAAAGTCGCCTGCATCTGATAAACAACACCAAAAGGTCATTTCCTCAAAGGAAAAAAACAAGCTTAGATAAGAAAAACAACTATTGAGCATAAAATGACGGAAAGACTTCTGAGTCTCATTTGGAGATTTTTTATTCACTTCTACCTCAGAGGAAGAGCATGTGGGATACATGCTGACTCGAGTGCAAAAGTTTGTACACCCTGAGGACAAAACCCAGAAAGAACAAACTGTATTTTGTCTGTGCTTGAGTAACTAAAGAGTAAAGTAAATGGTAGCTCAGTCAGAAGGTTGAGAGTTTGAATCCCAGGACCACTAAAAGCTGCCACTGTTCGGCTCTTCAGCAAGGCCCTTAATCATCAACTGCTCGGTTTTGCCAAATGCTGTAAATACAAGTTAGAATATTAATAGTTAAAACGATCGGTTTAGAAGTTTTGAATGCGATTTGAATAAAATTTTATGCATTTTCATATCAATCTTTCATGTTTATTACAGCCTTCACCCTGTGTCAAATTTTCTGGACGGCTCCATGTGAATATTAAGGAAAAGTCATCCATCAATGCTTTAAAGTAATAATATTTCATTTCTTTTTTTCCAAGTGTCATCTCTGCTGTTTTTACAAGTTCATGACACATTGTTATTTAGCACCACATCCACCACAGCAAGGTCCATAAAGACATGGATGAGGGAGTTTGGTGTGGAGGAACTTCACAGAGTCCTGACCTCAACCCCATAGAACACCTTTGGGATGAATTAGAGTGAAGACTGTGAGCCAGACCTTTTCGTCCAACATCAGTGCCTGACCTCACAAATGTGCTTCTAGAGGAATTGTCAAAAAATCCCATAAACACACTCCTAAACCTTGTGGAAAGTCTTCCCAGAAGAGTTGAAGCTGTTATAGCTACAAAGGGTGGGCTAATTCCATAGTGCATGTAAAGGCAGATGTCCCAAAACTTCTGGCAATGCAGTGTACATCAGTGTCAGGGGATTAGATCTGACGCTCATCCTGGGATAATATCAGATCTTACAGAGACTCAGCAGATGTGACACTCTAGATATTCACTGACTACTCATATAAATACTACTGTGTGTTCAGGAGCAAAAAGTCTTCCTCCAGGTGATGTCATACTCACGATTCGGCCGAATACTTCTGTGCTCCTCCGATAAAGCCGTACTTGTCCGTCTCTCTGTATCCCGGGAAGCCGTTGACCTCGGAGTCAGAGCCCAGAGAGCTTTCTCCATCGTCTCCGAAATGACTGCCTTCTGTCCGCAAGCTCACCGTGTCCAAGGTCTGGTCTCCATTCTCCATGTCATCCATCATTACGCTCATGGTTTAGGCCATTAACTTTGATCCAGGATATTAAAAAACAAAACAAAAAAACTGAATAAAACTGCAAACCCCAGGATGCTATGCGTAGAGGAACATGGCTGATGTCCACAGCTTGCATGTGTTACTATGAAATAATTTCAGTGTTTCAGAAGATTTTACAAAAGGGTATCATATTAAAAAATAATAATGAATTAATTTTTCAACGATATTAATTTATAAAAAAAAAAAAGGATTTTTATAAATTTGTTTATTTATTTTAAATGTAAAAATGTAACATGTAAAAATGTTTAAATGTAACTTTTTGTACAAATTTTAATTATTTTAAATCCAAAAATAAACCAGATTTACTCCAATTAACACTGACGTCTATTAATATTTAAGTATATTAAACTAAACACATTAAAAAAGTTTTCGAGTAAAAAAAAGTGTCGAAACAAAAAACGCTTACAATGCGAAATATATAAAGTTTTATAGTAAAAAGTGACTTTTGAAGTTTAGTGTATAAATTTTCCTGTCAAAAAAAATTAACTGTCAGATTTCTTTAGCAACTTGCTAGCCAAAAGAAAACTAGCATAGCGACGTGTCATTCAATGTAAAGTTAACGTTAGCCAACTAGCCAAGACGATTTAGTTCAGACAGCTGCAGACTTATAGAAAAGTATATCTTTAAGGCATAAAAAGACTGTAAATATTTAACACGCAATATTTTCCCAGATACACGACCTAGTTAAGTTGTCACGTAATTCTTTCCTGATACACACAGCTCTAGCTAGCGAGCTAACTTCATCTAGACGTTAACTTAGCCTGCTAACTACTTTCATTCAACTCAGAAAAACACAAACTGCATCTCGTCCTCCCAGAACAGACACACAGAGCTACCGAAGGTTGTTGTGCTTCCCGTGGTGAGAATAAAATAAATCCCGAAACGCCTTCCATTAAGGGAATATTCCCCACGAAATCTCATATTCGTATCATACCACAACAAGTTATTTTCTTCACACCCACATTATGTAATATCCCACCTCCCCACCTTCAGGATTGGCCAATACGCCACCGAATTCTGGGTGCTGATTGGTTGGATTATAGCACACTCGAAGAAAGCGCCAATCGGAGAGTTCGCAAGCAGAACTGTGAGCAGGGAGGAGGCGGGATTTTCGGAATGTGGGTGTGAAACAGAACCGTGCCAAGAAATCCTGAAGAATTTGACAGTTCTGCGCATGCGCATTGCGTTGCCGCTTTCGTCGGTGGATTGAATTGCGTTTATACATTTTTTTCTTTTTATGAACATATATATTTTTGATATGCTTTGAAGAGACACGTTCAAATAGGAATTGGCGCAAGATCAGATCTGTTCGGACCATTATAAGTTTACTTAAATCTGACTTACAGTTTATTCAGTCGACTTAAATGCGCGCACGTGCCGCCATCTAGTGAATATCAGAGTGCTTTGAAAGAAAATCTATATACACCCATCAACCATAACATTATGACCACTGGCAGGTGACGTGAATAACACTTATTGTATCCTCATCATGGCACCTGTTAGTGGGTGGGATATATTAGGGAGCAAGTGAACATTTTGTCCTCAAAGTTGATGTGTTAGAAGCAGGAAAAATGGACAAGTGTAAGGATTTGAGCGAGTTTGACGAAGGGCCAAATTGTGATGGCTAGATCACTGGATCAGATCATCTCCAAAACTGCAGCTCTTGTGGGGTGTTCCCGGTCTGCAGTGGTCAGTATCGATCAAGAGTGGTGCAAGGAAGGAACAGTGGTGACAGGGTCATGGGCAGCCAAGGCTCATTGATGAACGTGGGGAGTAAAGGCTGGCCCGTGTGATCCGATCCAACAGATGAGCTACTGTTGCTGAAGAAGCTAATGCTGGTTCTGATAGAAAGGTGTCAGAATACACAGTGCATGATGGGTCAGGGCTGTTTTGGCTGAAAAAGGGGGACCAACACAATATTAGGCACGTGGTCATTAAATTATGCCTGATCAGTGCATTCGTCCATTCATAATTTTAAATATGGCATCTAAATAGACACAGTTATGCTGATCTAAAAGTAAAAGTCTGTCTTATACCGGAAAATCATACAAGCTACACTCACTTTAGCTAGTGAGCTAGCTAGTGCACAATGATTTGTGCATTCATACATTGGTACATGCTTTCAGTGAAAGTGGCTTTCCTGCTTCCTTTTCATCTTACAAGCTTCATATTTTAAGCCAAAAATTATGAAGGAACGAGGAAAAGTATAAAAAGCCACTGCTGTTGTCATCACTATCCTCTTCCAATAGGACCAACTGGATGGCAAAAACAGTGCTAGTAGGTACCTTAAAATAATTGGAGTTGAATAATAACTATTGACCATGCCAAAAGAGTTTTAAGTGAGAACAAGAAGGCTTCAGTTCTGGCATTACTGGCAGAGGAATACAGTGAGTATCAGATTGCTTCCATCCTTTCAAAGATAGCAGTTCATAAGAACAAGATCAAGCTGCAGACATTGGAGACAACAAAGCTACAGATCGGCCGAGTCTAATCTTTTGCAGAAGATCATAGGGTTTGGACCGTAGAGAACTGGAGTAAGATCTTCTCTAAGTCCAATTTTCAGCTTTGCTCAACAACTGCTCATCTAATAGTTAAAAGGAGACCTGGAGCAGCTTACAAACCACAGTGTCTTGCACCCACTGTGAAATTTGGTAGAGGATCTGTGATCATCTGGGGGTTCTTCGGCAAAGCTGGAATCAGGCACATTTGTCTTTGTGAAGGGCGCAAGCCACGTACAAGCATGTCCTGGAAGAAAACAATCAAGGTGTGGATAGAGAACCACATCAAGCCTCAGTCATGGCCAGGTCAATCTCCAGACCTGAACACCATTGAAAACCTCTGGAATGTGATCAAGAGGAAGATGGCTGGTCACAAACCATCAAACAAAGCTGACCTGCTTGAATTTTTGCACCAGGATTGGCATAAAGTTACGCAACAGCAACATGAAAGATTGATGGCGATTGTGGGGGGATGTGGTAGCTTAAGGCACTGGACTACTAACCGGAAGGTTGTGAGCTCAAATCCCAGGTCCACCAACCCTTTAACCCTCAGATGCTCAGTTGTATAAAATTAGATGAATTGTAAGTTGCTCTGGATAAGGTCATCTGCCAAATGCTGTAAATGTAAATGAAGAGCATGCCAAGATGCATGAAAGCTGTGATTGAAAATCAGGATTATTCCTCCAAATATATAGATCTTTGAATTTTTCCTAAGTTAAAACATTAGTAGTGTTATTTAAAAATGGTTGAGCTTGTTTTCTTTGCATTATTTGAGGTCTAAAAAAAATTTTTTTGTCATTTTCTGCAAATAAATGCTCTAAATGACAATATGTTTATTTGGAATTTGGGAGAAATGTCAGATGTTTATAGAATAAAACAAAAATGCTAATTTTATTCAAACACATAACTATAAATAGTAAAATCAGAGAAACTGAATTTGGGGTATTGGTAGCTGAAGTGGTTAATGCTCTGGGTCGTTGATCGGAAGATCGGGGTTCAAGCCACAGCACCGCCAAGCTACCACTGTTGGGCCCTTGACCACCCTGCTCCAGGTGTGCTGTATCATGGCTGACCCTGCGCTCTGACCACAAACCCCAAGGATGGGATATGCGAAGAAAGAATTTCACTGTGCAGTAATGTATATGTGACAATTAATTAATTCTCTTAATTTTTCCAGAGCTGTGTTTGGCCAACACAAAGGAGCGGTAATACTAAGTATAAGCACTCTTGGCATGTGACTCCACCAATCAAATTAATTGACCAGAACTAACTGTTCTGTTAACTAGAATAAGGCAAAATAAATAATAAAATGGAAAAAATAAACACACTATAATAACAGAAGAACTCAAGAAAGCACACTACTATATGTGTGTTTTTGCATAAGTGTTTATTGACAGAATACAACGACTGCCCGAATGGTTTTCTGCTCTTTTCTCAGTACAGGAAAGCATGATATTCTTGTCTGTAGTAATTGCATATAAACTATAGATGGGGTGGACAGAGATTAGATTTGAGAACGTTGGAGTATTCCTTTAATGATGATGATTATTGAAATACTGCTCTCCTCCCACACACACACCCTACATTTCCCAACACTTCAAATCCAATATCCAGTTCAACCTGTTCAAGATTCAGCTATGTTATTTGCATTTTCTTTACGATTCCTCTTTCTCATCCCCGTGTGTGATAATGTAACAGAGAGACTTGTAGTCGATATTCCCGGACACGTCGATGGGGGCCAAGGAAAAAGCCTGCTCCACCTGGTCAAGACATACAAGACAACACAAAACCCATTATATAATTCTATATTGAAACAGCTACTAACAATCCAAAATCCTCTGCTGTAAGTCAATCCAGTCACGTTCTCTCTCTTTATACTTTTGTATTGTAAACCATGACGTCTGCCACAGAAAGGCAAAGACAATCACCATCTCAAATCAGTTGCTCAGTAACTGACTCAGTAAATGTCACGCATGAAGCCAGCAATTTAGCTAGCTTCCACTGCTGAGAAGTCTTAAATTATACCCCGTAAAAGCTTAGTAACTGGATAAACAAGGCAAACTTGTTAGGCATGTCCAGTTTTCTCTCTGATATGCTGTTAAAATCACAAACCTGTGCTGCTGAACCACAACACAGAATAACATTAATGACAGTATGCATACTGAATTTTACAAGGCACAAAAAAATGTTATAAAACATAATATGAAATAATACCACTGTCTTTTTTTAAAGCAAGATCTCATGAAATAATTTTATTATAACTTTCAGTCAAACGACAGCAAAATGGAGACGAGTCACTTCGAAGCCGAAAGAGTCGACACTTCCTAATGAACCGAGCCAAATCATTTGACTCACTAAAAATCCTCATCACTACTCACCTCCTAGCGAGAGTGGAGATTTATTAAATCATTCCCAGACATGTATCGTTATCTTACATCGTGTCTAACATGTTTAAATCACACATATTATTCAAGAATGGCTAAAGAAAAAAGAAAAGGAATTGTGCCGAGTGCCGACCTCATTGATTAGCAAACGAGTCACCATGCGGTTTCAATGAGATGAAAACGACACACAATGCGTTAAAATGTGCGCGTAGTTTAGATAATTAGGAGTGTTTTCACAGTAATTCTCCAACATTTAAGGAAGATCTTGATTTTCTTGGTTCTCTTGGTTTTTGTCTTAGTTCAACCCCCAAACTTTACATTTACTTCATAACTTACTGTTAGCTAGTTGAATTTTTCTCCTCAGTCACTATGCTAATATGCCTAGCAACAGTGCTCTTGTAGCTTTAACCACTTAAGTGCTAAATGACTAAATTTCTAAGACAGCTCCAAAGTTGGCAATGAAACCATGAGATCAAACCAACCTCTTCTGCCGTGAATTTATCTGCCTGGTTCATGAGTAGCCTTCTGAACCTGAAGCGGGGAAATAAATATCTTGTAAATTCATCACCTTCAACTTCAATAATAGAAATAAAACTATCATCTTCTGCACACTCACTCATCCTTCTTGACAAAGCCGGTGTTCTCGGGGTCGAACAATTTGAATGCATTGAGAATGGTGTCCTCTGGGTCCGTACCTACATGGAGAAATGGTCAGGTTTAGCTTTAGAGTCCTAATGGTCAGTTACATTCCGTAATGATCAACACTTCAACACAATTCTCAGCAGGAAATGAAATTATAATTCAAAACAGAATTGTTTCTGATTAGTCATGCATTTTTGTCACATACCAGCATAACATGTAGCTCTAGTATGAACAATAGGTTAATAATTATAATAATAATGATAATGCGCACATTCATTGTGCTAATACGTCATCGTTTATATATAGTAACAGATCATAAATAGGAACTTGTGTTGAATAATAAAGAGATTTTTAATAAAAGTGTTGTTTAACAAAGTAAAAGAAGGTCTTAACGAAGTAAAATCGTCGATCTTGTGATAAGCTTTGAGAGTTTATTAGCACACAAGTCTTCATAACAGAGGAGTTTATGCTTTCCAGTTTCTCTGTAAAATGACAAGCTGCATTTTTTTGACAGAGAGAGAAACTATTTAATGACATAAGTTAGAACAGGAATTTTTTTTTGTCTTTTACATTCCACAGCAGTGAATCCAACTGTAAGCTCTTCTGTCATTTCATACATGGAGGGAGGGTGCGAACACCACGGTATGCCGTCTTTCGTGTTATTTCATGAGCTAAATACCACTCTTTTTACTTGAACACTACTCTAATGGTCATTTTTATTTGTATTCAGTCTAAAACGACCAGGTTTTTTCATACCGTTAAGTTTTTCTCCAAAGAGAGAGAGGAAGACAGTGAAGTTGATGGGGCCTTTACCCTCCGACAGCATGGCATCCAGTTCCTCATCACTTACGTTCAGTTTTCCTTAAAGAGGAAGATAACAAGAGAGATACAGGGGCAGGTTTTTTAGGGTTTTTTTGTTGTTGTTTTTGAACCTTCAGAAAAGCAGAAGTTATACAAATATTAATTCATTCAGTGTGCTTAAAGCTTACTTAAAATCCATAACCCACAAACATATAGCCAGAACCCCTGAATGTCGACGCTTAGGTAACAAGGTTTTTATTAATATTAATATAAAATTATTTACTTATTCCTCTGTTAGCACTCTGGAGTAAGCTTTAAAAGTTCTATGGAACATACCAGAATTGAAGGACAATTTAGGCACCAATATTCTTTAACCATAACCATAAACTTGTCCAACTCAGGCATTAAAGGCATTAAATCTTTTTTTTTTATCAGATATTTATGTTACCAATAGTGGAGAACTTTCAATTAAACTTTCTATCACTTTGTAAAGAAATGTCTTATATCTGTGAAATTATCACTTAATGTAATTTTTTTTGTTATACCATTTTTTTTGGTATTATTTAGAGCAACGTTTAGAACTAATTTTATCATAAAATGAAACATTTTTTTACATTTCACTATTTAATTGTATTTATTTATTTTGATGAAATATTTTCTAAGTAAATACTCAAATTATTAAACTCTAAACTACAAAAAAAAAACTATTTTGACTTCAAAATAATTGACTCCGTTTTGAATTAAGCAAACACAATGTAAAAGGTAACAGTCTAAAAATAATATACTCTATTAAAAAATTCAAACACAATCTAATATCATACCTAATTGTGCATAAGTCTCCTTCAGGTCTGATTTCTTAATCACACCATCTCGGTCCTGATCAATGCAGCCAAAAGCCTGTGAATGACACCATGATGATATATAATTTGCACTCCAGGGTATGAAATTAAAGTACATTTCTAAATAGCTATAATATGATCGATAGTTATTATGGTAAATATGCATCACCTCTTTGAACTCCTGAATCTGTGACTGCTCAAACATGGCGAAAACGTTAGAGGAGGCCCGCTGGGTGTTCTTTCTCTTCGCTGCTGTTTTCTTACTCGCCTGGTGAAAGAAAGCAATGATTTAAAGCACAAAACATTTACATTTTAATTATTCGTTTATTTTTTGTCATTCTGGCGTATGTAAAAATGGTGCTCACCATGTCTGCTGGCTCCTTGTAGCTCTGTGTGTGTGAGTGTGTGTCCGGGTCAGTGGGAGCTGATAGGGGTTTTATGTATAGCTCACCTTATCACTGGACTCTTTATAAAAAGAACTCATTGCCTCTTTCAGTCCCCTAAAAAGGACAGTTAGAGGGTCCCTAAAACAGGAGCCTTGATAAGGGACTAAGTAGCTGGATTCCTGGGAGACGGAACAAGAGAGAGAGAGAGAGAGAGAGAGAGAGAGAGAGAGAGCCCTTACATTATTCAAAGCAACGTTAGGAATTTTTTAAATTGTCTTTTACATAGTTTAGATTTATCCCTCAATACTAAATAGGTAAAGAATTGTTGATTAATGTTCTATAACAGCAGCTGTAATTTAAACAAAAGGAAGGTTCATATTAATGCACTTGCTCTAATACATTACCTTTTCCACAGGACAAGTCATTCTAGTCGAATCTACCTTGTTGATATTGTCGATAAATGTGAAGTCTTCTGTAATGAGATGTTCATTTACCATTTATGGAGGGAGTTTCCAGTATCAGCAGTTTGCATCTGTAATTTTATTCCTTCATCAGAGAGAATGCTTTCGATTTCAAGGATGCGTTTCAGTTTCTCTGTAATGTAATGTGATGTAAAGCTGTATTTTTTGTCTTCTTAACTTACAGAGAAAAGATGCTGATTAGGGAATACCTGTTTCTGCAGTATTAAATGTAACTATAAATTGTTAGAAATGTTCAAAGTCCAATAAAAAACGTAATGGCTGGCAAATTTATTGGGTATATAAGAATGAAAAACATCATGGGGATGTGCTGTTATTGGAAAATAATTAGCACCAGGATGGTAAGAGTAACTCTGCTTCATACCAGGCTGCATCACACTACACCATTGTTGATTATTTTCCATAACCATAAACTTTAGTGGGTCATTCCTTACTTGGTATGCTGAAAATCAGGTCAGTCTTCTGTTTATACCAGTACAGCTTACTTCCTTTACCCTTATTGGAAGGATACAAGGAAATAAAAAGATTCTACGGTTCTGTATCATATTTTAAGATCTATTCGTTCAACCCACTGGGACAACCTTTTCATGTGCCAAGTAGAATGACTGCACCCATTAATGATTGGTCCAGATCCCATCATATGACCATTGGCAGTGGTGGCTCAAAAGTTACAGCTCTGGATTGCTGATCAAAAGGTCAGACTTCAAGCCCCAGTGCTGCCAAACTGCCATTGGTCTGTCCTAGAGCAAGACCCTTAACCCTCTCTGCTCCAGGCTCACTGTTTCATGACTAACCCTGTGTGCAGCTTCCTTTAACAGCCTGGATATGTCAAGAAAAGTATTTTGCAGTACTGTAATATATATGTGATAACTAAGGACTACTGTGAATTCTTTGTGGTTTTAAAAATACCACGATATTGTCTTTCTTTCACACTGTACTGCATGTTATCTGACCTGATTGTCAGAGTTTACTTCATCCAGTTGATTTCATCACATTACTGGATTCTGTGTAAGACCTAAAAATAGGATTTGTTCTGGACAAATCAGTAGGCATGGTTCAGCAAAGGAAATGGACAAATTGGGTGAAGAACGTGCAAGAATAAACCCTTCTAAAAAGAGACACATCCAGATAACAGGGATATCTGGAAGACAAGGCAGACTCTCAGCATATGAGAATGAGAGTGCTGGGCTTGGTTTGTTAGGCCTCCTTAAGCTGACCGTACGTAGAGTGACCACCAGATACAGTTAATGTTGATCAAATATTGGTTTCTTAAATTCCAACCTATGGTTTAGATCTTCTCCTTTCACTCTCCAATAAGGATGAGCACCTGTGTGTAAGTTACATGAAACTACTGAATATCTTTTCACATTCACATGAAAGGGAAGAAAATGGATCAAACCTCTCTAAGACAGTCTAATGAAATAGGTCCTAAAATTGAATGGTTTGTCATGATGAAAGGTCAGGTTTGACTTTCTTCATTATTATTAGTAGTAGATAGTATTGGTCTTTTCTTGTTTGGAGATTAACTATAATCAAATAGTCTTTTTATAAACCTAGTTCAAACCAAACTGTGAAATTCATCTGAGAAGACCTGAAAAGAAACTTGTAGGTTGCCTGTAAAACCTTAGATTTGGACGGAAACACCAATTATCCAATATCTTGGTTAATGCTGGTTGGTGGATTGTTGCTGGCGAATACAGAATAGTTTGCAAATAAATTTGTGGAAGTTTTAGATTCTAACCATCATTGGTTTCCGGACATCACACAGTTGCTCTATACGCTCACACACCCCTTCAGTGTTTTTCTTTGCCAATTTTGCCCCATTTAGCAAATCCAGCTGGCCACTTTACCCCAGGCCGAGGTAAGTGTTTTCCACAAGCAGTGCGCAGATTCAAGCCTCGGCCTCAGCCGACAGGGTTGCCTAGGCGACTATAAAGGGGGCCAGGTCTGTGACGCTTTTGACGAATTCTTAGAAAAGGGTACTTTAGTGTTGGCATAGTTACTAAGGTGAAAATTTATGAATGAAACCCATTTATTTGAAGAAGTCTGATGAAATATCGATGTCAGTTGTTACCATCCGGGTCATCAACGTTGAGGATTACTGTAAATGTGACGGCACGGGCGATATAAAACACTGTTGCAGCTATTGAATTGAAGTGTGTTGAGGAGTTTCTGAAGGCTGGAGCACTGTTCCTGAGCTGACAGACGATGCGATAGAGGATCCATGATGCAGTGTTAGAAAACAGGGATCGGAAATCACACGGAGTGGACTTTACTCTTGAATAACGTGGAAGTTCTCCATGTACCAGACAGCATGTTGTGTGTCAATGTTTGTTGAAGATGACAGCCGGAGCCAAGTAATTGTCACAGTCATCTCTAGACAAACTTCGCCACCTGATGCATGGCTCAGAATGCATGACGTGAATCTTCTTGGGAAAGTGTTGCACCCATGACTGTAGGGAGATGAACCTTCACACCATGGAGAAGGTAATGCAGACTTTCTCATTGTGATGAGTATAATCATTGAGACAGTACAACAACAGTAGATTAATAATAATAGGCACAGACATTCAGGTTCCTAATAGCTCCAAGATCTTAATATAGAGCTCATGTTATTGTCTGTGTGGAGTTTTGCATCATTTTTCTCCCCGTGTCTTCATGGGTTTCGTCCAATCTCCCAAAAACATGCCTGTAGGTGGACTGGTGATTCTATTTTCCTTATGTGTGTGTGTGTGTGTATGTGTGTGTGTGCATGTGTGTGTGTGTGTGTGTATGCATGGTGAATTAGCATCCCACCCAGTCTGGATGGGAAGATGAATGAACAAGTGACCATAGATTCACTGCATGCCATCTCAGTCCACTAGACCAAATTATGCAGCTCAAACCTTCTAACAATACAACAGAGCAGCTACATAAACATTAAACATGTATTTATTATATATATATACATATATATATATATATATATATAATAATGGAAAGCAATTCCAAATGAAGCCAAAACCCAAACCATGCACTGAGACAAAACCCAAACCACACAGAACCTCTTTCTTTATCTTTCTAACTAGTTTGGAAGCCTTAGTCATAGTGTCTGTTCTCTGTTCTGGTCTTAAGAGTGAGAGCTCTGAAATGATCCCTCTTGTGTGCAATGCAGGTGAAGCAACGAAATGTTCTACATTTGTGTGACTGAGTAATGCAGTGTCCTGATCCTGGGGCACTCTGATATTGCACAGTTATGGGTTTTTCTTTCTGCTGTACTTTAGAACACACACACACACACTTAAGTGTGATCTCAGATTGTAACCCACCTTCTTAGCTGAGCCTGGTAACCACTGGGAAAACTGTGCAGTACATCATGTCTGAATTTTGCTTCATTAATTTGCACACTAATGTAGCTGACAATAAATCAGGGAAAGTTATAGCTACCAGATTACAGTACAAATGAATTATGGGAACTTTTGTTTTTTTAGTGAGCCAGAGGAATCGACTCATCTCACTAACAAGAGTCGAAGCTTTTCAATTGACAAATTCCTCATTAAAATCAGTCTCTACCTTATGGTTAACAACACAACACCACACTACAATACACTACACAACACAACACTACAATACATAACACCCCACTACACTACACCACACTACACTACAGTACTCTATATTACACTTCACTACTCTACACTACACAACACCACAATACATTACACTACACAACACTACAGCACACTACATTACACAGCACTACACAACACCACACTACATTACATGTCTCAGCACTACACTACACAACACCACACTACCCTACACAATGGCACACTACACTACACTATACAATACACAACACCACACTACATTACACTACACAACACTACACTACTCTACACAACACCACACTGCACTATACAACTTCACACTACAATACTTTACATTACACACCATTACACTACACAATACTATAATACACTACACAGAACCACATTACTTTATACTACTCTACAATACACAACACCACACTATAATACTCTACAATACACAACACCACACTACAATACTCTACAGTACACAACACCACACTACAACACACCACTAATATAGATATACAGTAGATATAAAGACATGTTGATACTAGCCAGACTAGACTAGCTGACCTTTAAAAGTATAAAATTTTCATTTTTATCATTCTAGTAGAAAATGTACTTAAAACTTCTAGAACATTCCCCCACACAATGTTCTAGTCTCTCTAGTTTTGCACTGATTTTAATCACAAATGTTTCAATATTACTGCATTCAATTTGGACATAGAGATTTGCCCAATTTTTTGGAAGCACGTATTAAACTTTATAAGGTTTGGATTTAACATCTGATCTTCCACATTATCAACTCATCTTTCAGGTGAACAGCTTGCAAAAGATCATATGTGGTATGTCATCATCCAGACGAGCCCCATGCAGGTTATGACACTACGGTCATGTTTTAATTCGACTGTAACTCACATTTCTGTGCCTTTGACCCAGCAGTGAGTTCCACAGAGCTAATTATATCTCGGTTTGCTCCTGACCCTGACCGTGACACCGCTATTTTTAAACATTTAGAAAAGATTAGCACAGACGATCCTCAAGTAAATCATCACCTGAAAAATCCGTGCTCTTTCACAACACAGGTTTATTTAGCTACTTAGTTTTGAAATCTTGAATTTATTTTAAAATCTTTTAAAATGCAGTGTTTGATCACTTAGCTATGTTATCACCTGTTGTGATGAAAATAATGATTAAAATCTGAAGTTTAAAACAAATATCAAAACTAGAATCAAATGTAAACAGTACGTTTCAATAGATCTATCACAGTTGTGAAGGTCAGGTGTTTCTACATATCTTACCTTTCAGATAGTTAACAAGAATGTAAAACATACTCAAAGCTAAACATCTATAACTGTTTATTTTATTAACCATTAATTAGAATTAAAAGCCTTTAGGTTAATGTTTACACCTCAAAAACTTCAGTTTAGTATCTTCTACAGAAAGTTATTTTATTTCCAATTATTTCTAAAGTATTTCTGGTTGATATTAGCAAAGATTTCTCTCTATAACAGGGATCTTCAATCTTAGCAATAGTTTTGGTTGTTCAATAAAAATCATGAATTATTATAAAGGCATTATTATGTGAATCTATTTAACATCTTATACTTAAATCATCATTTTCCACAAGTCTTTGTATGTCCCACAGTACTCCTTCAACCTGAACTGTCACCTAAACACATTTATTCCTATGAAATATCCAAGAATATTCCTCAAGTCTCATGAATTTCTCTGTGAATTAAGATTTGTTTTTATTTTAAACTATATGGTGATACTAGTTGGTGAGATCACTTTGAACATACACTTAAGGGTGTAGTTTCTGTCTAAAGGGTTTGCAAATGTTTCCAAAAGTTGTGCTAAATATATTCCTAGCGTGTTATTAAAAATAAAACAGATCTTAAAAATTCGGATCCAAAAATTCTACTGATTTACCTTTGCTTGATTTATAAGTTCCTTATTTTTGTATTTAATTTATTTTTTTAATTAAATTTTTTTTGTGTGTTTTATTTTTTTATTTACTTCAAACATTTAGTGATTTAGTAACTTTTCAGTAATAAAAAGTTTTTGAATATTCTATAAAACCCTAATTTTATTTAATTATATAAAAAGCAACTTCTGAACATTGCTCAAAAGGATTATTTACTTATCCCTGCTTCTAAAATGACAGCATTTACTCAATCCCTTGAAAAAAAAATCCCGGTTTTAGCCAACTCTTATCTCTCTAATATCTTACGATAGATGCCACGTAGTTGGACTTTAGCCTGAGGTATATTTACACCAGGGTTGAAAAAAGTTAACCTGTGCAAACAGAGTCAGCTAAATTTAGAAAACTTTTGAGTTCAACATAACTTCTAACTTCTAATTTTAGTCTAAAACCCATTTCACCCACTTGTTGAGCAAATCCTGGAATATCTGCCAAGAGTTTTTACTATAAAGTAAAGAATTAGAAAAGAAATGAGGCCAAAATAAAGAAATACACCAAATTAATACAATATATAATTACATATAGTAAAGTGATAAAAGTACATATAGTATGCTGTTATTGCTAAAAAATAAAATTGCAAATATATTTACAATTTGTCAACATATTTAAAACATCTTAAATATAGTATATTTATTTAGAATATTTATTATATATACTGATTTAAAGATATATTAATATACTGTATATATAATATTATTATTAATTTTTATTTTCAAATTATATCAGCACATTACATAGATGTTACACCTTGTGTATAATCTATCTATATTTTTTGACATTGCATCAGAGTTTAAAGCCATTTCCAGGACATATTGTGTGTCCTTGACTTCCAACATGATGGGTCAGTGTGTGTGTGGGTGTATAAGAGATGGGAGGGGTGTATGTACACAGATCACTAAGTACCTGGACCGCCTTTCATTCTCTTTGGGCATAAAAAGAGCGGAACATCTCACTTTCCCTTCAGACACACTTTAAACACATTAACACACTTACATACACACACACACTTGCTGGGAAGCTTTCACAAAGATGCCGTGCATCACTGCTGTCCGCCAACAGAGGCTCAGAGTGCCGAGCTCTTACAAGTCAATGTTGGAGAAAGTTCACATGGTAATGTGTGTTAAAGTAGTAAATTACGACTTACAACTTTAGGATTTTTGGTATGATTGTTAATGTGACTTTGACTCTAAATTGTGTAAACCTGTTGTTTGTGTGTGTGTTTGCAGGTGGACCAAATCCTGTCTGAGTTCCAGCTCAGTAAAGAGGAGCTGAAGGAGGTGATGAGACGGATGCAGAGGGAGATGAACCGAGGGCTCCGTGTGGAAACGCATGAGGAAGCCAGCGTTAAAATGCTGCCCACTTATGTCTGCTCTACTCCTGAAGGCTCTGGTCAGTTTCACACTCCACTGTTTAACTGTCTGAAATTTGCTGGATTATCAGTCATTCAAAAAAAATTAATTTCAAGGAACTTTATAGTTAAATAATTAAATAAATAAATAAATAAATACATTTATTCAGGTAACACATTTATTCATTCAAACAACTGTGAATGTCAATGCTTCAGTAAACACTTGGATTTTAACTTGGTTAATGTTTGGAATTAATTTTACAGAATAATTTGCCAAATATAAAAAATGTAATTTTTATACAAAATTTTTTATACAAAATGTAATTTGTAATTGTAAGTTTTCTTCTTTATCCAATGCAAGTTGTACTATTGATCTGAAATTATGAGAATAATGTAGCTAACAATTCATTCAAGCCATAATACTCACTCAATACTCAGATACGGTTTAGCCGTAAGGATTGTTTGCAGCTTGCAAGATGCTACACTGCTCCCAGTATCCAAAGCTATGGGAAGTGGTACCTTAGTGGTTAAGATGTTGAGCTACTGGTGAGAAGGTTGTGATTTTTGAATCCCAGGACTGTCACTGTTGGGCCCCTGAGCAAGGCCCTTAACCTTCGATTGCTCAGTTGTGCAAATTAGACAAATGTAAGTCACTCTGGATAAGGGTGTCTGCCAAATGCTGTAATAATAAATCTATACATATTTGTGTATATATGTATTCCTCCAGAGGTTGGAGACTTCCTGGCATTAGATCTAGGTGGCACTAATTTCCGTGTGATGCTGGTGGTGGTGGGTGAGGATGAGGAGAGAGGCTGGAAGGTGGAGACCAAGCACCGTATGTACTCCATCCCTGAGGATGCCATGACCGGGACTGCAGAAATGGTAAGTCAAATAACCTATTGCCTCATAATTCTGAAACAATGAGAATGTTTTAGAAATTTTAACGTCCATTTCTGTCCATGGCAGCTGTTTGACTACATCGCAGAGTGTATATCTGACTTCCTGGATGAGCACCACATCAAACATAGGAAACTTCCTCTGGGATTCACTTTCTCGTTTCCGGTCCGTCACGAGGACCTTGATAAGGTAAGTTTCTGCTTTCTGGACAAAGTAGTGGTAAATTTCCAATATTATAATGATCCAGTACAGTTTTGTGATTTTTTGGGGGGGATATTTCGATATTTCATTTCTATTAGGGAATCCTACTAAACTGGACCAAAGGGTTCAAGGCTTCTGGCGCTGAAGGCAACAATGTGGTTGGTCTGCTTAGAGATGCCATTAAAAGGAGAGGGGTCAGTATACACCAGTTACTTGGACCAGTCTGAGCAGATTGAACACAAATATAATGATGTTTAATCTGGAAATAATTAATAATGGTTAAATCTCTCTCTGCAGGACTTCGAGATGGACATAGTTGCAATGGTGAATGACACGGTGGCCACAATGATCTCCTGTTACTATGAAGACCGGAGCTGTGAGGTTGGCATGATAGTAGGTAAGGAGATAACACACACACACACTCCATTTATGACAGGAGCGTGGCATATTTTAACGATAGAATAAAAGTCATAAAGTCTTTTATTGCTTGCTGTGTGTTTCAGGAACCGGCTGTAATGTGTGCTACATGGAAGAGATGCACTCAGTGGAGCTGGTGGAAGGGGAGGAGGGACGGATGTGTGTGAACACCGAGTGGGGAGCCTTCGGAGGAAATGGAGAGCTGGAAGACTTTCGTTTGGAATATGACCGAGTGGTGGACGAGTCATCGCTCAATCCTGGAGAACAGCTGTGAGTCACTTATTACAGGTTCCCACAAAACAGCAAATTACTCTGTGCACAGAAACAGTTCAGATACACTCAACTAATAAAACCAGCAGATACATTCACCATCCCATTAACATACCCAGATAGACAGACAGACACCCAAAAAATACAACAGACAGAGAGAACAACACCCAGACAGACAGAGAGAACAACATCTAGACACCCAGACAGACGGAGAGAACAACATCCAGATACCCAGACAGACAGATATAGACAGACAGACATGCAGAAAGACAGACAAATGCTGTGAGAATTGCTGTTGTGTCACAGTAGTCACACAGAGAGACCAACATAAACACAGACAGACAGATAGGCAGAGTATAATTCTATAATTCTACAGACAGACAGATGAGAAGACAGACAGGTGAGCACAAACAGACAGACAGACACGTAAGAAGACAAATATTTCTGTGATGGCCATTGACATGGTGCAGTAGAGACACACAGGTAGACAGACAGGTGGTGTAAGGGTCAAAGCATGTTACAGCAGACACACAGACAGACAGGCAGACAGTCAGGGATTGTGAATAGCTTTGGTGAAGCAGACAGACAGACTGAAAGACACCCAGTCAACCCACACAGGCAAATTGGCCACGTACTGTAAGAATCACAGTAGCAACCAACCCAGTTTATAGTCCCTGTGACATGAATGCCACATGCCATGGTGTCTATGTATGTCACTGTACACTTGCCTCTATACTGCAACACAAACACAGCAGTTCCTTGAAACGCTGCAGCTCTGACGTCAGCAAGCTCGTTTGTCGGGAATAGACTGATGCTCTGTCTTAAGAATTCCCACACTTACCTGTGTGTGTTACTGCTTTGACTGAGACTCTTCACTTGCTCTTCTGGGTTCTCCGGGTGACCGTGTTGTTTTTCGGTCAGAACTGACGCCATGTCAGAGCCAAAGCATGTGCCGGGAGATTAATGGCTGCTACAGCAGATCATTAGCGATGTGGCTGGCTTAATGGCTGTTTACAGTGCGCAGTTAAAATCACCTGTTATTAACTCGTGCAGGGTTAAAGTGGATCAACGTTAACTCTGCGGAAGGAAATTTAACTCCCTAAGGGCTCATTTAACACTGGCGGATTTACACACACACACATTTCTCTGACTGTTCTTGTGAGAACCTTCCATGCAACTAATTAATGCTATGCAACTCTTAAGTCTAATGCTAATCTTAACCAAGATATAAACCTCTCCACACACTCCAAACACTACGATGTCATTGTAAAGCCACACAAATATTTCAATTGTTTTAAATAGATACCTTTGGTGAATCAATTCATCAATCACTTCCTGAGTTGCTAGAAACGAACAAAACAAATGCTCTGTTTTCTCCTTAGCTACGAGAAGCTGATCAGTGGGAAGTACATGGGCGAGCTGGTGCGTCTTGTCCTGATGAAGCTTGTGAATGAAGACTTGCTCTTCAACGGGGAAGCTTCAGACATTCTGAAGACACGTGGCAGCTTCGAGACTCGCTTCGTCTCCCAGATCGAAAGGTGTCTAAATATATGCAGTTAAAATGATTATGAATTATTAGGGATTATAATCTGAGGCATCTTGAACATATTATACCAGTTTACCATTCTATAGAAGAGTGTTGTGTTTTAGCCAACCTTTTTTCTAGGTTTATAAATAATAGCGTAACTCACCAAGGTGTTGTTAGCGTACCATCCGGGTCACGGCACCAATTGTTTTAGAACTTGATGTTCATGACTATCTGAGTATCAGAACATCTTCATAAGCACATCCTCAATATAATAGTCAGTCATTTTCAGTCACACACACAGCCATATCCACAGCTAGCAACAAAAATGCTAATAGATTAAAACGATCGATAAATGAGCTGATCTGTTGTCAAACAAATTAGCACTTAAATTGTAGAAAGCTGCAGTTTATTTCAGCAAGATGTGTTTGATATATTATAATTGAACAGAGTTCACATTCATAGCTCAGAGCCTTTTTAGAAAAATAATTAGAACAAGAACACTAGTTATTCAGTTTGCTGATTAAGAAGGTGAAAGGTCCAAAAATTGAGACAAGCTGATATAGATCGAAACCCGCTAAGCAAGCTAACTAAACCCGCTAAGCAAGCTAAACCTGCTAAGCATAACTTAACTTATGATTATATGTAGTATTTAAGGTATATTAAGTGTTTAAGGTGATGTAGCTTACATTTAGTAGGTTTAATATAGAGCTAATATGTCTTTAGACTGTTTACTATGATGCTAGTTCACGTTTAGCACGTTTACTATAGAGCTAATATGTGTTTAGACTGTTTATTATAATGCTAGTTCATGTTTAGCATGTATGCTATAGAGCTAATATGTGTTTAGACTGTTTATTATAATGCTTCATGTTTAGCATGTTTACCATAGAGCTAATATGTCTTAAATCTAATGCTACTTCAGGTTTAACACATTTGCTATGGAGCTAACTTGTTTTTAGCCTGTTTACTACAATACTAGCTCACATTAGAATAAAATCTCTTTTTTCCTCTTTCAGTGACACAGGAGACAGAAAACAAATATACAACATCCTGAGCTCACTGGGGGTCCTGCCATCCGAGCTGGACTGTGACATTGTGCGTTTGGCCTGTGAGAGCGTCTCCACTCGCGCAGCGCTCATTTGTGGAGCTGGACTCGCCGGAGTTATTAACATCATGAGGGAGCGCCGCTGTGTGGACGAGCTGAAGATCACCGTGGGAGTGGACGGCTCTGTCTACAAACTCCACCCATGGTGAGGACAGCCGAAAAACCTGCTGCTTTTAGATTAAACAAATTTGTCTTTTATAACAAAATGTGTAAATTTGAAAAGAAGTGTATTTGGAGGAAACACTTTCTATAGAGGGAATGCTTAGCTTTAAATAACACAGTTCATCAAGTTAAATTTATTTAAAATTTATAACTATTTAATGTAATCCTAGTTCTCAGTTGCCCTTTTTGCTATAATGCTAATTCTTAACTTTTCTATTTACAATAATGCTAGGACTCAAATGTGCTTTTAACCATAAAGCTAATTATTATCTACAATGTTTACGCACTGTTTACAATGTCACGCTAATTCTCAACCCACCTGTTTACTATAACGCTTTTTTTTACTAGGCTAGTTCTTGCCCTCCCCCTTTACTATAATGCTAGTTCTCGACCATCCTGTGTACTTTAAGGCTAGTTCTTGCCCCAAGCCCCCCCCCAACACATACACACCAACGGTTTAAATAGCACATAACGCTAGTTCTTTACGCCCCGTTTACAACAACGTTAGTTCTTGCCCACGTTTACTGTTAGGCTTGTTCTCAACCCACCTTTTTACTATAAGGCTAGTTCTTAATTTAATGCTACTTCTTGCTCCCTCTGTTTACTATAATACAACTTCTCTACCACCCCACACCTTACTCTAAGGCTTACTCTTGTGTCTCTGTTTACTGTAACGCTAGTTCTCGACCCCCCGTTTACTATAAGGCTAGTTCTTGCCCCCACCTTTTCTATAATGCTAGTTCTTGCCCCTGTTTACTATTACGCTAGTTCTAACCCCCTATTTACTATAACACTAGTTCACCTCCATTTACTATAACAAAAGTTCTTGCCCTGTTGTTTACTATAAGGCTAGTTTTTGCCCCCCCTTAACTATAATGCTAGTTCTTGCCCGCCTGTTTACTTTAACGCTAGTTTTTGACCACCGTGTTGACTGTAAGGCTAATTCTTGCCCCTCTGTTTACTATAACTCTATTTTTCGACCCCCTGTTTACTATAAGGCTAGTTTCCCACCACCCTGTTTACTATAACACTACTTTTCAACCACCTTACTTACTACAATGCTAGTTTTTGACCACCTGTTAATCCAAATCCAGTGAAAACTATTAGCCACCATTTCTCATTTGCCATTAGCTAAAGTTTTTTGAAGTTAAAAGCTAGATTCTACTTGATCCAGTTGGAATTTTGATTAAAAATAAAACACAAAATGCCTAAAATAGTAGTTCAGTTTGGTCCCCAGTGAGACACTTTTGAATAAAAAGTGATAGCTGTTCTGGACCTGACATACAGGCAGAATCAAACGATACCGAGCACTGATTCATTTACCTCTTGCTTCAGGTTCAAAGAGCGGTTTCACAAAGCCGTGTGGGACTTGACGCCGGACTGCGACATCACCTTCATCCAGTCAGAAGAAGGCAGTGGCCGAGGAGCGGCGCTTATCTCGGCTGTGGCCTGTAAGATGGCGGCCCGCACAATAGAGCCATGATGCCTGAGATCAAGCACTGGCTCGTGAACTCGACTTAAATTGCAGGATCTCTGCGATGATGGAGGCTCATCTGGAGTGGCCTTGTAAGCTCTTTTCTCACAGGATGTGCAACTCTCACTGTAGGATTTGCCATGTGGAGCAACGGCTAATATCTCGGCGCCCAGATCGGACCTTGATGTACATATCCCGTTGTTTATATCAGCTTTCTGTGCTAAGAATGTTAAATACATACAGTATATACACAGCTGAGAGGCTTTTAACAGAGACACCATTATACATGTATTTTGTGTTTTAATACATTGTGTGGTCGTTGGAGCATGATTCTCTTATATTGGGTTTGCTTATTTTATTTATTATCATTGTTATTGTTTTTGTTAATGTTATTCTGAACTGTGTTCGCATTCAGCAATCAACAGTGTAAAATGATTGATTCATGTAAATAAAGTGACTCTATCATACACCACACTGACTATCATGGACCAAAACTTATAAATAGTTTTCAGTTAATTAACAGCTATAAAAATATGAAGAATAAAACACACAGAGAATGTGCTGTTATAGGAAAACAACAGGTGATGATGTGGTGTAATGTGGATTGACACTGACTGGTGTTACCGTTACCACCCTGATGTTGATTATTTTCTAATAACAACATACAGTATTTTTCTTCACATATATATGGTGGCCGAGAAGTGCAAAACAAAATAACAAATCCGGAAACACAATAACAAATCTGGAAACACAATAACAAATCCGGGAAACAAAATAAAAAATCTGAAAACAAAATAACAAATCCGGGAAACTAAATAAACTATCCGAAAACAATATAACAAAAACAAAAAAACTAAATAACAAATCCGGAAACAAAATAACAAATCCGGAAACAAAATAACAAATCCGGAAACAAAATATCAAATCCGGAAACAAAATAACAAATCCGGAAACAAAATATCAAATCTGGAAACAAAATAACAAATCCGGGAAACTAAATAAACTATCCGAAAACAATATAACAAAAACAAAAAAACTAAATAACAAATCCGGAAACAAAATAACAAATCCGGAAACAAAATAACAAATCTGGAAACAAAATAGCAAATCCGAAAACTAAATAACAAAAACAAAAAAACTAAATAACAAAAACAAAATAACATATAAAACACAATAACAAATCTGGAAACAAAATAACAAATCCAAAAAGACAATATAAAATCCAAAAATAACAAAAACCAAAAAACTAAATAAATACAACAAAAATAACAAATCAGAAAACAAAATTTTAAATCCGGAAACACAAGGACAAATCAGACAAACGGATAAAGGTAGAAGACCAGAGCAGTAGAAAGTGGATTACATATATATATATATATATGTATATATATATATATATATATATATATATATATATATATATATATATGTATATATATATATATATATATATATATATATATAAACTTATTGTGAGAAATTAATCCAGGTTCAGAGATTCAGTTTAATGATAATAATAATAATTCTTCCTTAATATAATTACAATTATAATTATTATTATAATTATTATTATGTTGATGTTTATAAAATGTTATAATTTTTTTAACAATAATAATAATAATAATATTTATTTATTTATTCAGGACAGTAGGTGGCAGTTCAGTTGCCAAAAATTTTGAAATTGTCTTCTAAGACAGCAGGCAGGCAGTTCCCCACAATTTAAGACACACCCTATTGCTCATACCTCAGCTATACCTATTTACACATGTTGCCCCGCCTGCTAGCTCCCAGGTCCCCTCTGCCACTCTGCTGCATACCCGAGGAAAGGCATGGCCAGTCTGTCAGCGCCTGGTGCTTCTTAAAAATGGAATAAAAACATTCCCACTCTTTTTCACTGCTGATGATCAGGTGACCTAGAGAACCTCTGAAACACTGAAGCATGAGGACGGGGAGGAGAAACAACACATGGCAAGCCAACTTCTCACAGGTACAACTCCTGTATTTTTAGCAGCTATGATCTTGGTAGTAACTCTTGTGCTGGTGGTGTGATTTTATTGCATAAGGATATACACCAATATACTTCTTAATGTATAAATATTCTTAAATGTTCCTTTATATTCCTTGCACTGGAGAGCTTTTAATCAGGTACATTAATCAGTGAAGGAAAATCACAATGTCTTTATCTTGTGAATTGTTTTTCTATTTAATTTCCTGTTCCACAGCATGTTTTCGAAACTTCCAGTCAACGCATACTTTCTTATCTTGGTCAAACACCCGTGCCTGGACGTGCTCTCCACTATTCAAAGATGGTTTTTTTTGTTGTTGTTGTTTCACATGAACCCCCTTATTTAGCGGAGTTAGTCCTAGTCACCTTTGCAGCCTGTCATTTCATTTGTTGAGGTGTTTTGGATGCTGAAATCTTACAGTGCTGCACAGGTTATTGTTTGGTTTTCCTACAAGTCCCCTGATTGATCACTTTCTTGAATGGAAAATTTTAAGCAAATTATTGCATGCAGGCCAATCTAAAACTAATGTCATCAGTGAGGTTTAACAGCCGGTTTACAACTTGTAAAGTATTTTATTTCTAAAGTATGTGCACACAAACTGAAGAAAGGGTTTACAAAATTAAGGGATGAAATTCCAATCCATACAATCCACTGTATGTGGGATGGATGGATAAATGGATGGATAAATGGATGGATGGATAGACAGTTGGAATGGACAAATACACATAAATTGCCACTTCACTTCACCAGGATCGCTGGTTTGACCATAAACTCGGATTACGGTCTGAGTGGTTTCACATGTTCTCCTTGTGTCCATAGAGTTTATTCTGGGTTCTTGATCCCTTTTTTATTTAACCCATTTGTCTGTTTTTTTTTTGTCCTATCTATTCTATTCTATTCTATTCTATTCTATTCTATTCTATTCTATTCTAATCTATTTTTGTCATTGTATATACAAATTGTAAAACAGGGATACTTTAAATTTTCATCCCTTTAAAATCCAATGGGGAGGGGTTGAAAACTTTTGTTCTGTATAAACTGATTGATGTACATTTACATTTATTAGATCTGCATATAAAATCTAACAGACCCAGAGCAACTCAAGAAAGTGCCTCCTAATCTGATTAAAAAGTTAGTTCACAAAGTCAGGGACTAAGTAAATAGTATCTCGGTGATTCGAATGATAATGAGGCTGAGTAGTCAGTAGTAGTGATTTAATTAGTGGGTAATCCTTTTCAGTACAAACAAATGAATTCAGTATTATGGAAATTAGTCTCCTTTTTGTTGGAATGTTTCACTGAAACAATAATCAGCTGAGAGAGAGAGAGAGAGAGAGAGAGAGAGTGAGTGAGAGAGAGGGAGAGAACAAAAGAGACATACAGATACAGAGAGAGAGAGGGAGAGAACAAGAGAGACATACAGATACAGAGAGAGAGAGGGAGAGAACAAGAGAGACATACAGATACAGAGAGAGAGAGAGAGAGAGAGAGAGACATACAGATACAGCTGACAGAGAGTGACAGACAGACAGTGAAAAAGAGAGAGAGAGCAAGAGAGACATACAGATAGAGAGAGAGAGAGAGAGAGAGAGACATACAGATACAGCTGACAGAGAGTGACAGACAGACAGTGAAAAAGAGAGAGCAAGAGAGACATACAGATAGAGAGAGAGAGACAGACAGACAGAGAAAAAGAGAAAGAGAGACATACAGATACAGAGAGAGAGAGGGAGAGAACAAGAGAGACATACAGATACAGAGAGAGAGAGAGAGAGAGAGAGACATACAGATACAGCTGACAGAGAGTGACAGACAGACAGTGAAAAAGAGAGAGAGAGCAAGAGAGACATACAGATAGAGAGAGAGAGAGAGAGAGAGAGAGGGAGAGAACGAGAGACATACAGATACAGAGAGAGAGAGAGAGAGAGAGAGAGAGAGAGACATACAGATAGAGAGAGAGAGACAGACAGACAGAGAAAAAGAGAAAGAGAGAGAGACATACAGATACAGAGAGAGACAGAGAGAGAGGCAGACAGACGGAGAAAGAGAGACACAGAAAGAGAAAGATACAGATACAGGGTGACCGATACAGAAAGAGATGCAGAGTGTGACAGAGTAAGAGACAGAGATGGAGTGAGGTAGAGAGGGATAGAGAAAGAGAGAGTACAACCTCCTTATGAAATAATGTGTGAAATGTGATGCTGTTATGTAATGTATCTGGCTAAACTGGGTTTGTTTTACCTGAATAATGCTTTGTTTATTTATCTATCTTCTGTGTGTGTGTGTGTGTATGTGTGTGTGTATGTGTGTGTGTTTCAGGTCATCCCTCCTGCCCCTGCATGGTTTCCCCTTACTTCGGACAGAAACAGTAAACGTTTCTCATATTCAACACACCATCCCTTTATCATCCCTTTATTCATCATGATATTCACCCTTCGTTTATTCGCTTCTGCCACAAAGCAAAGTGCAAAGCAAAGCAAAGGTTTCATATATCCAGGGCCAATCTCGGCATATGAATTTAATTCATTCTGGAGGCGGGTTCTTTGGGGCAAAAATTTGTATTGTGAAGCAAATTCTCCCATAAGAAATAATGTAAATGCAGATAATCCGTTCCAGACGCCCAAAAATATGACCAATGTTACCAGTAAGAAGCGTATGTAAACTGTATGGCTGCTTACAAAGTGCTGACCCAAGCCAAGCATTCCATGTCAAGGCTCCTCACAGGAAGTCATGCCACCAAGCTTGGGCTAAAAGACCGCCCACGCCACCAATCTGTCCACAAGAAAATGCCCAAATAATCACATAGCTTTTGAACACATACCGAAGGCAACGTTGGTATAGTGGGTTGACTCTTTCCAAACGGCTTTCGCTGACTGAAAAAAAATTACTAAAATTCTTAAAGTCTCTTTGGTTGGCTTGGTCTGGCTTTCCACTGACGCAAACAAGTTGTGAAAGGCTCCTGGACGTGCACGAATGTTTGGTTCGGTCCGTTTGTATGCCTAAAAAATGCTTCATATGATGATGCTAATTTCTTGTAAAATTTTAATTCGTAAGGGAGGGCATTCATATGCTGAGGTTCCACTGTATATATATACTGTATATACATATTCACAAACTCTTATATACTTACTCCTTTATTTTTATATCACTCACTCTTTTATTTCCTCTGAATCTTTTCTTTTTCTCTGACATTTTGAACAGGTTCACTTGTGGCATCTCCGGCCCCAGTCACTGAGAAACCCAGACACAGCGGGATCGTCCCAGGTAAAACTCATGCTCTCACCTTTAGAGTCTAAATAAAGTGACATTTCCTCTCTTCACCTTCTCACATTGTTTGCACCCAAGACTGATCCAGGATCAGTGAGATGAGCCGGTATGCCGTGGACACTAGTGGTTTGTTTAGATATGCAAATTAAATGTTAATGTGCGGTTTTGAGTTCTGAAAACAAATGCAGGTTTCCATAGTAATGGCTGGTTCATAGAAACCTGTGTGGCGTGTGCTCTTTGTAGAAGTTTTGGTATTTACAGTCTAGAGTGTCAAAGATTAAGAGACAAAGCTTAAAGGACTTTTACGGGATTTTACATGGTAAGCGACTTTTTTTTAACTATAAACTTATGCTATCATTCTTTAGTCAATAAATAAATTGCTGTTCTTTAAAAGAAGAATAAAACACTTCAGACATGCTGTTACAGGAGAAGAATCAACTCTGGTGTTGTAACAATATGCCCTGAAGCGTTTATTCTTTATTTCTTTCCCTTTGTTTGGTGCTGAATATTGTATTACCAGTCTAACACATATTATCAGTGCCCGTAATGGCGCTTGTTCACGATTCAGTAATTGATGGAGGCTTTTCCCACTGCTGTGTATAATCACTTGTCACATTGCCTTTGTAATGTTTGGGCGGGATGAAAAAGGTTTGATCTTTTCTTAGTTTTAGCCTTGTGTTCTTAAGATCAGACAGCGGAACATATTACTCAGATGTTTATACGTTTCTAAGGAGCTTCAGGATGTGGAAACCGAAGTGTCGCTGCTGGTCCTCATCAACCTGATCAGATAGAGAGAGAGAGAGAGAGAGAGAGAGAATAGTCCAGACAAATATTCCAGCAGTGTTTTACAACTATTGTGGAAAACATTTGCCTCAGAACCTTCTTAAAAACCTAAAAGATGAGTAATATTCATGGAATGCTAACCTAAAAAGTTGCCAGGTCACTGAAAGATATGAAAACAGAACCCAAGCTAGCTAAGGATTAGACAATAGCTTCAAGAATGTGAACATTTTCTCTAGCTGCGTTGGTCTTCACGCAATCTGACAATTTAGCCGGCTAGCACAAAGAATGAATTGTTGATGAAAACTAAGGGAATCTGTCAGAAAGAACAACTATGTTGAAGTTGTATTACAGTGTCAATTTAATTAATGTATTTCTGAAGAAATGTAAACAGGGAGCAACACTAGCAAATATAGGCACTGAGCCACAGCTAACTAAAAAACGAGGCTGAAGATTTAGCTGGCTAGTGTTATTCTATTGGCGGTGTAAAATCACAGTGGCTAGGAAAGCAAATGTGTATAGCAACAATTTCTTCAGATGTGTTGGCAGATTAAAAATGAAGCAGAAAGGTCTAATGTAACCTCAGATACACTACGCAACTGGTTCATCAAGAGTAATTTTACCATAATTTCCTGTACAATTAACAACTGGTTAATCAAGACTGGTTTCAGTCTCCATTAAGGTGCGAATTTTGGGCAGACCTTACGTATTCACTGTGCTTTATGTTGCTTCGTCGTGAATTTATTCTCTTCTGATAAGGTATGATTCTGACTTTTGAGCACTATCTGATATAGAGTCGTGTCATTTGATTTGTTGTGTTGGATTGTATAGTACTGATTTGGTTGTGTTGCTTGGACGTGAATAATTAGTATAATTAGTGCTAATGCTAATTCGTTCTCTCAGGTGATTAATCGAGAGTAGTTTCAGGTGTGAATTGTGGGCAAGGGTTACTAAATATACTGAATGTTATCCTATATAGCAGGGTTCCTCAAATCTTTCCCTGGAGGGCCAATCCACTGCAGACTTTAGCGCCAACCCTGATCAAACTCCTCTACCTGTGATTTTCTAATGATCCTGAAGACACTGATTAGCGTGCTCAGTTGTGTTTGATTAAGGTTAGAGCTAAACTCTGCAGGAAAGTGGATCTCGTGGGCCAGATTTGAGGATCCCTGCTATATAGTGAAGGTGATTTGTGTCTGAAGTGGTCAGAAGAATATTCTAGTAAGTCTAGAAGGCTGTTAGTACTGTTCTGTTAGCAGTTTTTCTCAACCTTACTTAAAACTCAACTTTACTCTTGTCCACAAAGCAGAAGCCGCACTCTGCACCATAGCCTCATCTGTAGTCTCTACCACCTCGGTGATGGTAGATGGGCTCTGGAATTTCCAGTCTGCTGTAAATTTCACCTCAGCTTTATCTTCCCACGACTCTGTTGATTTTATGGCACTAACTGAAACCTGGATATATCCATCTAGCCTACTTATGCTTTCTGTCACAAGCTTTCATACTGTCTTCATCTTCTGAATTTCTTCATTCTGACACACAACACCTCCCAGACACAAAGAGGAAATTTGTCCGGTCTCCACCCATCCCTTTTCAGCTACAGACATGACTGCTACTCCACTTCACATCTCCAATCATTGTCTGGTATCCTTTATCATCCTGCCGAAACCCAACATTCCTCTTGAACTTCATCTTATCTTCCTCTTCATCTGTAGCTTCTCTCACTTGTTCATTCTTCCTGACCCTTGCCGTAAATGTAAGTGTACTAAGTTGTGCCTAGTGATCGAGGCTGTACTTTAGTCAGCTTACACATAGCCAACATGAAAACAAAACAAATTAATCCAGAACCTCAACATTTACCTCAGATATGCTAAAAAATCCAAAGGCAAACACTTGGAATGACTGAAATTACAGCGATTCTACTTAGCATTGAGTTGTGGATAGCCCACAAGAGCTGCAGTTTTGGAGATGCTCTGATCCAGTCGCCTAGCCATCACAATTTAGCACTGACTGGGATCTGTGAACATTACAAGTTAATCATATCTCATTTAAAGGTTTTTAATTTAACTAGTTTACACAATTTAACTCTGGCAACTTAAAAATATGGACAAAAACTGAGGCTGAATGAACAAAAAAAATGATGTAATCACTAAGACTGTCATTTTAGCCATCTAGCACAAAGCCATTATGTTGTTTTTTCCAAACAGTGTAAAGCCACAGCATTAATGGAAACAAAACAGTTAGCACTGCTCTCAAGCAAGAATAGAAGTAAAACAACAATATCACCTTGTCTTTCTTTAGAAAGTGTCAGTTTCTGTATCAGAGTGGTTTCAGAGGAAGTTTGTGAACTTACAAGTCCCTGCAGGTTCCCAACGTCATGACTGGAATGTTGTCCCATCTTATCATTTCTTCATGACTGGATTGTTTCTCCATGTGCTGTTATATGTAGGATATATCTTATATCTAGAATATTCTACGTGCAGCTTCTCCTTGACATAACCTAAAACATAACATTAAACAAGAAGCTGACGTTGCCGAGGTCATAACTTAGACTGAAATTGTGGCGTTTGTGGAAAAACACATTTACTTCAAAGCTTCGCAGCTCCTGTGATTCGTGTTACAGCATGTCAGAGAGTCTTGATTTTCCTTTCTGCTTCTTATGAGCAATACAGGAAGGTGCCTGCTGCATGAGTAGGCTGAAGTCATTTATTAACATAAGTACAAAAACGTATAAATTCTAATATTTGTAATATTTTCAAAACTCTTGCCTTCCTGCTGCATCCATGTCAATTTGAAGTACACTATATTGCCAAAAGTATTCGCTCACCCATCCAAATAATCAGAATCAGGTGTTCCAATCACTTCCATGGCCACAGGTGTATAAAATCAAGCACCTAGGCATGCAGACTGTTTTTACAAATATTTGTGAAAGAATGGGTCGCTCTCAGGAGCTCAGTGAATTCCAGCGTGGAACTGTGATAGGATGCCACCTGTGCAACAAATCCAGTCGTGAAATTTTCTCGTTCCTAAATATTCCACAGTCAACTGTCAGCTGTATTATAAGAACGTGGAAGTGTTTGGGAACGACAGCAACTCAGCCACAACGTGGTAGGCCACGTAAACTGACGGAGCGGGGTCAGCGGATGCTGAGGCCCATAGTGCGAAGAGGTCGCCAACTTTCTGCAGAGTCAATCACTACAGACCTCCAAACTTCATGTGGCCTTCAGATTAGCTCAAGAACAGTGCGCAGAGAGCTTCATGGAATGGGTTTCCATGGCCGAGCAGCTGCATCCAAGCCATACATCACCAAGTGCAATGCAAAGCGTCGGATGCAGTGGTGTAAAGCATGCCGCCACTGGACTCTAGAGCAGTGGAGACGCGTTCTCTGGAGTCACGAATCACGCTTCTCCATCTGGCAATCTGATGGACGAGTCTGGGTTTGGCGGTTGCCAGGAGAACGGTACTTGTCTGACTGCATTGTGCCAAGTGTAAAGTTTGGTGGAGGGGGGATTATGGTGTGGGGTTGTTTCTCAGGAGCTGGGCTTGGCCCCTTACGTCCAGTGAAAGGAACTCTGAATGTTTCAGCATACCAAGACATTTTGGACAATTCCATGCTCCCAACTTTGTGGGAACAGTTTGGAGCTGGCCCCTTCCTCTTCCAACATGACTGTGCACCAGTGCACAAAGCAAGGTCCATAAAGACATGGATGACAGAGTCTGGTGTGGATGAACTTGACTGGCCTGCACAGAGTCCTGACCTCAACCCGATAGAACACCTTTGGGATGAATTAGAGCGGAGACTGAGAGCCAGGCCTTCTCGTCCAACATCAGTGTGTGACCTCACAAATGCGCTTCTGGAAGAATGGTCAAAAATTCCCATAAACACACTCCTAAACCTTGTGGACAGCCTTCCCAGAAGAGTTGAAGCTGTTATAGCTGCAAAGGGTGGACCGACGTCATATTGAACCCTATGGGTTAGGAATGGGATGTCACTTAAGTTCATATGCGAGTCAAGGCAGGTGAGCGAATACTTTTGGCAATATAGTGTATTTTCAGAGGACACAGGATATAGAGAAATACAGGCTGTGAGGATGCAGTTGCAGGAGGGCTTTTCTTTAATCGATCCAAATAAACAAATCCAATGTGCAAATGCAAAAGCAGGTCAAACAAAAGCTGTGGCCTAGACGTGGCAAAAACGGCACGCCAAGGGCTAGGCTAGAACAGGGTCAAAGATAAGCTGTGGCCTAGACGTGGCAAAAATGGCACACCAAGGGCTAGGCTAGAACAGGGTCAAAGATAAGCTGTGGCCTAAAGGCAAAATCTAGGTAATTGGACACAACAGACAGGCTCTGTACACAAGAAAAAAGGGTTAATAATGTCACTGATTGAACCACATTCTTTGCAAGAGTGAAAATGGCACAAATAGAGAACTAAACTAGAAAAGGGTGTGATTAATCTAGACGAATGAGGAAAACAACCAATCACAAAACAGCCTCAGAGGCAAAACATTAATCAAAACAAAAGGCAAAAAGATAAAAACAATGAAAATGTGGAATAAAAGCAGAAGTGGTATTGAGCGCTGTAGTGCTGCGTGCTGCTGAAGCGCTGTGCAGCTCAGCTCACAGTGTGAGAAAACCGATGTTATATATAGTGTGTCACGTTTCGGAAGTTGCAGCAACTCAGACCCATGCACAGGATTAAAAGCAAGTCCTTGTTTTTATTTAATTAAAAATACCATGGCATGACACATGAAACAGAATGTAAATGATGCCTAAATAAACAATACATAACTATCTGGAGACTTGACTCCGAAACACTCAACATAACCATCCGAGCTTGACAGTGAAACAATAACTTAATGAGAACATGAAGGAGCAGGTATAAACAAGGAAACCCATTAGGGATAATTAACAACCGATGACCCATGACCTAAATATGACACTCAACAAGGAATTGCAATTCACCCCACCAGCACCTCCCCCTGGTGGTCTAGCATTGAATTGTCCTAGCAGTTTCTTAAAATTGTGTGTGATGATTGCGGCACAGTTTTTGTGATGCGAATTGGTGGTCAAATAGCAGAGGTTTGTTTTAACTTTGTTTTAACTTAGTTTAGCTTTCTGGACTTTATGGCTTGTAGCTCCAAAGAAAAACTGGACGCCAAACATAAGAGAGTTTGTTCTATCCAAAAATTTGAATCCAAGTTTCTAATCTTGATATTCTATTCTATTCTATTCTAAGCCAATGACAGATGTTTTGTTTGGTCCGTGAAAACAGGTCCTTAGAAAAGAGACAAGCAGAATAAACAGTTCTCAGGAATTTGCATGAATTTAATTAAGAAAATAATTTCATCCTCTGGAATAATGCTCCAGAAGAGTGCAGTGCACAAAGTTCTATAAACCCAACCCAGAATTTTAAGTATGGTCTCAGTGACGTCTTTATAGTGTAGTCTAAACAACGGAATTTGGGAATAATATGCAAATATTATCATGAAACTAACAGGAGGATTATTTTGATAAAGAGATGAAGAGAAAACAGAAAACTATCTAAACTGACCACGCTCATACTTGGTAGTTAATATTAGATTAGTCAAATTGAAGGGCAAGTCCAGTTTATATGTTTATACATTAGCAGTACATTCAGTAGGTCAGTGTTTCCACACTAGAAAGACATTTTTTCTCTTTCCCAACACACTTCTATCAGGTGTTCCATACAGCTTTATATCCTTTCAGTGCTAGGGAAAAGGAAATATGACCTGATAACATTGCTGTAATAGGTAACCAGTAATGAGAGGTATATCCACAGTGAAGGTATGTGAAGGTGGCTTTCAATTTAATGGACTGGAGGCTATTTTAGAGACTCCAGAGCAGTTCTAGGTAGCCAGAATTGATTAGTGAACCTTAAGTAACTTATCATTCTGCTGCATTCTGAATCAAAAAGCAGAACAACCATCTGCTTTGTATCGTACACAGATCAGGCATAACATTATGACCACCCACCTAGTATTGTGTTGGTCCCCCTTTTGCTGCCAAAACAGCCGTGAACGATCAAGGCAGGGACTCCATTAGATCCCTGAAGGTAGATCCACCTTGCAACTTACAGGACTTAAAGGATACTTACAGGACTTAAAGGCTACTTTTGATAGATACTGGCCACTGCAGACCGGGAACACCCCACAAGAGCTGCAATTTTGGATATGCTCTGATCCAGTTGTCTAGCCATCACAATTTGACCCCTTGTCAGTCTCTCTCAAATCCTTACGCTTGCCCATTTTTCCTGCTTCTAACACATCAACCTTGAGGTCAAAATGTTGACTTGCTGCCTAATATATCCCACCCACTAACAGGTGCCATGATGAGGAGATCATCAGTCTTATTCACTTCACCTCTCACTGCTCATAATGTTATGCCTGGTCGGTGTATATCAAAAGCATAGACATGGTTAGGGGTACTTCCTATGTCAACAATCAAATAATGTGGACTGCTGAACTACCATCATAAGAATATGAAGGAGTCAAGTTAGGGGAAAGTTTCAAATGTGGCCAGGAAATACTGGGTTAAATATCCGGGAACAAATAGAAAAACTGAAACTGCAGAAAGAACTGCATGACTGTCCTTCGTAAAAACAAAAAAAGTAGAGTGAAGGCTTGGTTAGACATCTATTGGGTTAAAATGTGTTACAGAGAAAGTCACTGTCCTTTAAAGAGTTAAATGTGCCTTAATAATAAACCATGACTGACTGAATCAATACTGATTCTTTCACACCAGCCTTTCCTGACCTCACTGAACAATATAAATCAAGAGTATTAACATGTTAATAATCTAAAATTTACATAAACATAACAGTCTTGACTGTGTTGTTATCAGGAATACAGTATTTGCCACTCCTAACAAAAAGCACTCTAACTGCTACAGGTTGCTGATGGCTTTAATAGGCACCACACGGAGAAGATTCTGGAGGTTGCTGCTATCTGGATCTTGGTTGTGTGTTGTCGTTCTCATGGTCTTTCGGATCGTCCAAGAAAACGCAAAGATTACTTACAGATCGCTGATGTTCAGTAACGATGAATCTCCAGAGGATGAATGTGACTGCAACAAAATTATACAGGGGGACCGTGATGAGCTTAGATGCGCTCAGATTCAGACCCTCACAAAGAGCTTTAGGAACATAACACGGATTACTGATGAACAATATATCAAGCAGACAGAAGACTGTGAAAATTTCCGTAAAACTCGTAAGTACTTACCATTCCCATTGAGTGTGGAGGAAAAGGCTTTCCCAGTGGCATATTCCATTGTCATTCACCACAAGGTGCAGAACTTTGAGAGGCTGCTCAGGGCCATATACAGTCCTCAGAATTTCTACTGCGTCCATGTGGACAAAAAAGCTCCTGAATCTACTAGGAAGGCGATCAGCTCCATTGTTTCTTGCTTCAATAACGTTTTCTTAGCTAGCAAGACTGAAGCGGTGGTCTACGCCAGCTGGAGTCGCGTCCAGGCTGATATCAATTGTATGAAGGATCTTTACCAGATCAGCAGCAGTTGGAAGTACTTCATCAACCTGTGTGGACAGGACTTCCCCATCAAAACCAACCTGGAGATAGTGCATGCTCTTAAAGCACTTCGTGGTGCCAA